>NW_020951478.1:3719611-3968783 GCF_900497805.2 Vombatus ursinus
GGGGTGGGGCAAAATCAGAAAAGGCCTGAAGAAAGGGCAGGAGAAAGAGAAACAGTGAGTAGCCAGTTTGGTGTCTATGAACAGTAGCACTTCAGAAAAAAATAAGTCAGGGTGTATAAGACATGAAGGCTTCAGCAGATTCAGCACTGTAAAAGACAGTGCACCCAAGATAATATTCAGTGACATTTAAAGACTCTAATATGCTTCAATAAATTTTGTTGCATATAAGAAATAAGTCACCCGAATGTTAAGGAAACATGTTCTTGGAAAAAAGCAGCAGCCTCGATTGCCCACCGCAAGAGAAACACAGAACAACAATATCTAGTTTCTCAAATGCCCAGGCTGAAAATAATCACACTGGGAGGACGGGCAATCTTTCATTAGTTAAATAGCTAGTTATATCCCATTTTTTAAAAAAAAGTTTGCCCGGAGAGATTTCCAAGCTGATTATTATCCTGGCATTTATCTAGCAGACCAAGGTTTTCTGGTCTATTTTAAATAAAGAAAGATAGCAGCTACCCACTTGGCATAATCAATACTGTGAATTAAACCATAGGTCTAGCTAAGTTCCCTGGGAGCAATGCACAGTGTATTGGCAGCTCCTCTGATATGCAGCCTGCAGGTGGCCACGCGAAACCTCAGCCCTAAAATCACAGCAGTCCAATGTCCAAAATGCAAAACCTATTCCAGACCTAACTGCTAGCTGTAAATTGAAGCACCATGAAAATAAAATTGAACAATCACGTTTTGTAGGGAGTGAGGATTGGGTGATAGATCAGTTCTATCATCATTTTGGAGAGGTAAACTGCCTCTCCAGACTACTAATGTGTCAATGTTCATTCTTTGTGCAGGTTGCTGAGAGCTGGAGTAACATTTCAGTTGTTAAGAGTGATGCTGAGCAAAAGAGATTAAGGGAATCCAGGGGTCATCGAGGAAATTATGCAAGCTTTGGTCATGGATGTTGATCAAAAGGAGATGTGAAAAGCAGACGACAAAGTCAGAAAGGTCTGAAGGACTAGCTGGCCAATGGTGAAGATGGAACCCATTTCACCTTAATGGACAAGTATGGCTCAGCTTATCTACACAGGTATTATGGAGAGTGGTGAGGCTGTTTATACTAAGGAGAGCTCTTCTCTTGCTCCTATGACTCACTTCTGTATCAATCGTGGAAAGTCTAGCATGCCACACAAAGATTAAGAGAACAAGTTCCTGATAGGAAAAATTGCATCAACTATTTTTAAATCACTTGTCTGAAATTCATCAGAGTAATTTCTTTTCCTAGAGCAATGAGCTCTTACTTTGAGACAACCAGAGGAAAATTAGTTCAGTGCTGATGTATTTTTAATATTTGGATAGAAGTCAATACACAACAACCCTTCTTGTTTTAATTTCATGTTTAATCTATCAGTATTATGACATCAGTCTCAGGGGACACACACACACACACACACACACACACACAAATGCTCCCCTCATCTCTTTTACTTGGAATTTCTTTTCCCTCCTCAGTACAAAGTGTTAAGAGTGTCAGCAATGACAGCAATGGTATTTTCTGATTTGATTTGAGTGGCAATGATTTCAGGTTAATAACTCTGATGTCAGCTTTTCTATCATGTTGCCAACTTTAATTCCCACTTCTACACCGATTAATACTCTAATTAAAAGAGTGCCTGATTGTAGTGATGGTTCATGCTTCTAAAGCACATCCGCCCCCTACTGCCTCCCCCCTTCCCCTGAGTTAGAATTGCCCTCTCTGGTTATATGGAGCAGTGAGCTTATCCATTCCACTTAACATCCATATTAAATCATGAGGTTACCAATTAGTATGAGATTTTACATTTCACCATAATGATCTTTCCTCAATACTGTGCTAGTCTCTAACACCACCCTATATCCTGTTTATATGCACCAGTAAAATGCTCTTCTCTTGCCACATCTCCATGACATGCAGATAGCTTTCAGGTCTTGAAGGGTATAAAACTCTAAAATGTCCTAAAAATTTTGGAAAGGCTTAAAATACAGATCCAACAAAGTTCAAGGACCTTCCTAGCAAAGTCTGGAAATCATCATTAAGAGAAAGTTCACCACAAAGCGATGACTTTTTTCAATCACAGTAACTCATGAAAGCTCTTTTCTAAGGCATAGAGAAGCTATGCTTTTTATCAATGGACAGCATACCCAAACCTGAGAAAAACTGATGTGTCTAAGTGTTATAATAGAGTTTTATTCATATCTCTTCTTGTTAAATTACCTGCATTTCCAGCTTGTGTGTATTTAAGTAACATTAGCTAAATTCCCATGCTACCATACTACCTTACTTCATCTTCATTATACAGAAGGCTCAAACTTTTCTCTTTGAAGAGGCCAGGGTCTCTTTTACCTCTGTAACACAGAACATACTTCAACCTCCTAATGCAATACTAAAAATAAAGAAGTCTGTACATTAAAACAAATTACAGTGCTCAACAAAAAGTTGCATGATTTTCTGCCCTCTGACAATTATTAGAATTTTCCTTATAAAACATACTGATGCTTCCCAAATATGCCATTTCTGGGAATTTTTGCTGTATCTCCTCCAGGAGGTTTATTTGAAAAATTTCCACACAGACAACCCATTCTTTACTTTCTACTATTATTCTACTTACTTCCATCCCAACCCCTAATCTTCATGGTTCATACAGGATGAAACATTCCTTTCAGCATGCCCAGAGAGTCCCATAAAAACCATGACATGCTAATTCAAATGAATGTTGGGGTACAACCTTGGAGTAATGCAGAGCTTGGTAATATGTTACAAAGAAAAGCAGGAGGCAGAAGTCAAGTAATTAATATTTCTTTCATGTTCAAGCTGTAATTAGCCAGATCAAAGAAGCCCTAGGGTTGTAGCTTTCACCCAGAATATATGATTTCTCTAAGAACACTTACAAAAGAGTGGGGTGGGTTTCCAGTATAAGCAATTTTGTTTATAGAAGGAGGGCCTTTTATTACAACAACTTATGACTAAGTTAACAGTCAGTCCTGTATGGGTTGTACTTAAGAAACTCGGTGGTATTGTTGTTCAGTCATTCCAGTCATGTCCAATCCCAATCATGGGAATTTTCTTGGCAAAAACACTGGAGTGGTTTGCCATTGCCTTCTCCATTTCATTTTACAGATGAGGAAACTGAGTCAAACAGGGTTAAGTCACTTGCCCAGCACCACACCTAGCTGCCCTAAGAAACTTTGCATTCTAAAATGCAAAAATCCAGGGGCCACCCTATACAATTGTTTATGTATGTGTCAAAATAACCATCCTCATTTTATGGGAGTTTGGAGGCAGTGTTAGATATTGTGGACCATAGAACTTAAAGCTAGAGACACTGAGGCTGTGTGATCCTGAGAGTCACAATCTCTCGGGAGCATTGGGCAGCTCTCTAAGTGGCAGAGATGATAAGTTCATGAGCAAAGGACATTCCTTACCATGCATTCCCTACACCATAGAAATGATAGGTCCATTTCCTATCCCTGTCTTTGGGAGGTTTAATGGCATCAACAGCTATGCAACCTAGTCGAAACTGAAGGACTCACTTCTGGCTGTCTTTAACCAGTAACTTGATGGGACTGCTTTAAGTTACCAGACCCTTGAGGACAGACACCCAAACATTGGTGAATTCTAGGCAGCCATGAAGTGCTACAGAAAGCCTGCTCATGTAGTGATATTTTAATTGATGGGACTATATGCAGTAAAGATGTAATAAATATATAAGAAGAGTGCTTTGCACTGTATGACATGAAAAGTCATGCCAAAAGTATGATGAATAGAAAGCCTTTTTCATTTTTCAAACTCAATCAATAAATTCACAGCAGAAAAAAAAATACATTTTCAAAGCATTTAGTGTAACCAAAGTTCCATTATTGAATTTCCAAATGGTTAATTGTAAAAGTAGATTGGCCTTATTTCAGGTTAACAAACATTAGGCCAGCTATCTCAGGTAATCATTCAAATATTTGCCTATTATATTATAGTGTTTCCTTAATGTTAGTTTCACCGTAAGTTTCATAGTTTAAAATTAGAGTTTCTAACTAACCATGGGACATATGATATGTTTGGGGACTGAGGTACTAATCTGGAGCTTCATTTGCTACTAAACACACAACAGAAGGGTATGAAAAAGATGTATGCATGCAATCTTGATGAAATAAACAAAGGTAGAACTCGTGAACTACATAAATTGGATAAGACATATTAATACTTCTAACTCTAAAATTCTATGATGCAAAAGAAAAAGAAAGAGACTGAATGAAATGAATATTTTGCAGACTCTGAAAAAGGCAATTATCAGTGATTACTAAGGAAAAACTAAAAGGTAACAACTTAATAAACATTTATTAAGTATCTACTATAGGCAAGGCATTGTGCTATGTGTTAGGGATAAAAAGCAAAAATGAGAGTCCCTGCTCTCAAGACCTTTACACTTCACTCGAATGTAGAATGTTGGTCAGACTTATAGTTTAGAATAGTTTCCAAAACTATGTTCCCCCAAACCTAGGTACTCCATAAGGATGTGAATAGAAGGTCTATATGAAAGAATCCATATTAGAAATAATTATATGTGAACAGAAAGAGATAGGAAATGTTGCTGCTGTTCAGTCATTTCAGTCATGTCCAACTCTTTGTGACCCCATTTGGGGTTTTCTTGGCAAAGATACCAGAGTGGTTTGCCATTTCCTTCTCCAGTTCATTTTACAGGTGAAGAACTGAAGCAAACAGGGTTAAATGACTTAGCCAGGGTCACATAATTAGTAAGTGTCTGAGGCCTAATTTGTATTTCCTGACTTCAAGCCCAGCACTCTATCCACTGGGCCACCTAGCTGTAGGAAATTTGCTGCTTTCTAAATGTAAGGAAGAGGGGCAGCTAGGTGGCCCAGTGGATAGAGCTCCAGCCTTGGAGTCAGGAGGACCTGAGTTCAAATCCAGCCTCAGACACTTGACACTTACTAGCTGTGTGACCCTGAGCAAGTCACTTAACCTCAATTGCCTCACGCCCCCCAAAAAAGAGCAAATAAATAGAAAACAAATGTAAGGAAGAGAGGAAAAAATTAAGATGCATCAAGAAAGAAAGAGGGAAGACCATAGGGAGAGTATAAAGTGTCCCTCCCAGGCATAAAAAGCAAGAGGCAGGCTATAGTCTTTCATCTCAAGATGGCAAGCAGCATCAAGTGTCAGTAAGATTAGTCAAGGATGCACTGGGTTCAATTCAGAAGGGTGTTATATTGACTACAGACAACAAAGGTCTCAGCACAAGTCAAAGACACAATTGTGGCTGAACTTAAGAAAGATCCTTACAGAATGGTGAGCTAGCACTGAATAGCAGACACCCTGAAAATAGAGATAGGACAGAACAGTACTCAGGAAGAGAATATGATGAAGTGTTGAACCATCCCAACAGAGTCACTGGGGAGAGAATTCCAATGTTGAGGTATTAGAGGACTATTCCTCTCTGAAATGCTACAACTCTGCCCTACTTAAGTTGGTGGCTAAAATACCTATTGTGCATAGATTTTTTTTTCTTTTTGGCATGAAAATCATCTTAGTCTTTACAATGTTCCAGAATGTTGGAGAAGCACAGATTTAGAGCAGGGAGTAATATTAGAAGTCAATTATCTCAGCCTCTTGATTTTACTGACAAGAAACTTAGGCTCAGGAAAATCGAGAGAGATTTGGCCAAGGTCACACAAGGAGTAATGGATTCACGATTCAAAACCAGATCACTGAGTCCAAATTCAATGCTTTATCTGCTGTATCCTACTGCCTTTCTATCCCCTTTTATGCTTGGAGGTATTCCATAACTCCTCTCTTAGCATTTATGGCTTCTGTCAACAAATTTCAAGACCTAGACAATTCTGAAGCCAAATTAATTTAGGAAATTATGGTTTAGATATTCCAATTTACAAAAGTTATTTCTGTTTTATAGTAGAATCTCATCAGACTATAGACGCTGGCGAATAAGGATCAAACTTATTATCAGCTTTCTAAATTGTACTATGAGATGCTCTATATGCCCTTATGTACATGGGGAACATAACTTGATTCACAAGCATAATCACCTCAGTGGTATGTATGAAGTGGATTTTACTACACTTTTATAAGAGCATCATAAATTCTTTTCCCAGTCCTAGCTGTTTATCGTAAGAGGGTTGTGAAAATTAAAATAGTAGGTTCCCATTCTTCTGGCTTTCTTCCACTACTAAATTCAAATCAAATCTACATTAAAAACCAAGCAAGAAACACTGTTCCTTGTAGAACTTACAGTCATCCACTTTAAGGAGAATTTCCATGCATTAGTTCACCAGAATCAGTTACTTTTTTTCCCTTACACATGAGGACTTTCAAGGGAATGGTTGTGATGGTTTCCAATATTTTATACTGTTTTTTGTGCATTGCTTTATACTCCACAGTTACCACTGCAGTTAATGGGTATGATTAGGAAAAAAGAAAGCCTACTACCCAACTGACATGCATGGGGAGCAGTGAAGACCAATAAATAAACCTTGGCCAAGTCTCATAATGAGGAGTGTCTGGTGAGGATCCTAATGGTGGCCAGTGGAGAGTAATATGACAAACTCAGAAAAATGCAGCACAGACTTGAGAAAAGTAGTAAAACCCCTGAAATCAAGAAAGTGAACATCTGTCAAAGTTAGTTTCATTCCGATTTCACGCTCTGGTGAGAGGTGGAAACTAAAAGTCACCTCATATTCTACCCAACAGGGCTGGGATGATAGCCCATGGTGTGAAACATTCCAAGTGCAGTCATTGATTGTATTTTTTTTCTTGTCACCCCCTAATTAACAAGGACCACAGCCAGTCAGCAGCTTAATCAACAAAGCTCTAGCATTCTGACAGCTACTTAATAAAAAGCAAGTGGAAAAGTCAGAGAGGAAGAAAGGAAGGAAGAGAGAGATGGGAGGGGGAAAGGTATGGAAAAATGATGTGAGATCTTAACAGATAATATGAAGCAAAGGCAGCCGTGTAATTATAACCTTAGCTTTTCATTCACTTGACAGCACAAAAAAAGGAGGTGAGGAGAAGCTTTTAAATGAAACATGACATTCCCTTATTAAAGACTGAGTTAGATTTTAACAGGCTTACTGCTTTGTTTCTACTCCCATGCTCCCTTGCTATGGATTGTCAAAGAGTAGCTATCTCATGGAAAGAAAAATAGCAATTTCCTAAAGAATGTGTGCACCTTTTCTAAGTAAACAACTCCTTTATAAACATTTTTTAAAAAGCATTGGTATTCTGCAGTGAGCATCCATTCAATAAACAGAGGCAATCTCTGGTTTACAGGGAAAACTCATGGTATGCCACTCATTTTTAAAGACCGTGTATCCATGCAATGTATTGAGAATCTTTCGCCCCAAATGCTGTTATGGGTGACCTTTAGATTACTAGTCCCAGCAAGCAATACTCTAAGCCAACATGGCTCACATCAAATTACAGTATTGCATTCTGGGACTGGGAGAACCAGGACTGCATTTCAGCCACGAAGAAGGGCAGCTGCAGTCAGTTTACCCTGTAAATCAGAGTCCTGTCAAGTTGCCAGGTGCTCCTTGCTACTGAGCCAAGTGTGAACGTGCCTACCTTGTAGCACCTCAGACATTTACCGACGCTTTATCATACTAAAAGGGCCCCCAGAGAAGAGCTAAAGAAATGGAGTCAATGAAAGAACTGGGCAGAACAAAATGAAAGGAAAGGCTGATAGGGCATGAGAAGCAGGAGGGAACTTAGGGCACAAACTCACCGTGCTGGGAGATTGCTAACATTTTTCAAAGAAACGCGACTGATTGCATAGCACACTCAGGGAGGATGCATTGTTGTTACTCAATACTCCCACAAAGTTCACAGATATACTATAATAAGCATTTCTATGGAGACCTTTTCAAGCATGGCCTTTTACTGAAGATTAAAAACTAATTAAAGATAGCATTACCCATGAAAGGCACTGTTAAGACTGCCAAATTATACATTTTGAATTGCTTTTGTTGAGTTTGGAAAATGGCATTCCTCAAGCCCTGTTCTTTCATTACTGCTTTATGGAGGAGCATCTTTTGCCCCAAGGCAGTCTGACTTGAGATCTCTGCAGCAACTGCAGAGAATCTGTGAATAAAGTTTACCCTTCTAATAATTAGTCATGTGAAGCAAAGAATCCAGAACCAATTGGTTGTTAGACAGCTGGAGGCCAGTTACTTTCAGCATTCCAAGGTAAGAGGGAACTTAGTGTTCAGAGAAGGATCTCAAAGAACCAACGTCCCTCTGAGCAATGGAAGAGCAGGATTAAATGGCAGAGATGTTCTGTGGCATCTCTCCAACTTACCTAAACCCTTCAACAATTTTCTCTGAGTTCTCAAAGAGCTATTGTTACTTGAACAACCAAATATGCTCCCTGGGAGGGGAACAAAGTTAGGAGTGGAAAGAAAATGGTGGAAGACAATTTGGAGCATTAAGTGTGCTTCAATTAAGTGAGCAACTGGCTGTCAGCTGAGGTTACTTATAGGATTGGTAGATAATGCTGCAGTCATTAAGTGCAAGAAAACTCAGGGAGGTGGGCAGCTAGGTGGCACAGTGGATAGAGCACCTGCCCTGAAGTCAGGGGGACCTGAGTTCAAATACAATCTCCTACCAAACAGTTGACACTTACTAGTTGTGTGACCCTGGGCAAGTCACTTAACCCCAAATGCCTTAAAAAAAAAAACTACTCAGGGAAGACAGAAGTTGTTCAAAATACTCAGAAATAGTATTCACAAGGATTCCTCTTTAAAAGAAAGCAGTGCTATATAATGGGGAAAACCTTCCATTTGGAGTCAGGGGGACCTGGGTTCATTTCCCACCTTTGCCACTCACTACCTGTGAAACCCTGAGCAAATCTCTGTTACCCCCTCTATGGTTAGATTAGTGGTCTTTCTGAGATATCTTCTAGTCCTAAATCTATGAATATGCATAAGAGGATCTTGCTAACTACAGTCTAGTCAACTTACCTTTTTGGCTTGTTTAGGAGAGGCAGGATTGGGTAGTAGATAGAGAGATTGCCTTAGTCAGGGAAAACTCAATGGAAGTCCTTTCTCTGACATATACGATATATTGGCTGTGTGACTCAGAGAAAGTGATTTAACCTCTCAATAATCCAGGTTAACTTTCTCCAAGTTGCATGTGTGTTACTGATGTGCATTGAGAGAGTCTCATTACCAGATGTTCCTCACATGAATGAAATCATAGGTAAGGACAAAATATATGTGAGTATAGTATATAGGTATGCATATTATATATACACATATATGTGTCATATATATAAACATATATATATATGCCCTAGTTATAAATCAGAATGAATCATCCAACAATTACTAAGAATTATAAGATAATAACCACTCTGTTCTATAAGGAACATACAGGTATCAGGCCAATTAATTTTTTCCTGTTTGAAAGACATGTAGACAAAGGGGAAAGAGGTGGGTGGTAAAGAGAGGAGGAAGAAAAGTAAGATCTTCACTAAATTTTTTTCATCAGTCTCCCATTTGAAATTCCAGTCATCCTTTACTTGTTTGTCAGTATTACTTTGTAAAAGTATTAATCACTAATCTATACCTTGTGTGTTTTATTTGTGGTAGAATATTACCTGATGTTAGTATTCACCTCTACCAAAACATCACCAAGGTCAAGGAAGTAATTAAAAATGCTTTTGGAGAATGAGAACAATGCTGCTAATAATAAAAATGTTTTTATACATGCTATATTGTATATAGGTCCTGGGTTCAAATCCTAATTTTGCTACTTGCCATCTCACCTTGGACAAGTTAACTAAACTTATCCGAAAAATGAAGCAATCATACCAGATGACCTTTAAGATCTCTTCTAGCTCTAAATCTACGATCTTATGACCCTATGGCTTTTCCAGGTTTCCCCTCACTGGTTAGCGCTCCCTGTATAAAACTTCCTTTCCAGATCCACCCCTGTTCTGACTCACAGGTGCCTTAGACTTGAGTCGGAGTCATGTTGGATGCCAGGCCTTTTCAAAGTGGTTTGGGCAGAATAACCAAAGGAGGCAAGAGGATTCATGTTACTCATCTGATGCTACAGCACTGGAAACATTTATCAATAGATCTGTTGGGAGAGAAAGCCAAATGACCATATCTGCTGCAGTTCCAAGAAGAAATCCTCTGAGTAATAACAAGCATAAGAGATAAGGGACTATTTTGATCCCTGGATCAAAATAGCATAGGTTTGTTATCCAAAAATCATCAATAAATAGACATGCTACTGGAAGAAATCAAGTCAATTCAATTAATTTTGTTGTTGTTCAGTCATTTTCAGTCGTGTCCAACTCTGCATGATGCCATTTGGGGTTTTCTTGGCAGAGATACTGGAGTGGTTTTCTATTTCCTTCTCCAGTTCATTTTACAGATGAGGAACAGAGGCAAACAGGGTTAAGTGATTTGCCCAGGGTCACACAACTAATGTCTGAGGTCATATCTGAACTCAGGCCTTCCTGACTCCAGGCCTGCCTCTCTATCCACTGTAACAACCTAGCTGCCCAATTCAACTAAAAAAGCATTTATTTAGTGCCTACTATGTACCAGGTATTGTGCTAAGCACTAAGGATACAAAGAAAGGTAAAAATAATCCCTGCCCTTTAGAAGTTCACAATCTAATGAGGGAGAAAACATGCAAACAGCTATGTATGAATAAGATGCACACTGGATAAATTGGAAATAATTTCAGAGGGAATGTACTAGCATTAATGAGGATCAGGAAAGACTTCATCCAAAAGATGGGATTTTAGCTGAGACTTGAAGGAAGCCAGGGATGCTAAGAGGTTGAGATGAAGAGTGAGGGAATTCTAGACATGGGGGACAGCCAGTGAAGATGCACAGAGTTCAGATATGAAGTGTTATGTGAGAAAAACAATAAGGAGGCCAGTGTCACTGGATCACAGAGTACATGGAAAGGAGTAATATGTAAGAAAACTAGATGGGTAGAAATGAATCAAGTCATGAAGTACCTTAAAAACTAAACAAAGTATTTTATCTTGGAGCTAAAAGGGAGCCAGTGGAGTAGAGGATGACATCGTCAAACTTGTGTTTTAGGAAGATCAATCTAATAATTGAATGGAGGCTGGACTGAATGGGCAGAAACTTAAGGTAGAAAGACCAAATAGAAAGCTATTGCAATAATCCCAGCTTGAGAGCCCGTATCAGGGAGTTGGCAGTGAGTCATATCAGTTTTGACATTCATGCTATAGAAGAAATCATAAGGCAGAAAACAATTGCAACTAAATGGAACAGTAGCTCACAGGTTTTTTGGGAGAAGAAAGTAAAAGAGTAGCAGAGTTGTCTTTATTAGGCAATCAAAAGAAACGAGAAACATTCTTGACTAAATAGGCCATTTGGCGATCTCCTATTCCAGGGCTTATAGTGAATTATTTGCAAAAACAAACAAGCAAATGTAAAACATAAAAATAATAAATAAAAAGGGAGGGCAGATTGGGGGGAGGCTGCAATCAGAAGCAAGACAATTTTGAGGAGGGATAAAGTGAAAGGAAACAGAGAGACAGAGACAGAGACAGAGAGACAAAGAAGAGACAGGAAAGCAAATGTATTTCACTGGAATGTATTTTCTGAATCCCAGAAAAAAAGATGCCCAATTTCCAAAACTGTAGTCTCATGAAGGATGCTCATATGATATGCTGTTCTAAAATCCAACCAACCACAAATCAAAACCAAAAATATGACAGTGAAGTGCTGAAGTATGACCTCCCTCCCTCCCCAAAATAACCTATTTTTTTTGGAAATTCAACCCACCTCAAATAATTGTTGAGGTTAAAAAAAAAGCCCCACAAGGTTGGCACATCTGAGTTCCCTGGGTACTCCCAGGAATGAAGCACACTACTTTCTGATGGATTACTAAAAAAAACAATCAATCTCATAAATTCCTTCTAGGTTCTAGCAAAACTCTGTGTTTATCACATCTTGATGGAGGCCTAAATCCCCTTTAAATGAAACAGATGTACCTTTAACAACTTCTCGGAGCAGCTCACCTGGCAAAAAATAGTAGTACTACTCCACTGACTCCCTTTTAGCTCCAAGATAAAATACTTTGTTTAGTTTTTAAGGTACTTCATGACTTGATTAATTTCTACCCATCTAGTTTTCTTACATATTACTCCTTTCCATGTACTCTGTGATCCAGTGACACTGGCCTCCTTATTGTTTTTCTCACATAACACTTCATATCTGAACTCTGTGCATCTTCACTGGCTGTCCCCCATGTCTAGAATTCCCTCACTCTTCATCTCAACCTCTTAGCATCCCTGGCTTCCTTCAAAAAAGTTCTGTCTTGTATTTTCTCGTTTTTCTGACAAAATAGTTATCAGCTCTTCTCTGTGCCACTCATAAAGCAATGCTCTGTAGAAATGGGTTTCATTGCCATCAAGGTGTGACATGCTTTAAAACTTCTGTAGTAACCTCAAGTGTTATCTATCCTTTCATCATGAATTGAGGCTCTTCTCAAGAGGCAAAATAAAAGCCTGAGCCGTGCAAAGCTAAAAATCAGCATCAGGGAGCTGGCTTCTGCATTTAACAGTACATGATCCAAACACATGTTGTGCTAAATTGGCCTCTAGTCACCTGAACTGATATAAAATGTACCTAAGCTGACACTTTGTTTTTACTGTTTGAAGACGCTGGAAGATAAAGACCCTCTTTTTTGCTGTTTCCTCAGTCTCTACCTCAATCTTAATAGTTCCCTAACCATTCACCTTTATTTTATAATCATTTACAAGTATTGTTTTAAACTATCACTCTCACTTTCTAATTTATCTCTGCCAGACTCAAGGGCAGCTCCAGAGTTATTTGTACAGTGGTGATTAATTTAACTCATTGATTTGCGTGTCTTCTTCCAGAGCACAGTATTCCAGTCAGGGGTTGAGGGGGAAGGGGACAGGGCAGCCTAGCAGTTACACAAACATTAATATTTCAGTCAATTCTAGAAATTGTATCCTTCCATCCAAGGAAAATGTTGTTATGTTTGCGCATCTTTCAAAGGGAAGATAAATTTCATATTAAATACTCTAGTCTAATTTTGGTAACTTTATCATATTTTGAGAACTCATTTCCCTTTTCTCCTCCCAAAAAAGACAATAGATGAAAATGCATATAATTGTCCTGCCTCAGTCACGTGTGATCTTAGGCAAATTATTTAACGTCTCAGCCTCAGTTTCTCCCTCTGCAAAATGGGAATAATATCATTTACCACCATCCCGACAAGAATTAAATGAGGTATCATATGTAAAGTCTTTTTATTACAGACCTTAAAGAGTAGTTGTAATAGTAGTAGTAGAAGGAGCAGCAGCTGCAACACTAGTCTAATAGTAGTACAAACTTTTCTTTATTCACTGCATTCATTTAAGATAATTCACAATAAATTTCAATCAAGAAATTTTGAAAAAAAAATTCTTCTGCATGTTAATTTCCATTGTCCAAAAAGTCCAAAGTCTTTAGAGGCTAATTATAGTTTTCCCATTATCTAATCCTTTCCTTCTACCTTCCTCATTTGGTCCTTACAAATTTAACACGTGGCATCAGAGCATCTAAAGCCTTTCAGCACTTCCAAAAAAAAAAAAATCAACAACTATGCTGCACATCCAAAGACCCCTAGGAAATGAATGCAAAACATTTCCAGACTGGCAAAACCTTCATGCCACTGAAATGAGGTAATTTATTTGCAGGCCGCCCATTCTGCTGCTTCTAGTGCTTCAAATATCAGACAGCACATGACTTATCATACAGCTCCGCACAAGCTTCACAGTTGTAAGTTAGAACACCCGATGGCTTGATTTTGCTGGCATGAGGTTACAAATCCCTAGAAACTGCATCTGTCAAGCTGAAGATTAGCATAATTGATCTCTATATGTTTCTTATTTTCAGATAAAAGATGAGGCATACGAACACAGACTTTTCATAAATCCCACTTGCACTCAAGATCCTTAAATGTGGCCAGTTCACAGGGAGATCAGGAAAAATTTAATTTGAGTGTTAATTACAGATTGATGAATATAAAATGTGGCAATGGAATAGAACAGAAACAGAGACCAGGAAGAAAGCTCATTTGAGCTAAGCTATTGACTCAATGAATGACCTTGGACAAGTCATCTGACCTTTTTAAGCTTCAATTAACTAAACAGTAAAATTGAATAAAATAAACATTGATAAAAAGTAGCTGCTAGATCCAATTTACACAGATGAGCCTTCCTGGGTAATGTAATCATCCTAAAACAAAAGACAACAAAGCAAAACATCAGAAATGCTTACATAAATAAAGTGATATTGATTCAAGTGGCCAACTCATTACACAAATGTCTTTTTATATCAATCTGGCTGGTACCCCAATTTCTAGGTAGCCCATCATAAGATATTATAAGACATTAACATAGAACCTTCATTGAACATAAAAGCCTCATCTTAGTTTTTAGACAAAAATGAAGTGGAAGTTAATTCTGTTCTCCCTATAAGAAAATAAAATAGTCTTCTTTCCTTGAATGTTAATTCAAGAATTTCTATGGTGGTGTTAGCAGAAAAGCCTTTCCAAATGCTCCTAGGGTTCCAAATTAAAAACACAGTAGAAGACTGTAGCGGGGTAATGAGAATTTTTATACTTCTAAATTATACAATTAGTTCTTGGGTACCTGAGAGTATTAAAGATGCAATTCGCTGATCGGGAGAAAAGAATTAGAATACAAGAGGGATAAATGAAATATCAGTTCATGAACTATGGAACATTGTTAATGTGCAGAGAAAAAATATTTCCTAAAATGCTAGGAATATGAGACTTTTGAGAGGAGGCCTTTTGCTTTCATATTGCAATTCCTTACAATATGACAAAAAGTAACGTTTTATACTCTCTACCCACCAATAAGGACTCTGACCATTCCTACAGTCAAGAAAAACTAGTAATTTCATCAAATACAAGAGAGAAAATGTCACTTTTTCAAAGGAGGTTCATTAGTGTTATAGGTGTATCTGATTTTTTTAAACTAGCATTTCCCAAATTTGTCCATATACAGTTTCAGGATTGAGTATATTGTTAGAACCCATTTCTGGGTTCATAGGACATGAAAATATGTGATACCCTAAGGATAAAATGGAACTGGACCAACTTTTGAAGAAATTAAGCATGTCCATAGTAAAAAAGTTGTCACATATAATAATTCAGATGCAGAAATAATTTTATATATAATAGGAAAAGTATCAATAACATTTTTTTTCAAGTCTCACTACTCTGATCATGTGGAAGACCAGAGTTCCCAAAAGCAATGATGCTAAACTCAAATAGAGTTTGTATACAGAGGTTGCTGCAGACTACTTATTGACTTAGTTTTAAAATGTAATATTATCTATATTTTATTGTATCATTTGACATTTCTGTCCTACAGTTGTTTGTAAAATAGCTTTAGCTTTAGGGAAATTTTGCTTTATATAATAAAATTATTACAGGCTAATTGCATATAAACTGACTAAATGTAAACATAGTCTTTTTAATTTTTTAAATTAAATTTTATATTTTTCAATCAGCAAAAATCTACCTTCTCTCCTTCCCATACTATCTCAATTGAAAACAAAAGCAAAACCCTTGTTACAAATGTATATAGTCAAGCAAAACAAATTCCCAAATTGGTCATGTCCAAAAAAAAGTGTATATATATGTCTATCTAATGTGATATATATATTTACATACATACATATATACACTTATATATCACATTAGCTTGACATACATATGTGTATATAAAATTCTGCATTCTTGAGTCTTTCACCTATCAGGTGGGTAATATGTTTCATCATTAATTCTCTATCATGTTTACTCATAATAATGATCAGAGTTTCTAAGTCATTCAAAGTTATTTTTCTTTACAATATTGTTGTCATTATATAAATGTTCTCCTGATTATGTTCACCTCATTTTTCATCAGTTCAAACACATCTTCTCAAGTTTCTCTAAAACCATCTCCTTCAGTATTTCTTACAGAACAGTAATATTTCATCACATTTGTATACCATGACCTGTTCAACCATTCTTTAACTGATGAATACCCCCTCAGTTTCTAATTCTTTGCCACCTCAGAAAAGACTTCTACAAATATTTTTGTACTTCCTTAAAATCCACATTTCTTAGGACTAATCCCTCTCTTAATTGACTCTCCCACTAATTCCCTCTTCCCCCTTCTCCCTTCTCCTCTTTCCCTTCTATTTTCTTGTGGAGTGAAATGTGTTTCTGTACCTGACCATATGTGTGTATGTGTGTGTGTGTGTGTGTGTGTGTGTGTTCTTCCCTCCTTTGACCAGTTCAGGTTGACTGTCAACAGGTTCAAATGAAACCTGCTCCCCTCCTTTATACTTGTTTCTATAGAATGCTATTTGTACAACCAAATTTTGTGAGATAGTTTTCCTTAACTTTCCTTTTCTTTCCCCCTCTCTCCCTCCAGCATATTTGTCTTTCCCTCTCTTTCCATTTTTAAGATCATCAGGACATAACAGAATCATTGTATAATTAAACTCTATGACCTGTGATAATGATAGAATTCAGAGGAGAAACATGTATCATTTTTCTCATATTTGTCTTTTTTAACATTTATTAATTTATTTATTTTTAGTTTTCAACATTCACAAGATTTTGAATTCCAAATTTTCTCCCCATCTTGCCCCTCCCCCACCCCAAGATGTCGTGCATTCTGAATACTCCTTCCCCTAATCTGCCTTCCCTTCTATCACTCCCCCTTCTCTTATCCCCTTCCCCTTCTATTTTCCTATAGGGCAGGATAGATTTCTATATCCCATTGCCTGTATATCTTATTTCCCAGTTGCACATGAAAACAATTTTTAACATTTGCTTTTAAACAAATTTTTAAAATTTTGTGTTCCAAATTTTCTCCCTTCCTCCCTCCCCACCAACTCTCCTTGAAAGACAAGCAACTCGATAAAGGTTATACATGTATAGTCATGCAAAACACTTCCATAGTAATCATGCTGTGAAAAACTAACTATATTTCCCTTCATCCTATCCTGCCCCCTTTATTCTATGCTCTTTTAACCCTGTCCCTTCTCAGAAAGATTTGCTTCTTATTACCTCCTCCCCCAATCTGCCCTCCCTTCTATCATCCCCCTCCACTCTCTTATCCCCATCCTCCCTATTTTCCTGTAGGGTAAAATAGATTTCCATACCCAATTGAGTATGTATGTTATTCCCTCCTTAAGCCAAATCCAATGATAATAAGATTCACTCATTCTCTCTCATCTTCCCCCACTTCCCCTCCACTGTAAAAGCTTTTTCTCATCTGTTTTGTGGGAGATAATTTACCCCATTCTACCTCTCCCTTTCTCCTTCTCCCAGTATAATCTTCTCTTACCTCTTAATTTTATTTTTTTAGATATCACTCCTTCATCTTCAACTCACCCTGTTCCTTCTATCTATCTATCTATCTATCTAGCCATATACACACACACACAAACACACACATATGTGTATATATATATATATATATAAAAGTAATTTTTCCCTCAAACTACCCTAATACTCACAAAGATATCATGAGTTACAAATATCATCTTTCCCCATAGGAATGTAAACTGTTCAACTTTAATAAGTCTCTTATGATTTCTCTTTTCTGTTTACTTTTTCATGCTTCTCTTGAGTCTTGCATTTGAAAGTCAAATTTTCTATTCAGCTCTGGTCTTTTCAGCAAGAATTCTTGAAAGTCCTCTATTTCACTGAATGTCCATTTTCCCCCTGAAGGATTATAGTCCGTTTTGCTGTGTAGGTGATTCTTGGCCGTAATCCTATCTCCTTTGACCTATGGAATATCATATTCCAAGCCCTCTGGTCCCTTAATGTAGAAGCTACTAAATCTTGTGTTATCCTGATTGTGCTTCCACAATTCTTGAATTGTTTCTTTCTGGCTGCTTGCAATATTTTCTCCTTGACCTGAGAACTCTGGAATTTGGCTATAATATTCCTAGGAGTTTTCCTTTGGAGATCTCTTTCAGGAGGTGATCGGTGGATTCTTTCAATTTCTATTTTGATTCTATGGTCTGACTTTTTTGTGCTGTTTGCTCATTTCTCCAACCAATTACTTGAGTTTTCAACTCTTTGTTAAAGTAGGGGTCTGCTTCCTGTGTGGAGAATGTACTGTCCCAAGCTTCAGGGGTTTTGTGCAGCTATTTTCAGTGATACTTCTAGAGACCTATAAATTTTCAGTTCTTCCGAGGTAGTACGATCAAGAGCAAGGTGTTTATTCCTTTCCTGGCCTGGGCTGTGGTTTATGAGTGACCACAAGCACTCTTTTCTGCCTTGGAACTCTGAGGAGGATTTCCTCTCTACCACCACCAAAAGCTCCACCACACCAGTACTCCTCCTCCCCACAGGACTGCCACCCAGAACTGTGATTCAGATCCAAGGATGAGCAAAGCAAGAGAATTCTGCCTCAGCACCAGCAAAGAGATCCCTGAAATCCGCCTCTGATAATCAAGTAGATCCCCCCCTCCATCTGTGGGCTGAGAGCTCTGGAAGCAGCCACCATCCTGGGGCTGAGGCAAGACTGGTGCTGGGACTGAGCTCCTCTCTCAATGAAGTCCAATAGACCTTTGTTACTGATTTTCTAAGTTGTCTTTGGTGTTTGTGGGTTGAGAAGTCTGGAAACCACCACAGATCCCCTTGATTCAATCCCCTGAGGACTGCTCCAGGTTTGCTGAGGCCTGGTCTTTGTTTGCACAGCCCATGCTGAACTGTGCTACTCTCTAAGTCCAGTGCAATAGACCTTTCTAATCAACCATCCATGTTGTCTTGGGCTGGAAATTTGTTTCACTCTGCATTTTTGTGGGTTCTGCTCCTCTAGAATTTATTTAGAGCCATTTTTATAGGTATTTGGAGGGGTTTTGGGGAGAGCTCAAGCAACTCACTGCTTTTACTCTGCCATCTTGGCTCTGCCCCCTCCATTTTCTCATATTTGAATGCAAGCAGTTTATCCTTGTTTAGTCCTTTGTGATTATTCACCCATGTTTGCTTTTTATGTTTCTCTTAACTCCTGGGTTTGAACTTCAATTTTTTTATGCAGCTCTGGTTTTTTCACTAGAAATACTTAGAATTCCTCTATTTCATTAAAATCCATTTTTTTTTCTCTTGTAGGATTATACTCAGTTTTTTCTTGGAAATGTATTCCTTATTGTAAACCTATATCCTTTGCCTTCTGGAATATGTATTCCAAGCTCTCTGTTCCTTTACATAATCACATGTAATCATATGTAATCATGTGTAATCCTGACTATGGGCCCATAGTCCTTCACTTCTTTCTTCCTGACTGCTTGCAGTACTTTTTCTTTGACCTGGATGCTCTGGGTTTTGCTATCATGTTCCTGGGAATTTTCCTTTTTGGTTTCTTTCAGGAAGTGATTTGTAAATTCTTTTTATTTCTACTCTGCCCTCTGCTTCTAAGAAATCTGGGCAGTTTTCTTTTAAGATTCCTTGAAATATGATATTTAGGCAACATCTGATTGTTGTCTCCCTTGTCTGAGTTCTGCAAGTTCCTGACATGGGTTTAGTTCTGAGCAAGTATAGATTGTGGCTGGACTCAGCCACTATCAGTCAACCCGGAGGCTCATGACTTTTTCTTGGATTTCCCCATCAGGAGCCAGTATGGTGTGTTTTTGACAAAAGATAAGTCTGAAAGTACACTTGGGAGGATGGGAAAGTTCAAATCTTTCCATAATGTGAAGAACCACTCACTAATTTTTCCTCTTTTAGGAGTTCTGATGAGAGGAGCCGTGTATTTGGTTGTTTGTTTTAGATTGGAACATACACAGCCCCTTGATGATGCCTTTTGCACTCATAAACAGTACAGAATATATTCTGCATCCTGTGCATTTAAACACAAGCTTCTGTCTGTTGTATTTTCTGATGTACTTCAATAAGTCTCCATACCACTTATAAAACTTGAAAGGGGATCACGTAACTGAAAATTAAAATACATTGCCAGTGGAAAATCCACTATACAGTTTTCCAGACTTGCCCAGTATCATTAGTCAGGAATCGATTTCAGATCAAATGCAAAAATTCAGATTAGTAGAAAAAGTAGGGGATTTGGAATGTGAAGACGTGCATCCAAATCCCAGATTTTCTACTTACTACTTCAGTGACCTTAGGTAAGTCCCCTGCTATAGTTTGTACTATCATTTCATCTAGAAAATGGTGGATACAGTGTCATAGTAAGAGAGTGTGACAAAGGTCAGGGTAGAAGCTCAATCACCCAATTCAAAACTAAAGGAAAGGGCAAAGTCTACCCACAGCATAAAGTCTAGGACCAGAAAGACAAAAACCAGAGAATACCATAATCCTAACTTAGCTATCCCATTTAGGAAAGAAAGAGAGGAGAAAAAAAATTAGGATCCCAGAATCATTTTACCCTCTCCAGGACCAAGGTCTCTGTCTTGTTGTCCAAGAATAAGAGAATGGCAAAAGATAGGGCTAAGAAAATATTATTAGATTTGCTGGTTGCTATGTCAGGCCATAAACTGAGATCTCAGTGTGGCATTTTGCATTCCTTTACTCCCTTTCCAAATTCTTCATGAGAGACTTAGGGGAAAGATAACCCCTGAAACTGCCAAGGCAAGGGAAATTTGAAAGAAACCAAAAAGGAGACCTTTGCAAGCCATTTCTAGCAGATAGCCTGAAGATAAGAGCAACAACAACAACAAAAAAAACTCCCAATAAAATGAAGAAATACTGTGGGTTAGGAGAGTGTCAAGATATACTTCCAAATAAGAAAAGAATTGCACAATAATTACAAGTGTATTTGCCACAAAAACTCCAACAACAGAGAAAAGAAATGAAATAAGACATAAGGAATAAAATTACAACTCTTAAAGGAAGACTTAGGAGGAGAATAAATAGTTTGAAACAGAAGGTTAAGAAGCTTACACAAGTTGTGAATACCTTGAAATTGGAATAGAGCAAAACGAACTCATAAATTCAATGTTTCAACAATAAATATTGGAACAAAGTGAAAAGACTAAAAAAAAATTTAACATTTGGGGTTAGACTATAAAAAAAACTGATCTGGAAAACCAGACAAGGAGAGATAATTTAAGAATCATTGACCTTCCAGAAAACTATGCCCAAACTAAAAATGTAACACATTTAAAGACTTAAAGAAAACTGGCCAGAATCACTAGAACCTAGAACAAAGTGAAACTAGAAAGAATCCTTATGTCAACAACTAAAGGAAACCCCAAATCTAACATTGAAATGTATCAAGATCTTTTTTCAGGTCTAACAAAAAATACTTAAAACAACCAGGAAATTTAAATGCATTTAGACAAAAATTTATCATATGGACAACATTTGAAAAGAAGCATTTCACTGGAGGAAAATTGTTGTAGCAGATATCTCTGATAAAGCTCTACTATCCATAATACTAAGGAAACATAAGTATCTAAAAATATACTCTTTCCTCCAATAGATTAAAAAAGATATGAACAGGCAGTTTTCAAATGAAAAAAATGCAAGCTATCAACATCTATGTGAAAGAATGTTTCAAATCCCCAACAAGAGCAATATAAATTAAAATAGATTGGTAAAGATGACAAGAGACAAAAATAGTAATTTTGTAAGAGATAAGGAAAAACAGTCACAATAATTACTTGCTGGGGGAATTGTAAATTTGTCCAACTGTTCTGGAAAACAATTTTGATTTATGCCAAAAGTCACTAAATTGAACATACTTCTTTTAAGCCAGTAATACCAGCAGTTGGAATAAACCTGAACATAAAAGAGAGAGGACAAGCTACCATGCATACAGAAATATTTTTATCAGTTCTTTTTGTATTAGCAAAACACTGGAAATAAAGTAGATACTTATCTTTTGGGAAAATAAATGAATAAGTCATAGTAAATGAATGAAACAATAGAAAGTGAACAAGACCTGACTTCATAGCTTACCTCTTACACTTGCCATCTGCGTGACCTTGAGCAAGTCACTGAACTCTTTGAATCTCAGTTTCCTCATCTACAAAATGAAGGTGTTGGACTAGGTGGCATCCGAGGTCTTTTCCAGATATAGATATATCCAATTACTCTAAGATACTATAATTATTTTGCTTTATGAAATGACAAATATTAAGAATTTAGAACTGGGGAAGCCTTTTATAAATTGATGCAGAGCAAAGTAAGCAAAACCAGATGAATGATAGCATAATGAAGACAACATTGAAAAACTTCATAACTCTGATCAATGAAACGGCCATGTCTAAATAACACAGAGGATGAAATATGTTACCTATGTCTCAGCAGAGAGGTGAACTAGCACTGCACCAACATGGCCAATGTGTTGACTTATTCTGCTTGACTGTACTTATTTATGTTTCATAATGGAGATTTCTACTCTGTGTGTGTGTGTGTGTGTGTGTGTGTGAGACAGAGAGAGAGAGAGAGAGAGAGAGAGAGAGAGAGAGAGAGAGAAAGAGAGAGAGAGAGACAGAAACAGAGACAGAGACAGAGAGACAAAGACAGAGAGAAAGAAACAGAAAGAGACAGACAAATAAGATAGTGTCAGTGGTAAGTGACAGTGACAAAATCAAAATAAAATGAAGTGGTTGAGCTAAATAAACACAATGTTCCTTTTCAGCTTGAAATCTTATTTCTATTATCTGTGTATATTAGTTTCTTTTTTCAGGGAGACATATGTGATATAACCTGTCAGAACCTATAAACTTGTAAAGAACCAAAAATGATTGTAAATGCACGACCAAATTGGGAATTTAAACAGAAGGCAAAATAAAGTTATTGTTCAAGAAGTAAGAGCCCAAATGTCCAGGAAGACATATTGAATAATCCAGGGTTTGTTTGTAATAATTCAATTCAATTCCACAACTATTTATTCAGCATTGTGCTGACTACTGACACTTCCAGGCACTAAATAATCTCATTTTATAATGTCCAAAGCAGTTAATCCTTATTCCACACAATAATTATAAGATTTTTGTCTACAGAAGCAAAATAAAGTGAAAAGCTGAAGAAAGCAAACTGTTACTTTTGACAAATGAATATCCTACTATTGCAAAGGCAAGTTTGGATTTTCCTCTTTGCTTTATGTTATATGTGGTAAAGTTCAGCTATCTCTCTGTCTATCTGTCTATATTCTATCTATCCACACACATATATACACACATGTATGTGTATGTGTGTGTGTATACACACACACACACACCCCACCCTTAGAAGGCTTAAAAAATATATATTCAACAATCTTTGTTGGCAAATATATGAAATATGTATGACTAGAGAAGCTGTAACAATAAGAAAGGAGAATATTTGCTCTGTTCTACTGTTAGTGTGTTCTTCCTCTCTCAGTTTGAGAAGCTGCTACCAAAACTGTTAATATAACCAAGGCATAATAATTCCATTACAGGTTATTAAGCTGTCCTTGGAAAATGAAAAGGTATACCTTGAAATCGGTTTCCTTGGAATGTAACAGCAGATGTCTCGAAATAAAATACTCCTGGATACTGGTATGAGAAATAATCAGAATTTTCCCTGTGGGAAGACCATCCTTACACAAACCAGCCATTGAATCTGAAATTCTACAATATTAACTGATGACTTGAAAAAACTGATTCAGCTAGTTTCTTTTCTGATACACCAATAATTTTTTTTAATTATCTTCCATATATCTATTTTCCAGGTCAGTTGTTTTTCCAATGAGATATTTCACATTGTTTTCTATTTTCTCATTCTTTTGGTTTTGTTTTACAATGTCTTGATTTCTCATAAAGTCACTAGCTTCCATTTGCTCCATTTTAATTTTTAAGGAATTATTTTCTTCAGTGAGATTTTGGACTTCCTTTTTCATTTGGCCAATTTTGCTTTTTAAGGCATTCTTCTCCTCATTGGCTTTTTGGATCTCTTTTGCCATTTGAGTTAAGCTATTTTTTAAGGTATTATTTTCTTCAGTGTTTTTTGGGTCTCCTTTAGCAAGCTGTTGACTTGTTTTTCATGATTTTCTTGCATCACTCTCAGTTTTTCCTCTACTTCTCTTACTTGCTTCAAAAATCCCTTTTGAGCTCTTCCAAGGCCTGGGACCAATTCATATTTTTCTTGGAGGCTTTGGATGTAGGAGCTTTGACTTTGTTGTCTTCTTCTGGTTGTATGTTTTGATCTTCCTTGTCACCAAAGTAAGATTCTATGGTCTGAATTTTTTGTGCTGTTTGCTCATTTTCCCAGACAATTACTTGAGTTTTAAACTCTTTGTTAAGGTAGGGGTCTGCTTTCAGTGTGGAGAATGTACTATCTCAAGCTTTGGGGGTTTTGTGCAGCTGTTTTCAGAGATACTTCTAGGGACCTATAAATTTTCAGTTCTTCCAAGGTGGTACGATCAAGAGCAAGGTGTTTATTCCTTTCCTGGTCTGTGCTCTGGTCTATGAGTAACCACAGGCACTGTTTTCTCCCTTGGAACTGTGAGGAGGATTTCCTCTCTACTGCCACCACAAGCTCCACCACACCAGCACTCCTCCTCATCCCAGGACCACCACCCAGAACTTTGACCTAGATCCGATCAGGGGCAAACTAAGAGAATCCTGACTCAGAACCATCAAAGAGATCCCTGCAATCCCACTCTGATCAGCCACTTGATTCCCCCTCAGTCTGTGGGCCAAGCTCTGGAAGCAGCTGCTGCCCCAAGGCTGCTCTGGGACAGGGGCTGGGACAGGGGCTGGGACCGGGACTGAGCTTCTCTCTCACAGCAGTCACAAACTTTTCCTACTGATCTTCTAAGTTGTCTTTGGTATTTGTGGGTTGAGAAGTCTGTAAACCACCACAGCTACCTGTGATTCAGTCATCTGAGGCCTGCTCCAGGTTTGCTGAGACCTGGTCTTTGTGCTGCCCATGCTGAACTGTGCTACTCTCCCAGCCCAGCATAACGAACCTTTCCAATCAACCATCCAGGTTGTCTTGGGCTGGAAATTTGTTTCATTCTCTCTTTTTGTGGGTTCTGCTGCTCTAGAATTTGTTTAGAGCCATTTTTTAACAGGTATTTGGAGTGTTTTGGGAGAAAACTCAAGCAAGTCACTGCTTTCACTCCACCATCTTGGCTCTTAGTTTCTTTTCTAAAGGTCAGAGTTTAACTTGCCCATCAAATTCAGCCAAATCAGTGTATGCCACTGTAACCAGGAACTTCGTAGCAGGAGTCAAATGACAGATTGTACTCATCACAGTGTCTTTTTAAGCTCAATAATGTAATTAGTTTTCCCTATAACCCCTAACAACAACAACAACAAAAGCAGTTCAGTTCATTCACAGAAAATAATTATTAGAATAAAATTACACCCTTGTGTACCTGAAACATTCTAGTAAAATGCTCAGCAGGGGAACACTGAGAAAAAGTATTAATGAAGCATTACTAGACCTCAAACTCTATTGGAAAGTCCTCAAAATACCTGGTACTGGTTAGGAAACAGAAAAGTGAGAAGATAAATAAGAAACAAAAATGATCAGAACTAGTTTCCCAGTGTTTGATAAACCAAAGAACTTAAATTACTGAGAAATAAAATCTATTTGACAAAAACTACCAGGAAAACTAGAGAACAGTTTGGCAGAAGTGAAGTTTAGATCAATGCTTTCCATCAAACACTATGATAAACTCAAAATGGATATACAGAGACCTGATTATAAAAAGTCACATGATAAAAAAAATTTTAAGAAGAATAATTTCAGGAGCCTTGAACAGTTATGAGGCAGCTAAATGGTACAGTGAATAGAGCACAAGGCCTGGAGTCAAATCCAGCCTCAAACACTTACTGAGTCTAAATACAGCCTCAAACACTTACTAGGTGTGTGACCCTGGGCAAGTCACTTAACCTCTATTTGCCTCAGTTTCCTCAACTGCAAAAGATACCTCACAGGGTTTTTGGGAGGATCGAAATGAGATCATGCTTGTAAAAAGCACTTAGCACAGTGCCTAGCACATAGTTGCTGCTTTCTTATGCTCGTAGGGTTAGATGGCTTATCTTTAAATGAACAAGTGATAGAGGAAATTTGACTACATAAAACTAAAATGATTTTGCACAATGAACATCCATAGAGATAGGCTTGGAAGAGAAATGATACAGTGGGGAAATATTTGCATCAAATTTCACAGATAAAAGTTTGGTGTCACCAATATATAAGGAAGTGACACAAACATATGAAACCAAGGGCCATTCCCTATTAGGAAAGGTGTAAAAGGATAAGAATGGTTTTCAAAGGGAGAACAACAAACTCTAAATGACGACACAGATGTTTCTTCATTTGGCCTTTAAAACCCTTCCCAATCAGCTTCTAGGTTACCTGAAGCCCACTCCCAGCCAACCCGGCTCCATTTTACCTCCACAGATTTTTCCCATTCATCTCCTTCTCTCCTCTCACATAGCCACCACCCTAACCTAGGTCAGAGTCTTATCATTCTTCACCTGGATTACTCCAATCGCCTCTTAACTGATCTCCCCAACTCAGTTATTTCCCATTCCATCTTCCACATAGCTGCCGATGTCATCCTCCTAAAGCATAGGTCTGACTGCCTCACTACCAAGCTCAGTAAATTTTAGGGGCTCCCTATTAACTCTCAGGTCAAATCTAAAATCCTAAGTCTAGCTTTTAAAGTTGTTCGAGCTCTGCTTCCAGTTATCTCTCCGGGATTTTACACATTGCTGCCCTTCATGGATTCTGCAATCCAACCAAGCCAGCCTTGCAGTTCCTCACACCTAGCATGCTGCACCCTCTCTGTGAGTTGTTGCACAGGCTGCTAGGACCTCGTGCCTGGGGTATTCTAGACTCCCCACTCCCTTCTACCTTAGAAAATCCCTAGTTCCCTTCAAAAGTCATCTAAAGTGCTATCTAAAACAGGGAGCCCAGCCTGATCCCCCAGTCTCGGGGGTCCTTCTCTAGAAACTACCTTGTGTTAATTTTGTTTTTGATTTTATGTGTGCACGAAGTGTGAACATATTGTTTTGGCCAAATAGAATGCAAGTTACTTCAGGGCAGGGGGTCGTTTTGCTTCTGGCTTTGAATCTCCAGCAAAGCATTTGCTCTATGTCTAGAGCATAGTAGATATTTGGTAGATCCTTGTTGAATGAATCTTAACAAATCTAATCTTACTATTAAGCCTTTTCAAAAAATCTTAATGGTAAGAGAAGATGAATTGAAAGAATTTCATATTTCACCCTGCTTTGTAAATTGGCAAAATGACAAAAGAAAGGAATGCTCAGTTTGGAGGAGCTAGTAGACTTATGAAGTGATCCAATTACTGCGGATATCAATTAAAAACTCTGCAAGAAAAAAATGGCTAAACTGTTCATATCCTTTAACCAACAGTCCCACTATTGGATATATACCTGAGAGGAATTAACATTACACTATTATATTAATAACTAATTATTAATTTATGAGCCGTCTTTTTTCCTTTTATTCCTGTTAAGGCCCAACTCCTGAAAAGGTCAGTTAGTGTCTGAAGGGCATGGCCCCTTGATGAGATTGTTCACATGCTCCTTAACTAGGTTGGACCAGGCCCCACCCAACTAGGAAACCTGATTTCTGTTCAGCATATAAATAGAACACAGCCTGGGCAAGCCTTCGCCTGGGGAAGAAGCCCCCTTCCCCTCCATTAGAATTTAAAGCAACCCACCTCATGAAGGGGAAAATTAACTAGAAAAGTCCTAACGGAAATGGCTTCCCCTTGCCCAGATGCTTTGAGGCTGTTGAGTCTCATGATCAAGCCACCTTCTCAGCAGGAGTGGCTGAAAACTTTTATTAAATGTTCACCTCATTAAATGTACATCAATCAGGGTTGAATTTCACTTGTCAGAGGAGTTCCCTTTCAGAAGGGGTCTAAGGTGGTTCAGAACCTCCCTTTGCATCTTTGGTTACTGAGAGAAACCACTGACTATCAATTTATTACTGCAGGCTAGCCTAATTAATAAATTTATTATTAATTACCCAGAAACTCTGTCTCTTAGGGGTTTTCATTCATCACACACCCAAAGAAACAAAGGTCCAGTCTATACCAAAATATTAAGTCAGTCAATAAGCATTTATCAAGCACTTACTGTGTGCCAGGCAGGGTGCTAAGTGCTAGGAAATAAAAATAGAAGCAGAGAGACAGAGCTTATAGTCTCATAAAGGAAGACAACACATAAAAGAGAGCTGAAGGGGGAAAAAGGTGGGAGAAGGTACATCACCAAGATAGAGAAAGTCCTGTGGAGATGAGTTAGCAATGCAGCCTAGAGAAGGATGAAGACATCTCTGGCCTGGGTCTCCTCCTTAAATTGGAGATTCTGTGAGGAATCAACCATTCAGAAGGTGAGGCCTTAGGGCAGATAGCACTTCTAACCTAAAAAGTGAGAAGTAGTCCAGAGGTGGAGAGAGTATTCAGGGCCCAGACAACTCAGAGACACATAGAAGACTTGTGAATTGATGCTGGGCAAGATAAGCAGAACCAAATGGAAAATATGCAAAATGACTACAATAACATAAGTGATAAGATCACTAAAAGGAAGTGGAAATCTGAGTAAATGAAAGACCAGTGGTCTCAAAGAACAGATAATAAACATGATTGTCTCTTCACAACAGAAAGGTAAAATCTACTGGGGTAGGATAGTTCATACATTGTCAGATGCAGTTATTGTACTGATTGAATGAATGAAAATATTTATTAAGAGCTTTACTATGTGAAAAGCATTGTGCTAAGTTCTGGGGATACAAATACAAGCAATCAAGATAGTCCCTGACCTCAAAGAGTTTACATTCTAATAACTAAAGATAATACATATAGGTGAGTGAAAGCCAAAGAGGAGTTTTTTGTATTGGGAAATCAGAGAGATGGTGATTGGAGTTACAGGAATGTTTTTGATTATAGTTTTATATTGTCACAAGGGAGATTCAGTCTAGAGGGAAAACTGGGTCACCTGAAATATAAAGGAAAAAGACATTAGTAAAGTGTATTTTTATAAAAAAAATTATCATATCATCAAAAAATTTACCCTCTACATAGCTTCAGTAGCATTTTCGAATATCCATTTTAGTTTACTTCATGTTATTCACATATATACAAAAATGCAGGTACAATTAGAATTTTTGCAATAAATTCAATTCTAAATGTACTAAGGAAAATAGATTAGCAAATGCATACCACAGTTACCTTTTTAAAGGAAGAACAATAGTGCCCCTGCCTATAAATCATACATTTTGTAAGTTTGGAATTTTGTACAACAGATTTTCTTTGATTTCCCTTGAACTTAACAAATAGTTTTAAAGTATCGAATATGTGGAAATCACTATGCTAGGCTCTTACATTGATATAAACATAAATAAAACATGAACTCTTCCCTCTGTGAACTAAAACTTTAGTTTAAAAAATGACAGAAGGAACATAAGCACAGGTATTCTTGATGAGGGGGGAAGCCAGCACCAAAAAAGAAACAAAGAAATTATATGGGGGGGGTATTCTTCACCTAATTCATTAGGGTCAATGTTCTCAACTCCAATAAAAATCAAGAAGTAAAGAAAAGAAGAGAAAAATGGAGAGAGAAAGGGGGGAGGAGATTGGGAAAAAGATAAAGAGAAAAATCAAAGGAGGGAAGGGGAAAATTGAAGAAAAAGGCAAAATCCAAAAAAGAAATTAAAGGAAAGGAATAAAATTAAAGCCTATCTGCTTTACATGAGTGAATTTGGTGATTCAGAGTGTCTAAGAAAGATGAATAGCAATCTTAACAGATAAGAGTACAAGCATATTACTGGCACCCTCAATGTTATAGCTAGAATAACTGTAATTCTAGCTGCTTCCAAGTAAAATCTGACTTTTTATGTATCTTACAAGCATAGTTTTCTATTCTGAATATGTCTTTGCAGTTGCTAAAGTATAACTGCTACTACTCTGAACCAGTCATCCTCATTCATCCCCCTTTTTAATGGTTTTCAAACCAGCACATTTTGGGCAAACCCACACGACAATCAATATTTTTTTTTATTTTGAAATTAAATTCCATCCCTGGGTGTTGACCTAGTTCTGAGATATTTGAAATGCTTTTATGTTTCTTGTACTGGCTGGCTTCCCCTTCTGTGTAAGAGGCTTTGCTAGACATTTGTGGCCAATTTCTTTGTTCAGGTCATTTAGACAGATTTAAAGCAGAGGATAACTCTCCCAGATCTTCAAACAATACCTTCTCTAACTTTGACAAGAGTCCTCTCTATTTTTTTAAATCAAATGCTGGGAGTTAAAAAACTGAGTGACCTCATTCACCTTGAATTGAATCCTAGAAAGCACTTCAGAGGTTCCTGCAAATCCCAAATATCCCACAGGGCTCACTATTAACCTGTCATTTGCTTTTTTTGTGCTTCATAAACACTTCTTTTGAAAGTAATAAGATTTCAGATTTTTTTAAATGAAAAGAAAATCTATCATAATTGTGCTTTTGGTCACCCGTAAAGATGTTTGTGGCTGCCCAGCATGCAATAGAAAGCCTGGGAGTAGGGAGGTGATTCTTCTGTTCTACTCTGCCCTGGTCCAACTGCATCTGAATAACTGTGGTTGATTCTTGGTTGCACCTTTTAGGAAACTGCTGGGCATCCTAAGGAAGTTAACAAGGGTGGTGAAGCACATTGAAATAATGCCATAAGAGGAATGTCATAAGAAAACAGAAGACTATGGGGACATACTAGAGCTGTTTTCAAGTATTTGAAGGACTGGCATGTGAAAAAGAGAGTAAGCTCATTTCACTTTGCCCCACAGAGCAGAACTTTGAAGAATGGGTTGAAGTTGCTTATAGATTTAAGCTAGATATAAGGAAAAGTTTCCTAATGTTTCCTGGAAGCCAGAGAGTTCAGTGTGTAGAGTAGTAGATCTGAAGTCAGGAAGATGTTAATTCAAATCCAGCCTCAGACTTTGATTAGCTGTATGATCCTGAGTTGTCTGCCTCAGTTTCCTCATCTGTAAAATGGGGATAAAATAGCATCTACCTACCAGAGTTTTTGTGAGGATAAAGTGAGATAATATTTGTAAAGCACTTCACAAGTCTAAAAATGTTATATAAATGCCAGCTATTGTTAATAGCAATGAGTTATCTAAAAAGTAGAGTAGGCTAAAGTGCTCATTACCCACTTTATTAGAGGTCCTTAAGTAAAGGTTGTGTGAACACTTATCAAGTCTATGTTGAAAAAGTTCTTGTTCAGATATAGATAATTTGAAATTGATGACTTCTGGGGGTCCTTCCACCTCTGAAATTCCACATTGCTGTGATTTACTATGCAGGACCACATGAAAAATAGAATTCTGTAGGTCACAGTTGGTAGATCTGGAGAAATGATGGGTGATAGCTGGACTAACCAGATATGTAGTAGTAGTCAACTAGCAGCAGAACAAGTAGTATGAGCCACTGGTCTGTTTATTTGAAATAAGGTAGAAATAGCAAAAACAGACGTATTGGTTCTAATGTTTAGTGACTGTGTTCACATTGCGACAGAGAAGGGTTTTTTTTTTTTCCTACCAAAACCTCCTTTATTTAGTGTAAGAAAATTCACAGACATCAAGGCAGATGTACCTCGATTCAAGTGTGAATGTGTTAGGTGCATGAGATGAGTATCATTTAGTCAGTAACATCCAGGAGGTTTCTTTTATGTGTGAACAATATGAAAAGGACTCTATTGGACCACACTTACTAAGTGGGCTTGGGCAAATCATTTAAACCTTCTGTATCTTAGTTTCTATGTCATCAAAGCCAATGGATTGAACTAAATTATTTCTAACATAGATTCTAACCCTAAATCTTAGGATCCTAACCTGGACATAGAGCAGGGAATCACTATCATTACCATTACTTCCAAAATGGAGGTAAAGAGATGACAATTATGAATCTAGGTTGATGCTTTTAAGTAGGGCTACTGAGAGTAAGCAATGGCTCTATCTAGAATCAACTTAAAGGAAAAGGATGGTAATCTGTGTATGTAGAATTTTAAATGACTCCAGCAAGCCCACTGAGATGGTAAACAGAGAGGGGTAGATTTAATTAGAAAAAGAAGTACTTGTGTTAAAGCATAGAGGCTAGTGAAAATTTGGTGGGCTAAATAAAGTATATGCCAATCTAACTGTTGACATCATCTTGGGCTGGGATTCTCTAATAAAGAATAGCAAAAGTAATTCCATTTGTGTGAGGAAAAAGATAGAAGTTTTGACAGAACACTCCTTATCTTGATGTTGGTAGAGACTTGTTACTATTTTATGGTCCAGTGGAAGCATTTTGATAGTATAAAATTATTGTGAGATGTTTGTGTAAAACCACTCCCCTGGGAGGGCACCTTAATGATGAATCATCAAAGAACACCTGGAAAACTGGCCAGAATTGCTGATTGGCCTTAAAAAAGTCATTAAACTAAGGACTTAGGTCTACAGAGTTGAGATGTGTGGAAGTGCCCCTCAAAGAGGAAACTGGAAGCTATTTTTTGTGTACAGGGGATGTAGGCAAGGGTGGGAAAGGGAAGAGAGAAGGTAAAGAGGAATAAATATTTGTATAGCACCTACTACTGAGCACTATGATAAGAGCTTTTTACAAATATTACCTCATTTGATCCTTACAACAACCCCATGAGGTAGATGAAGGACTCATTTACTCATAGCAAATGATACCATGCAGAAAGGGGGAGATGCTTAAGGGCCAATTCCCCCCTCCCCATGGACCATGTGGCCCCTAATAAATAAACTTGAGGTCTGGGTCTGTTTCATTTGTTCTTTTCAGTTATAAGTGCAGGGATGGAGTTTTTTTACCTGGGAGCTAGATCCTGCAGTCCAGGAATCCAGCCTGGATGCCAGCACTGCAGGGAAGTCCTGGGGACACATCTGGGACTGGTCTGGGACACATCTACTGGATTTTGAGACTTGAGTTTGGTGTGACGAACCCTATGTAAACTATGAGCTGAACTATGAGCTTAATATCCTTCCCCTCTTCAGAGAACAAGATGGTATAGAGGAGATTATGCCCCGAAGTGTTGGGGGAAATGTTTGTATATTCCTGCTATATATTTAAAATAAACACTCCTTTATAAAACGAATGTAGTGTTAAGTGGTTAAATGGAACCGTGATACTAGTTAATGGCCTGCTTCAAAGTGGGGAATACAACTGGTGGGACCTCAAGGGATGGTAGAGGAAAACAAAGACATCTCCACCTCCCTCAAGGTACCAGGAATGGGGTCTGAAGGCAGGAAATGTAACAAACCAGACCCTCAGAATGAGGTTGATAGCAAACCCATATTACAAAAGTCTAGTGGTAGCCATGCAGAACCAGCAAGTGAATAGACTTAGGGCTCACAGGTGGAAGGAAGTGGGACGCAGAGAGAAAGCCTAGGATTGAGAAACATCTTTAAGGGATTTAATTTCCCAAGAGGCACCAGTTATGATGCATTGAAGAAAGATGCAAAGAGGAAGGGGGACAGACTCCTTTATCCCTCTGAGAGTCCAAATCATGGGGAGCAATGAAGAAACTATGTCCCTTGTCTGAAATCCTCCTGGTCTATGCCAGAAGAGAGCAATTTCTGGCATGCCCCATGAGACCAGAAAGACTTCTGGTATGATCCTGAGATCAGCGTAATGAAGTTTAAGGGAATCAGTCTTTCAGCCATAGCAACTGTGAGTACATAAATTATAGAAAAAGGAAGGACTTTGCAAAACTCTATCAGTTGTTGTGACTACAATGTTTAGTGTTGACCACCAAGGACAGAGTGTGACTGACAGAAAAGAGAATCAGTATTGAACTGAAGAGAAAATGACAGAAAAATAAACACAGAAATAAGCATCAACCATGTTCAAAGTTCTCAGAGCATGTTTTTCCTAATAATAGAAAAGGATTCATGAGAGATAAGAAAAAGAACTGCCAAATCAAATATTGAAGACAATTTTTTGCTTTCTTTCCAAATTGGGTCAAGGCCCTGTTATTGGGATCTGCATTCATTTTTTTTAAATGGTGACATAATGATTCTGACTTCTAGTTTGATTTTAAATGTCCTTTGCATGACGGACCCTAGAGGCAAACAACTGGGACAGATGACTTCCTGAATTTATTTTCTGAGCCACTGACCAAGAAGTATATGTAGGTTTTCCACTATTTGAACTTTAGAAGTAGAAGGTGCCTCAACATTTCTTCCTTTTGACTTTTAAAATTATATTAAAATTATATTAAAATCCATTATTATCTGGACACCATCTTTGTCTTCTGCAGAGCCTTCCTGATGGAGTCTTCCTGGATTCAAGAAATTCTGCTCATACAATGCTGACTTTGAGTTTCTTTGATGCTCTTAGTAGTGAAATATCAATCTGACATTAGTTACTAGGTGAAAAAGACAGCTCCATGGCGAATTCAAATTAGCCATTAGTTTTTTTTAAAAGGAGGGGGCACTTGTAGATACTACTTTAACTCTTCCTCAACAAGTGGCAATGATATTGGAAAATAACAATTATATTAATAAGAGGAATAACTAGTAGAGTTTGAGTAAACAAAATATCATTCTTCTTGGCTCAAGATTGTTTTATAATATAGCATTAACATAATTAAGTTTATCATTATTATTATTGATGATGGAAGGAAGGAAAGAAGAAAGGAGGCAAGAAAGAAGGAAAGAAGGAAGGAAGGAAGAAAACATTAAGTACCTACTATGTGCCAGGCACGATGATAAATACTTTACAAATATTATCTCATTTGAGCCTCACAACAACCCTGAGAGGTAATCACTATTATTTATCTCTGTTTTACAGTTGAGGAAACTGATGTAAACAGAAGGTAAGTGACTTACCAAAGTCACACAGCTAGTGAGTGTCTCAGTGATATAGTTATAATCATTAATTTTTTTTAAAAAAGCATTCCTCTCAGAATGATGGGAAGGAGTTGTATATTCTTATGCTTATTTTATTGAGAAAGAAATGACATAAGTGAGTTGTTCCTGGTGGGTCATAGAACTAGTCTTAAGTGCTCACAACACAGTTCAGTCAAAGTCCTGTTGTTATTGTTTTTTTTTTTTTAAATAAGACTCATTTGATCCTTTCATCCCAAGTTTTATAATATTATCTTCTTTCTACCATTATGATGGATAAAGTTGAATATATTTATTCTCACCATATCCCCTGTGGACAAGTAGCATATGGCAAGGACTGCTATGCCTCACCTAAAATAGAGCCTTTTTTTAATGCAGGCAATTTTTCTGCTGAAGTCTTATTTCCCTAAAAAAAAGAAAACAATGTTTAGGAAATGGGTTGGGTTGTTACTTTATAATCATTTGGAAAAAAAATATTGCTGACAATTGCCTAAATAATGCTATCTGAACAAAGTAGGACAGGCGCCTAATTGAGGAAAATATTTGGAGAAAATTCATTGAGCAATACAGGTTCTCACTGACTATTCTTCACTTGTGTCTCAGCTGCTGAACTAATTTGTATGAAGTATGCATGTCATTTCAGGTTCCAGTTTATCACCTGATATGTTGGTTCCAAAGACAAGGGACTGAGAAACTAAAGCCAGCATCCAGTAAAAAGAAATTCAGTTACTTAAAAAGACAGTGTCAGATCAGATATAACACCTAAGAAGTAACATCACCACTGAAATTATAAATGGCCTTATTTAAAAGGGTTTTTCCCCATGTTTTTGATTTTACACAATTACCATTCATGTTTTTCTTTAACATTCCATAAATATCTTCAGTGAGAACTGCCACTTTTGAATTATTTAATTATTGGACTTTTTTTGCTTAAACAAGTATTAGTTGTGAAACAATATTACAAAACCCAAATGCTTGACCCCTCCCTTCCTCCAAGAGTATAACTTAATGGTTCCACATAAAGATACGATTAATTTATGAGGCACAATATTTTCATTCATACTAATCCCTGCCCCCTGCCCTTTTGCTTATATGCTGCTAGGCACTCCCACCATAACCTCTGACTCTGAGAGCTATGTTGCAGGGGACCCATTTTGAACCAGTCACTAGATAATATCAGACATTAAGCAAAGGGAGTGCTGCAGGGTACTGATAGAGTACTAAGTGAGAAGGAATAAAGATGGCTTCCTTCAGGGATAAACAAATGTTGATAAGATGGTTCTGTCTCATGTCTATCCTTGTCTGAACTGTTGACAATGTGGCTCCATGCAGAGGTTTGTATTGTCAAGGGGGAATATGTGGATGTTCCACACAGCTAATCAAAACTAAAAATCCACTTCATTTGCCTACTGTTGACACATTTGGAATTTTTCTTCTTGCTTTCTGTTGACAGATTAGTCCTACTACAATAGGTATTGTTTTGGCTAGGACTATTCTCTCTCTAGAGAGTCACCTTGTTACCAAAATCAGATGTAATACTAAATAGTGAGGACAGACATGATTCTAGTTTGTTTGTTTTTTACATGGTCTGAATAAATACCTGAATTTCCCTTAGCTGGCATAAAGATGTTACTATTTTGTAGTGGCTTCTATTTGTTATTTAAATCTTTTGGCATTATGTAAAAGGCAGCATGGTGAAGTGAAAATAGTGCTGAAAATCTAGGTGCAGGGAAATCTGGGTTCAAGCCTCCACTGACATACTGACTCTGCAAGTATGAGCCCATACTGAGCCTATGACAGCCTCTCAGTGTTATAGGCAGTTCTCTGTTCCTATATATTGCAGAGAAGGTGCCAATCTGCTTTAGTAGAGAGAGTTTCCTTACTGGGGAATTGTCAATATCAACAAAACTGTAGATCCAGGCTTTGGCTCTATGATTATTTAATTTTTGACATACGCATGTCATCTTTCCCCAACTAGACTGGAGCTCCTGGAGTTACCATGTTTTCTATTTCTCTGTACCTACCAAGCATCTTCTACCTTTCAAATATTCAACAAGTAATTGTTGATTTGATTTTGTTCCAGGCAGTAGAAACACAGATTTAGAAATTGCAATCTCTCTTTGTCATAAGTAAACCTCTGAATTATAAAAATTAGAACTAGATAAGGTGAGGAAGTTAATGTTTCCTTTTCTAGACATATCTGATCATTTCTCAATATACTCTAGTTCTAATCATAGAGAATGTCATCTTTTTCCATAGAGATCACTATACAAAATGGTGGACTACTATTTTGTACCAATTAATAACAAAAACAACAAAAAGTTATCCAGTCTTAGCTTCACAAAAAATCCAGAATAAAACTTGCCAAATGCTTTTGGCATTTCCCTTGGTTCAAGACAAGAAACCAAATTATCTCCAAGATTAAAAATTTGCATTAGTCCCCTTTTTCAGGTGACTCTTAATCTTGATCTTAAAAAGCTCCAGGCAACCAGAACAATTCTGTAAAGGCACACATACATAAATATAAACATAAACATACACATGTACATAAACATATACATATACATATACACTCATATGAATGCTCTGTCTGAATTTTCCCAAGTACAGAACCAAATAACCAGACTTTGCCTGCACACCCTTTCCAATGTCTCTACCCCACCAAAACCACTCTCTTAATGGGTCCTCCAGATTCAAGGCCGAGCTCTGAATTGGCCTAGGAAATCAATGATATCCCTAGGTTGGGAGCTTCCCTATGTCTCTATTCCCATCCCTAATTAGGTCCTACATCCTTAGGGCATCCTTGTCACCAACTCAAGAACTGAGAAAGAACATGCCCAGAGAAAATGAAAGACTCAGCAGAATTCTAAACAACACGCATACTAGGTTTATACAGCATTATCACGGCTCAGAAGTTCATCAATATAGACATTCATTGAGACCTCTTAGGACTCCGTTGGGGTCTAGAATCTTAACAAGCCCTGAAAAATGCTGCTTCAAAGATAAGAGGTAAGGTACATTTTCCTATCCCTTTTACTCAGATAGAAATGCTTTCTTTCTTAGGAAAGTGGCAGTCAAAGAATATGTATGAAATAGATTTTACAAGATTTTTCTTCCACATAAGGAATAATATAATGACACAACTTTACATTTGTATAACATTCTATAGCTTGCAAATAATTTTCACATGCCTTATCCCATTTGACCCTCACAACAGCCCTAGTGGAAGGAATGGCATGTATTATTGTACCCATTTTACAGGATACAAAATTACAGGAGAAAGAAAATAAATTACAGGCCAAAAGTCACCAAACCAGTAAGGGATGAAGCTAGAACTTGGGCGTAAGTTTTCTGACAATTTTTTTCCACTGCACCATAATTGTGGTGCTCATTGTGCTACTTAGACTGAATAAGAATATATGGTGTGTATGTGTGTATGTATAAATTTTCAAAAAATGAATTTGAATGAATTAATAAATAAATAAATATATATGTATATATGTATATATATATATTTCCCCCAAAGAATTAAATTACCTGAGAACAAAAAGGAAAGTGTGGCTGAAGACAGATGGCAGACTAACTGTTCCCCCATCTTTCCCCTACCTGGTGAGCACAGGTGCCATAACCAATGAGAGTCATTAACATAATGTACATGTTCTTTCCCTCAATACCATCCAAAAGTTGCAAATGATAAATCCCAGTAAGTTTGTTACTGGGAAGTAACCAGTGTTGAATACCAAGGTATTTTATACATGCTGCAAGAAGCCCTGCTAAAGTAAGAGAGCCAAGGACAAGAGGTCACCTAAGGCAACATTCCAAACATGCAACTATATGATACTTCTGTATGCAAAAAAAAAGCTTCTCTCACACTGATCATTCCTTAAATAGAAATGAAGTTTATAGAAAATAAAACAATTTTCCATCTGAAACTATTGCCTACTGTCTACAGGTAAAATATGGACATTCAGGTAATTAAAAGTGACACAAGAGCAGCATTCATAGGATATCTATTATACCACAAACAACAATACACTTGCTTGGCTCCCGTTTTTACAGTTAACTCATGCCAAACTCGTGTATTATTTTGGGAAGTTGGAATGCTTAAGTAAATTACTTCAAATGGTATCTAATGAGACTAGTGACTAGACTACTTTAAAAGGCAATATTGACATGTGTGCTAGCATATTATACCCAATTACTAGTGTACATTTCAATATTTTTAAAGTTTTCTTTGCCTATGCATATTTGTTATGGGAGTTTTCTTTTTCTTTTTTCCCAATGGGAAAATGACAGTGGGTGGGAGGGGAAATATATTATTATTATATTATGTTCATCTTAATTAATAAATTAATATAATAAATATTAATAAATAAATGTAATTATTTATAATATATTATATAAAGTTTAATTTTTTTTAAATTACAGGGTATAACTGAAGGTCTTCTCCCATGGAGATATACATGACTTCTGGCTGAGGACACAGGAACTCCTCAGATTGGCCCCCACTTAAGTAGACTCTATAAGATGATTGACAACTGAAATTCAGAAGGGATGGACTTTGTCAGAAGAGCCATCCTTTCCCCACTAGACAAAAATAAGATGTGAAATCACGCCTTTCTTTTTCTTCCTTTCTTCCCATCTCTAGTATTCCCTATTCACCTTGTTTCTTCTGCCTTTTTCTGGAGGGCAAGAGATGGAGATGGGGGAAGGTGTTTGATGAAAACCAGATTTTTCACCTTCTCCTCAACCCTACCTCTTTCCCTAGATCAGGAAATGGAGACTGGCAGGAGAAGCACATGGTAAACTGCCTATGCTTCATGGCTGCCTCCTGCCTTTCTGCTGCTGAGCACAGGGCAGACTAGCATTTCTTGGAATGGAATTTCCATGCAAGTTAAAGAGTTCTCCATTTAAATAGTTCTTGAGTTTTGTGTTTGGGCGTTGGACCTTGCCCAGGAGAAAATTTCTTCAGCAAACAATCCTTGGGAGACAAAGAGGACCGCCAAAAGAGGGTTGCCTTCTACCTGGAGGACTACAACAATGTCACGAAGAGGGCACCTTGCCAATGAGGAGTATGTGTTCAACAGGCTCCCAAAGCATGCTTACTTTCTGGGAGGAGTCTACTAGGCATTTTGAGTTCTTTATGTTCCCATATTTGGGCATGGGTTCCTATATGTCTTTGGGGAATTATGTATTTTCTGTAGTGGAAATAAAGACTACATCCAAAGATATGTTAGAGCTCCTTAGGCAGAGATTACTAAACTTTCAGTGTGAAGATTTATGTCTCAGAAATCAGCAACTACTAATACCAGCATTCTCAGGACTAGCATTTATACCTCAGAAATTAGCAAAGGATACAAATCAGGACTTGATTTGTACATTCTTTTCCCCCAGAAAATTGGTTGTTAAACATTTGCCAGAACTCCCCTGAGGGCCATATATGATATACATATTGTACATTAACTAGCTCTATAGGAATTAGGAACAGTTATCCGTTTTGGGAAAAACCTAGACCTAAGCCATACCTCAATATTATGTTAGAGATTTCCCTGGCATTTTTAGAATGGAAGGAAATAACTCCATGGGCTAAGGGAAAAGGTTCAGCCCCAAGATCAGACCTGGGTCCTTATAAGCCTAAAGTCTTTGGTGTATGTTAGGGCGTAGGGCAAAGTCCTGATCATGGGGAGAGGGGAGATATCTATATTTTTCTCTCTTTCCCTTACTACACTGGAAACTCCTTGGGGGCAAGAACTGGGTCAGTTTCCTATTTTGTATCCTTAACACCTAGAGAAGTGTAAAATGCAAAGTGCAAGGTGTTTCATACATAGTAGCTACTTAATCAATTTTTATCAAATTGAATTACAAAAGGGGCTGCTCTGGTAGGCATTTACTGAGTTGCTTCATGGGGTTAGTATGAAGTATGAACTAAATGTAAACCATGTCTAAATTCAGATACCTGTGTTTCCTTGTTGTTCTGTATTGGACACACAAAATAAGACATAACGGGATAGTTTCTTTTAAAAGAATAGATGTAAATGAGGTTAGGAAGGCAGGGAATTCAGGCTGAAAGGGATTTGTTAAGCAGATGTTGAAATCTAGATTAAGAAATAAAGTGGTTCAGATAGAAGTGTCCAATTGAAATTAACTTTCAAACCTTTAGCCATAGGGGAGCAAAAGCTGTTTGGATTTCAGTGGATTACTTAAAAGAATCAATGCTATCAACCTGCCATAGACTAACTGGGTGGCATAGAAACCTTTCAGAACTTATAACAAAAGATCAAAGACCTCATCAAGAGCACAGGAAATCCAGTTGAAGGGTAAATAATTTCTGCTGTACAAATAACATACTACAGAACATAATTGCATATTTCAACATTACTGTCATGGGTGTACTCTAGTCAGGGAAATCATGGGTAAATTGGTCGTATGACTCATGGAAAGTATGTTGAGAACTGTTTGATAGTCTTCAAAAATAACTGCCAAAAGTATAAATGGTTTGCCTTTTATTCAAAAGAATGTCTAACTAAGCTTTTAAAATATGATTTTCTTTTTACCATTTCTCAAATTGACAAATATGCCCTGAGGCTTTTTAATGAAGAATGCCAAACAGAATATTTTAGAATTAAGAAACATTCTAGACTTATGAAAAATGATTCCACCCTTGTTAATTTTTTGATGACTAGGGTTAAAGCTGAGAAATACATCAGGTGGACCACACCACCCAATTATATGCACTGGTTATCTGATTTTGACCTCCAGAATGCCTGAATGCCAAATACATCAGTCTTCCAGAGGGAAATGAATGAGAGGCAAACAACCTGATAAAGTGAGGATAAAACAGGAAATTATTTTTCCTCAATAGGCTACCATTTGACCTTACTGCTTTCCTGTTCTTTCTCTTTCCATAGGCAAACATCATGCCTTTTCTCATCTGTTCTAGGTATTAGGCTAAGACACCCCAAGATTCCCTCACTCTGCTCTCTCTTTTGATAACCTGATCAGTTCTCATGGGTTCAGCTATCATCTCTACACAGAGGATTCCTAGGTCTATATATCCAACCAGTTTCTATCCCAAGCTCCTATTCTATATTACCAGATTTTGGATACTTCAAACCAGATGTTCTGAAGACCTTCCAGAATCAACAAAGGTAAAACATGGAACTTGTTCTCTTCTTCCCTATAAAACTCATTTTCCAAATCCCCCTATTTCTCTGGAGGGCTTTCCAGTCACCCTCCTCACTTTCACTCACTCCACATATCCAATCTGTTGCCAAATCCTGTCATTTCTATCTCCACAATATCTCTCATATTTGATCCTTTATCTCTACTCACACAGCAACCAACTTAGTACCAAAACATTATCAACTCACAACTGGGCTACCTCAATAGCCTCCTATTCCATTATTGTAACTCAAACCTTTTTTCAAACCAATCTATCCTCCACACAGTCATATGAGAGTGATTATTCTAAAGCCACATTATCTCTCTCCCTACTCAATGAATTCCAGTGACTCCCTACTATTTGTAGGATCAAATATATGCACTTCTATTTGATACATAAAGCTCTTCACAACCTGACACATTCCTACCTTTCTGGTTTTTTTTTTAATTCTCCTATACACATTCTATGATCCAGCCATACTAGCCTATTTGCAGGCTTTTGCAATCAACACTCTATTTCCCATTCCTGTACAGTGACTATTCCCATTTCTGGTTCAAATGGGGTAATATTTGTAAAACACTTTGGTAGGTGCTATATAATTGCTTATTCCCTTCCTCTTGCCCCACACTGTCAGATGCATCCCCTCCCTCCTCACCTATTAGAATCCTTAGTTTCCTTCTAGATTCATCTCAAGAATCACCTTCTACTAAATCCTAATTCCAGTAACTACTAGGGTCCTCATGCCCCAAACAACAGTGAATTTATTTTGTGTATCTTCTGCATGGCCTTATATATGTACATTATCTCCCCCATTAGAATGTAAACCCGTTGAGGATAGGGATCTTTTTAAATTTCCCTTTGTATTTCCAGTGTCTAGTACAATGTTAGTCCACTCAATGTTGGCATTTAATAGAACTTCTTGTGTGTACGGGAATACTTGGTATTGAAATATTAAGTTAAAGATATTCCCAATGTCCCATAATAAAGTAAAAGTTAAATAAATTCTTAAGTATAAGCAATCTGAATCATGGGTAATTCCAAAAGGAAGACAATTCAAATGTAATTTACATTTGGCTTTTCAATGCTTTTCTACCTATGTTTTAATAGATGGATATGGAAATGTGGACCTTCATAGCTAATAATGAAGTTGTTCTATGAAAACTTGGCTTCAAGAGGATCTAGGAAAGTGTCCAGCTTCCCATCCATCATCTCTTTCCAGAAGCCCACTCCATCTGATCATTTAAGGGTCCTCTCCCAGACTGTTAAGAACACCAACTCAAGAAGAGTTATCCATTCTCAAGCATTCTCTGGAGCAACTGATTGAGTTTCAATGAGCTTCCCTGTTATTAGATTGCCTGCATGCAATTATGTATAAGTAGAATTTTGCATGTCAACAAAATGAGCAATAAAGCATAAGAAATACAACTAGTAAAAAGGGGGGGGGAATCTCACTTTTTCTCATCCCTGACAAGTCTATAGATAGAATCAGGAAATCACAGAATTTTAAAGTTAAAAGTAGATAATAAAGTATTATTGAGTGATTACTACCTTCAGCCCTAGATCTTCCACAAAGAAAATGACTAGTTGAAAAATTGTGCTAAACATACAATGTGCACCTGGATTTGACACATTAACCATTTCCTCCATAGAAGTGGCACAATGAACTAGATGATGTGGTAGAATTAAAGTTAGGAAGCCTAGACTCAAATTCTGCCTCATATATTTAGTAGCTTAATGGACAGATTATTTAATTTTACTAGTCTTAGTTTTCTTATTTGGGATAATACCAACAGTATCTACCTGACAAGATAGAAGGCTGCTAGGTGGCACAATGGATAGAGTACTGGACCTAGAATCAGGAAGATCTGAGTTCAAATCTTGCCTCAGATACTATCTATGTCACCCTGGGCAAGTCACTTAATCTTAGTCTGCCTTAGTTTCCTCATCTATAAAATGGGGATAATAATAGCACCTACCTCTATAATGCATGTAAAATGCTCTGCAAACCCTTAAGCACTACATAAATGTCATCAATCATTATTATTATTCTATACTTTCGATAACTGTAACACCCACCAAGTTTTCAAAGGAAATTGGCCAATCCAAAACAAAATCTTGTAACAAAGAAGAACAGTTAAGCAAAACAATTTTATATCATATATTTGTGTGTATATACGTACATTCTATATAGAGAGAGGGAGAGAGAGACAGACAGAGATAGAAAAAGAGAAAGACAGAGAGAGACAGAGAGACAGACTGAGAGAGACAGAGAGACAGAGACAGAGAGAAAGAGAGAGAGAGACTTTCATCCAAATGTTGTTTTTATTCCAACTGCTAAACCCATAAGTATGTGAAATGATGATGATTCTGTGGAATAACATATTTTAAAGCAGTGAACTAGGGTATTTGCTATTAAAATAAAAGAAAGGCATTCCCAGAGGAATCATGCTGATTCCTTATTACTTGTTGCTAATTTCTGTCTTCTTCCCAGTGGTATCCACAGCAGTACACACAAGGTAATAAAATGAATACAACAAATTCAGTCCTTTCAAAACTGAGATGAGTTTTTCTTTTTTGTTCTGACTTAGAATACTCGAAGGCTAGACAAAAGGCATCTATTCCTTTAGGGTTTATTTTAATCCCCACTTCCTGCTTTTTCATCAGTCCTTCTCTAAAAGAAAATATAGATGTCTTTCCCTCTCATGTTGAAGTTGCTATTTAGATTCAAGTCAGCTTTTAGTCTTGAAAACATTCGTGCCGATGACTTTCCCTCTTCCACTTTTAAAATCACAACATTAAACCAAGGGAAAAGAAGAATATCATCTGTAGACTTAATATGTAGGATCCTATGAGTCTAAGCCTTTGGGAATTCTGTGATGTGAGGCAAAGGCCAATACAAAGAGATGAGTCTTATTTGATGAGGACCAATAAGAAATCTTATTGGGGGCAGCTAGGTGGCACAGTGAATAGAGCACCAGCCCTGGAGTCAGGAGGACTTGAGTTCAAATTCAACCTCAGACACATAACACTTACTAGCTGTGTGACCCTAGGCAAGTCACTTAACCCCATTGCCTAGGCCCCCCCCCCAAAAAAGAAAGAAAAAAGAAATCTTAATGGTCCTCATTGACATCTGGATTTATAGATTTTGTAAAAACTCTATAGCCGTAGTTATAGCTGACCTGAAACAGGAGGACACCTTTTTCAAACTTCTAGTCCATTCAGAGGACTAGAAGATGTGGATGACTGTGGGGGAGATGGAGTAAAAAATGGTAGGTCTGCTAATCTTCCTATCTAGAGTCTTGGAGTTTGCAGCTCTGAAATTGTATTCTGGTGACCCTGCTAGATTAATTAACTGCTATACTGGCCTTCCATACTGCTCGTCTGGACATCCATATTTCCTCCCTTCCTTGGAGCACCCTAGTTTTGAGTTCTACGTAGTAGTCATACAACTCATCCCCAGACTCCCCCACCTCCCAGCATCCCATTACAATATATACATTTCCTTGTCTATGGGGTATTCAGAGAAATGAAAATCAGGCTCTGCATCTATAAGCCTAAATTCTATCTGACTACCTAATAAGTACCAACAAAAATAAGATTTATAGCACCAAAGAAACGATATTTTCAGTGCTGACAAATTAAAGACAAGTGATAGAGATTTTACATAAAGATAGCCTTAAGATAGTTTGGCAGAGCTCACGTCTAGCTATAAACATTTTCCATTTTTCATTCCTTAAGACAGCCTGCAGCGTAAATGCAACTTGATCTGTGTACCTATGGCATATACTTTCTCCATAACCTTTACTTAAAGAAAAAGCTATGCTTACTGGGTATCTTTTCACTTTTTTAATTAATTTATTTATTTTTAGTTTTCAACATTCACTTCCATAAGCTTTTGAGTTTTAAATTTTCTCTCCTCCTTTCCTACCTCCCTCCCCAAGACAGCATGCAATCTGATATAGGCTCTACATATACATTCCTATTAAACATATTTTCACACTAGTCATGTTGTAATGTTCACATTAGATATTAGTCATGAAGAACCAATAGAGGAACCACAAGAAAGAAGAAACAAAACAAAAGAGAAGGAGGAAAAAAAGAGCAAACAGTATGCTTCAATCTGCATTCAGACTCTTTAGTTCTTTCTCTGGGTGTGGATAGTATTTTCCATCATGAGTCTTTCGGGGTTGTCTTAGATCCTTGCATTGTTGAGAAGAGCTAAGTCTATCAAAGTGTCATCGCACAATGTGGCTGTTACTGTGTACAATGTTCTCCTGGTTCTGCTCACCTCACTCAACATCAGTCCATACAAGTCTATCTTTTTCTTATGAAGAAGTTTTCAACCTGGTTTAGAGGGCCATCAAGAAAATGTTTATTATTATTTTTCTACTCTCATGGCTCTTATTTGGGAATTTGAAGCTTACCTCAATTCTTATTTCAATTTTCTCCTAATGGCCACTATTGAACAATGGTAATGGCCAGACTACATTGTTGAGAAGATATTAACCATCTTGTGGAATCCTTTAAGATTTTTTACTATTTCTATCTTACATATATATTAAAACTCAATACATTCAATCAGGTCAGTCATATATTTAGAGTTTCAAAGGTCCTTAGAGGTTATTTAGTCCAACTCCTTCATTTAGCACATGAGAAATGAGTGCCAGTGAAGTTAGGTGACTTCCCCAAGGCTAAATGGATAGTGACTAGCAGAGATATGATTTGAACCTTGGTACAATGACCCCAAATCTTAATTATGTAATGTATTGGTGATCAAAAAATATGAACAAAAGGCACAGTTCATCAACCACTGTATTTAATAATGTACTAATACTTGCTTATTACTGAAAGGCGGGTGTTTTTAGAATGTTCTTGCTATCATTCTCTTGACATCAAGATGTTCTTTAATCATCACCCATGTCATCTTAACCATCTCTGCTATCATCCCCTATACCCCCACACCATATGATTATGCCTCTACTGCTACCACCACCGCTTTCTAGGCTGAATCCTATATAGTCATGCTATTGTACCTCCATACACCTATGGCAACTAGATAGCAGGATGCATAGATGGTTGGACCTGGAATCATAGAGCCCTGAGTTCAAAAATTGCCTCAGATACTCAGTAACTGCATGTCCTTGGGAAAGTTATTTGACCTTTCTTTGCCTCAGTTTCCTCAACTGTAAAATGGGGGAATCAGTAGCACCTACCTCTTAAGGTTGTTTCAAGGATCAAGTGAGATAATATTTCTAAATTGCTTTGCAAACCATATGGTACTATGTAAGTGCTTGCTATCATCATCATTATTATTAAACTCCTTTCTCTAAGAAAGACATCTTTCTTAGGGAAGTAGTAGATAAAAAAATTATGCATGTTTTCTTTTCAAAGGAAAAAATATTTCAGTCCAAAGAATGGTTAAAAATACTACAAAAACAAAATAGAAATGTAGTAAAATATTGAACTATGCAGGTTGAATGATATGTTGACCTTGTACTATGTTTGTATGTAGGGAAGCATACTCACTGGAGTTGAGATCAATAAATGTGGCTTACTGAGCCTTGCTAAAGTTGTTTATTTTCAGATTTCTGGGAATAGAGTAATATCTCCATGTTAATGTCTATTAACTTTGATTTAGCTCTGTTTGACTGACTTAGTCATCTGTTCTATTAGGCATTTGCCGTGAAAATTCAAACAAACTGAAGAAATTCTCCAGAAGATGTATTAAAGAGCTAGAAACAACTCTCTCCCCAGTTGGACATTTTATCTCTGTTTTTGATAGTAAGAAATATGTGCTCTCGGTTATGAAGTTAGGTGAGTTATTAAGAAGTCTCAATAGGCCTGATTCATACCTTGGGTCATAAGTGACAAAGGTGTGATGAAAGCCATCACCTCTTTAAACAAACACCTCAGCTGTATGTCAATTCAACTCAATTCAACAAACACATATAAAGAATATATGTCATGTTATACAGCAGATGTCTGAGAGAGGAATGAACATGGTACAAAGGGTAACTAGATCTATAGTTTATTCATTTGACAAACATTTATTCAGGACCTTGTCCAATTCTGTATTATACAATGGAAGCTAAGGTTGGGCAGGAGAGAAAATCTAATAGGAACAAAATTTATTTGGCTTCCAGAAACCTCGGATATTTTGGGCAGCAAGCAATATATTTTTCTTGGAGCATGAAAGTTTTCCCTGGGAACAAGTCTATGAAATTCTTAAATAAATGAAAAAGTATAATTAACTTTACAATTTTTTTCTATAAATAAACAACTCCTAAAGAATCCACTCCTTTTATTAAGTGAGGCAAATCTGTGCAAAAGCCCTCAGAGGTTCTGGGCACTAAATAGAGTAGAAATGAAACTGCTTCTGCAGATCTTAATGTTATTCAGAAGTATGTTCATACTACAATAGTTGATTCATCTTTGCTCTTTTCTTCATAATCTAAACACTCACTATATCCCTCTCCAAAGCACTGAGCTTTGATTTTATTTCTCATTCTTTTGACTTCAATATTTCAGACAACGATAATAATAGTAATAATAATGATGATGAATAACTAGCATTCATATAGCAAAGTTTTCAAAGTGCTTTATATTTAATATCTCATTTGATTCTCCCAATAACCCTGTGAGGCAGGTACTATTATTATCCCTATTTTACATATCAGTAAACTGAGGCTAAAAGAAATTAAATATCTGGCTCATGGTCACACAGCTAGTAAGTGTCTAAGGCAGGATTTGAACTTCCTGACTTCAAGTCTGGCACTATGCTATACAGATGTCTATAAAATTTAAGAGTCAGAAAATAGAGTTACAGGATGAAGTATTTTTTAGTCATCAGTGAGTCACTCAATAAGCATTAATGAGTTAATGAAACACCCACTATGTGCCAGGCACTGTGCTAAGCACTGGAGATACAAAGAAGTAAAATACAGTAACTACTCTCAAAGATCTCACAGTTTCATAAGGGAGATGTACAAACAAGCTAAATAGAAAATAAATTGATACAGTCAACAGAGTGAAGGCACTAGAATTAAGAGGGATTGGGAAAGGCTTCCTTGTAGAAGGTGGGATGTTAGCTAGGACTTGAAGGAGCCCAGAAGATGGAGGTGAGGCGGTTAGAAAAAAGTGTGATGCCAAGATAGCCAGAAATTCATCTAGCTCTGATTTTTCCCTATTAACAAATTAAGAGATGCACACCCCCACCCACTCAAGGGCAAGATTGTGACAAATATTTCTGAAAAGCACACCAGAATGGCATTCTTTTACAAAATTGTCTTTAAGACCTAAACTCTGTCAATCCTGACCTGCTCTGATACAGCCCAAATCAAAGGACAGCACAGTCATTTTCCTGTGGCCTCCACAGGCAGTCCAAGTGCTCCTTCCGAGGAACTCTGTGGGGCTCGTACCTCTGTACCTGTCACTTTGATTTACTGTCTTCATACTGATATGAGACCTCTGAGCCTTGTAGGGATTTAAAATGCTCATTCCCTCTTCCTCATTTACTGGATCTCTTTGCCTCCTTCTGAAGAACTCTTACAGGCATTGCAGATGCATGAAAATAATGGGACAGGTTATATTACTGACTGCCCTCAGACCCACAGGCCTGAACACACAATATCAAAAGATATCAATATGGTTTTAGACAAAGCATATCAAAAACTCAACATGGACTTCTATAAGCACAATTCAGTACATCAAAGAGATTATATTTATGAAGGAAAACAGGAAGCTTAGATTTACAGAATGAGAGTTGATCACCAGAGTTTGTCTTAGGCCTCAGACAGACCAGTAGTGTATCATCCAGTATGCTATAATCCTGGAGGTTGCACTTTTTTTAATGCTAGAAAAATAGTCAATTCTAGTGATTGCTTTTCTTTCAAGTTTTTCCTCATTTCCAACGCAATTCATCTTGAAATTTAAATTCATTTCATTTGGTCCTCTGAAGAGATTTGAATTTAACTGGCTATAATAATTTCTCATTTAGTTGAATGTAATTATAAAATCACACTTGGGATTTCTTTTTTATTGGTGTTCAATAATTACAACTCCCCTAGCCTTCCCACATAGGCCCTATTTTCTATCCTTTCCATTGTTTTGTTGTATGTCTCTGGCCTTTCGTCTTTCTTTCTTTAAAAGGCAGAAGCCAAATAGTCACAGTTATCAGAGGAAAGGGATTGGACCTTTCCTATTGAACAATTAAGAGAAGATTAATCCAGGTAAGGATGTCTGACACCAGGGTCAAGAACACCAAGGCAAACTGTCAGAGAGAGTAATAGAGAATCAGGGCTGAAATAGTCTGGGTTCCAAACTATAAATCAGGATCTAAGTCAGGCCCTACTCACCTCTTCTCTGGAACAGCCTTGTAATTGGTCTCCCCACCTCACCTCTCTTACCAATCCAATCTCTTACCACCCTCTACTTTGCTGCCTAAAGCACAGATCAGACCATGTCACGACCCCACTCAATAAACTCCAGAGGATCCCTATTACCTAAAAAAAAAAAAAATCACATGTAATTCTTCTGTTTGGCATTTAAAGCACTTCATAAGCTTTCTACCTTTCCAGTCATCTTATACTTGACTTCTCTCCATGCATTCTCCCATATATCTATGCTGGTCTGTTTGCTATTCCACACACATGATGCTCCATCTTCCAGGTCTATGACTTTACACTGGCTACGCCCAATGCCTGGAACATTCTTGCTCTTCACCTCTTCCTCTTAGTTTCTGAGCTGCCCTCAAGGTTCAGCTCAAATCTTATTTTCTGCAGGAGGCCTTTCTGGATCTCCTTAGCCACTAGATTACCTTCTATCTAATCTTTCTAGATCTTGTGCATGGATAGTGGTTTCAAGTTGTCTCCCCCACCATTATATGAACTACTTGAGGTCAGGGACTAGTTTTATCCATTTTTGTATCCCCAGTGCTTAGCATGGTGCATGGCACAGAGTAAACACTTAATAAGTGTTTGTTGATTGAATGACTGACAAGAGTAATGTAGATGCTATTAACCAAATACTATGAGAAGCCAAGAATCAGACCATCAAGTAAATTCAAGGACAAAGGAGAGCACTACTAAATTCCTGTGCTATATCTACAACACCAGTGGTCAGGCAGGATAGATATATATTTATATCTATATAATCTATGTATGTGTGTATATATACACATATACACACACTTCTTAACTCCATTTTGTTTCTGAAACAGCAGTACAATTCACATTAAATTTGAGGTCCACTATGACATCTTGATTTTTTTTTGCCTAAGTAGTTCATCCCCTAACCTGCAGCTCAGATTTTTTTTCAGCCCCCTCATCAATGAACTATGAATTATGAGATAGCGACATGTCATCCAAAACCTAAACTTCCCAACATAGTTCGAAATCTAGTCATCTTTTCGGGTGGATCCATCATATAAATGCTGCAAGGATCTTCTCTTTACCATGGGACTTCATTGTATATGTGATACTTTTGAAATGAATTAACTCTTTCAGAGCCATAGGATTTTGCTATTTAGTAAGGTACTGGTACAAGGCATGCAATAAACAGTCCCTGAATGAGCTTCTCTAAAGGCCCAAATTAGTGGACAGAGCACTGGGCCTGGAGTTAGGAAGGCTTCAGTTCAAATCCTGCCACAGATATTTACTACCATATAACCCGGACTTAATCACTTCGTGTCTCTGTGTCTCAGTTTCCTCATTTGTAAAATGGAGATAATAATAACACTTACCTCCCAGGATTGTTGTGGGTGTGGGGATAAAATTAGATAACATATAGAAAGTGTTTTGTGAACCCAAAGCACTACAAAATGCTAGCTATCATTATTATTATTCATGGACCTGGAAGATTTGAGGTCTATGTCATCATGGATTAAGTTCAAAGTCAATAAAATATGTATTTATCTGTGGATTCAGATCAATTCAATATATTTTTATTAAGCCCTTATTATGTTTAAGCAGTGTATTAGCTTCTAGAAATACAAGAATATAACCTAATCAGTGTTTTCAAGAGGCTTACAATCTATTTTGCAAATATTAAATAAAATATCTACTTTCTGAGAGAATGACACAGAGAAACTATCTTCTTTCAGGAAGGATGAGAAATATGGAATGCCAAATTAAATATTTAAGGGACTGATTAAAATTTCCCATTGGTTGAGAGATTTCTATTAAAAGGTTCCTTGTAATAGAAAGCCTATATACTCTTGCTCCCAACTATTAAGTGCTTCTGTAATAAACTTTTACAGTACATGTCATTTCATGAAATTTAAATCTGTTTGGTTCTTGACAAGTCTCCTGGAGATGATGAGTGAACAAAGGGGGAAAATTCATATTATGTGGTCTCTTGGATAACATAAAATGAATAAATTTTTTGGATTATAAAAGAACACAGGGTTAAGGAAATTTGTAATTTCTTTGTAGAGAAAAAAAAAAGCTTGTTGAGTTTCAAGGTCATGATATAATAGCTGAAATTGGTTACAGTTTTTTACCTAGGATCGAATTTCTTCACCTTAATAAGCTTTACTATGCAAACTCAGCTGTAAAGTGGGAGCTGTACAAAAAAAAAACAAACAAAAAAACACCACTCCAGAAAGTAACGTACTTAATTCTGTGGATTATTGTAGAACAATTGAACTCAACTAGATTAGCTTTGTCATAGTAAGAAACTGTCCACTTCTATTTTTAAATTATCTTGACATAGCTGTTTTTAGAGAAGATGAAATTATGACTTCTTTTAAGACAAGCTTGATAGCTACTTATTAGGTGCTCTGTCAACTGTCAGCGAGGAAAATATCATCATGCAGCAGACTGGGAATACAGTAATCTGGACCATAGAATTTCTGCTAATTTGGATAGAGTTGCCTTGAGGTCCTAAGCAAATGACATCGCTAAATAAATTAACTATGTGCAAAAAATTGCCAGGGGAACATATGCCTCATTAAAATAAATTCTTTTCCAAATTTAACAGGGTGGAAAATTGGAAAAGTATAAGGAGAAGTGGAAGGCAGCAACTTGATGGCTCAGTGGATAGAGTGCTGGGCCTGGAGTCAGGAAGACATGAGTTCAAATCCAGGTTCAGATACTGTGTGACCTCGGGCAAGTCACTTAACCTGTGTTTGCCTTAAACCACTGGAGAAGGAAATGGAAACTACTCCAGTATTCTTGCCAAGAAAACCCCATGGACAGTATGGTCCACAGGGTCACGAAGAATTGGACACAACTGAATGACTGAACAACAACAAGGGGAAAAGAGCCCTGGACTTGGAATCAGGAGTCTACCATTTGCATCCCAGTCTTGCTGCTTCCTAACCTCTATGACTGAGGAAGGGCTGGTCACTGAACATCTCTGAGTCTTAATTTACTCATCTATAAGATGAAGATGGTACTTGTCCCATCTACTTCGCAAAGGTGCATTGAGCAAAATATTTTTTTAATTTTAAGATCTTATATAAATATAAATTACTATTAATACTAGCGGTGATTTTCACATAAATTAGTCTTACTCATTAAAAACCCACTTTACTAAAAGTTAAAAATCATGGCAGTAAAAGGAAATATGGTGTAATGATAGAGAGCTGACCTGGAAGAACTGTGTCTAACTTCTGATTTTGACACTTACTGGCAATGTGACCCTGTATAAGCCATTTAAGCTGTCATTGCCCCAGACCGTGAAAATTCTTTAAAACTATAAATTATAGAGTAAGGCACCAGAGAGGATTGGTAGAGTGCTGTTTCTTCATTGGGAGTTCCATACACAAACGAAATGACAGGTATGGTAGGAAAGAAGAAAAGTAATGATATTTATTAAATAATAAAATTACATTTGATTAAAAGAATGTACAATACAGACTTTTCATTACTTTGAATCCACTTTCCTTCTTATTATTTTAAATAGTGAATTCACTACTCAAAGAGCCAGGGCTCTTTGCATGTCTTTTGTCCTACCTCTGATGTCTCACTGGAGTATGGCTATGCTAGAAAATAAAAGGAGGAGGAAAGAAAGAATAAAAGAAGAAAAAGAAAAGGGGAAGAAAGATTTCACTATATTAAGTGATTTTTTTTTCTACTAAAGAACATAAAGCAATACCTTAAAAAACAGTTTATAGGAACAATGACTCCACCCAGCCCTTCCACTGTGCCCTATGGAATGCTCATTTCATAAGCAACAAATTTCCCTTCATCTTAAAAATCTTTTCCTCTCCCACTCCTTCCATCTACCATCCCTTAACTGAAACCTGGCTCCCTGCTGATGACACAGTCTCTCTGGCCAACATTTCCAGTACTGGCTGCATCTTCACTCATTTTCCTCAGCTCTCTGGTCAAGGCAGGGAAGTTGGAACACTCCTGGCACCCTGTTGCCATTTCCAGGTTCTCCCCCTTCCTCTATCACTCAGTAATTTCTCTCCCTTTGAGGTTCATGTTATTCACATCTACTACCCAATCAAAATCCTGGTAGTAGTTGTCACGTCTTCCCTTCCTTCCTCATTGAGTTTGATAACTGGATTAGATTTTTTCTCTCATCTCCAACTCTAAAGGTTACTAATGATGTCATCTTGGACAGTTACTTAACCTTTGTGGATGGCCTCTGAGGTCTTTTCAGTTCTAGACCTATGACTCTATTGAATCCATTAACAATTTGTTTTTTTAATTAAACATTTACTAAAATAAACAAAGCATAATGGAAGAGACATAGACCATCAAGATACTATATGACCCCTCAAGAACTTTGCAGTCTGCTAGGGGATCTTGTCTCAACTGCTATTTTTTTGTGGTTCTCTAGCAAGAGGCAGCCAAGGATCTTGACCCCAAGAGTCTTGGGAATAACAATGCTTCCAGACCAAGGCCATCAGGCATCATCCTGGGAAACAACCCCTGTGGAAATACAGCCTGGCAACTTCTTACAGGTACTGTAGTCACAGCTACTAAAAAAAGAAAAGAAAGAAAAAGTTCTCGCTTCCAAAGTCTTTGGCATTGTCAAATGGTGCAACATCAGATTTTATCAGTGGAAATGGCATTCAAGAAAAGGCATTACGATCTTTTTTCCACTATATCCTACCTAAGGATCACAGGACCTTTCCATCTGACTTATAGCTGAAACCTTTCATATGTTTTAACTTCTCCATTAGAATGTGAGCTCCTTGAGAGCTTGAATTGAATCATTCATTCAATCATTACAAACTCCTTAAAGGCTGGGACCATACTTTATACCTCTGCTATATATATCCCACAGTACCTAAGGTATATATTGCAAGAACTCAAGATTCGCTTCTGAATAGGTCAAAAAAAGCTACTAGAACCCCAAATTCCTAAAACTAAGATTGAGATCCTACTTCTGTGATAATGTATTACAAAAACTGTGCTATACACAAATAACTGCATGAACCAAGGAGATAAAAGACTGGATAAAAAAAAAAGGTTCCAAATATACAAACATATTTATAACCACATATTTGTAAGAGTAAAGAACTGAAAGGAAATTCCCATTGGTAGGGGAATGACTGAAAAACATATGGTATATAAATATAATATAATATTATTGCTAGGGTTTATGGGGTGTTCAGGGAGGACTAGTACCTCTGGTGTGAGGTACTTTGTCAGGGCTGCCAATCAATTCTTATGGGTGGCTCCAAGAAATTGTGGTATGTACAGCAGCCACCACTAATAAAACTATTTCAGCAGACAGGCTAAACTAGGTTGAGGGTCACCAATGAACCCAAACCCATCAGAGAATTGGCAGGGGCTGGGAGAAGAGGTGTGTCTACCCCAAGTATGTGAAGAGTTCCTCTATGCAATAGGTGGATGTGAACAATTTGTTCCAACAGGCCAAGAAGGTAGCAGGTAGCAGAAGCAGGCATTGTGGAGCACTTAGAACTTGGTCAGACATTGAAGATGCCAAGGTCATCCACTGCATCCTGAGCCAGCACTTAGTCATTGACTTTTGTCAAATAGATTATTTGTGCCCAACCTGTGGTAGAGCTTTCTGAGCTTGTACTGGTCTGATCAAACAGTGGAACACACTGTACTTTGACCCCAACATTGTGATGTCATTTTGGTCCTCTTCAAGTATGAAGGACAACAACCAAGAAATATTATTGTACCAAAAGAAATGATAAATATGAATTCAGAGATACTTGGGAAGCCTTGCATGGACTAATGAAAGATCAAGTAAGAACAACTACAACAATTTGCCTGATGACCATGATAACATAAGGAAAATAGCAATGAAAGACTTCAGAACTCTGATCAATGCTGTGACCAATGATGACTTCAGGGGACTAAAGATAACCCATGCCTTCTGCCTCTCAGCTAAGATGGGATGAAGAATGAGGCATACATTTTCAGTCATAGCCAATGTGTTAATTTACTTCGCATAACTATTTATTTGTTACAAAAGAGGATTATATTGGGGAGAAGTCATTGGGAAGTAATGATAATGCAATGAAAGAATATCAATAAAACATTTCAAAAGAAAAAAGTAAAAACACCTATATGGCTAGTCAATTTTTCTTACTTTTTTTTTCATCCTAGGGGCATAATACACTTACATGGAAAAATATTTTTTGGAATAATAATGATTACCTTCAAGTATTTTCTACTTTTGGTATTTACTTTCAGGAAGATATATGTTTACAGTATTAGAATAACCAGTTATGATAATATCATAACCAGTTACATTCATATGATATCATAATCACATATAACCTCTTATACTAATACAATATTTAAGTTACTAAAATAGTAGGGAAAAAATCATGGCACTATTTTACTATCTTGAAGCCCCTCTCTTGTCCTATCTTCCTTGACATATATAAGGTCAGAGTTTCCATAAGAGCTGGTACAATATACATTTGAAAATTTTGATCTCTAGTTTATCACCTCCACAATTGAAAATTGTAATCACTGTGTGTTACTGTCCATTGTGGTTTTCAGTCTTCATTTTAACTAGACTTTTTATAAAATAAATATCCAAGTGTCATAGAAAAAAAAGTATTTTCTGATATTAAAAATAAATACGTATGTATCAACTAATATTAACTCTGTTGCTAACTGTGTTCTGTGAACACAGTGCCCAAGACAGCTGCCTCTCTTGTTTACTCTCAGTCTTGATTTTGGCTCCCATTCAAATTTCCCCTGTCCCACATTAGCCCTAACCCACTAAAGTTAGGATTCAGTCTATGAGACAGAACTTCTTTCTTCCTAGGGATGGCTAGTGCACCTTATAGTCCATACCCTCAATTCTTTAAAGCTTCCACCCAGTGCATATCTTAGCTTTCTTCTTAACCCCCTCTTCCATCCTCATGTCCTTGTATACAGTCCTCGTTAATTCTAACTCTAATATATATGGACTCTGTCTTTGGTTCTCTTACTAATTTTCTAATATGTAGGGTCTTCATTACCATTTCCAAAGTTTAAAATAACTTCCAGAAATGGATAGCAGGAATTTTTATGAATGTTTCTACTGCAATCTTATCAGCACATTGTATCTACAAGCTATTGTCAACCAGATGGACGTCTGGAAAAAAATTCCACTAACAAGAATGGGAATGGAAAATATTCTGGATTATAAATTGGGAGACCTGGATTAATAGGATTAAAATTCACATGATTACATATTTAGAACTTGAAGAGACTATAAAGGTCATCCCCTTTATTTTATAGATGAATTAAACCAAAGCTCAGAAAGATGTAGTGACTTACCCAAGGTCACTGAAGTGGTAAGTCTGTCAGGAGTTGAACTCAGGTACTGTTTTTTCAATGTGCCACTAGTCTTAGCTCTGCCAATCACTGACTGTCTGACACCAGGCAAGTCATTTAATTTCTCTGTACCTCAAGTGCCTCAATTATATAATGGGGAGAAACTAGATTAGGTATCATATAAGGTCCCTGCCAGTTCTAAAATTCTATATTTCTTATTTTGATATTTCAATGGATTTAGGATCTATTTATATTGTTACTCCCTGCACAAATACTTTCTTTGCCTACGTGATTCTTGCTTTTGTATTCCCATGCACAGAGGATCTCCCCAACACAGTGGAGTCTTAAATATACTAGTCACTCTAATAAACATGCAAAACATAACTCTGAACTATCGACATCTCTAGACAGCAACAATGACAGTTTCCAAAATAACACATTAAAAAATTTAAACAGTGTTGTCTATTTTTAGAGTTTATTTACAAACTTTACAGTAACTCTGTTAGTTTAAAAATATCACTGTTATTTTCTTATATGCCTAACACATGGGAAATTCTCGAAAACTTTTTTTTTTTAATTTTCAGAGGGAAGAAGTGAAAGTATTTCCATGAAAAGCAGAGGAAGAAGGGGCTATGCCTATTTTGCTTTACATATGTTAGACATTCAATAAATATTGGTTGAATTCAACTGAAACCTAAAAGATTACAAAACAAGAATCAACTAGTAAGAAAACTGCTAATAATTAAAGTTGACAAAGCATCACATATATGGATTTCTCACTGGAGAAGAATTTAGTTTATATTTAATAGACAAAAGTGGTATCTGCCTTTACAATATTTTTCTTGGGGCTGGAAATGTCTCTGAATTAGTGAGAAAATAATTAGTAAATTAAACATGGCATGATGCACCCATGTGTTGTTTGCTTGCTAATGTCATTAGTAATAGAAACCAATATAGAGCCAAAATTAAAGACAAAAGCTTATGTATGTGGCTACCAGGGAGTATAAAATACAATCACAGTAGGGAAAAGCTGCTTTTCTTCTCCAGGCATTAATAAGTATCTGTAAGAATTCAGCTTTGGGGAAGTTCTTGCCCTCTTCACCATATGGTAAGTACAAAAGAAATAGACCAAATAAACCAAATAGGTGTTTCCCTTTATACTAAATATACCCAAAACAATAGCACAATAAAATGCACAGAAACTGTATCTCCCCTGTTAAGAGCATAAATGATGCCTGCCTTGTAAATTAACAAATAACATCTCTAATAGGTATACAGATGCTTCCTCCTTGGAAGAAAATCTATGGCAAATCTGAACAGCACATTAAAAAACAGAGACATTGCCTTGCTGACAAAGGCCCTTATGTCCACATAGTCAAAGGTATGCTTTTTCCAATAGCGATATATGGCTGTGAAGTTGAACTATAAGGAAAGCTGAGTGCTATAGAATCTACATTTTTGAATTGTGCTGGAAAAGACTTTTGAAAGTCTCTTGGACATCAAGGAGATCAACTCTATCAGTATTTACAGAAATTAATTGAGATTCTTCACTGGAAGGTCAAATACTGAAGCTGAAATTTAAGTACTTTGGCCACATAATGAGAAGACAGGACTCATTGGAAAACATCCTGATGTTGGGAAAGATTGAAGGCAAAAGGAAAAGGAGAGGGCAAAGGATGAGATAGCTAGATAGTGTTGTGGAAATAATGAACATGAACTTGGACAGACTTCAAAAGATAGTGGACAATAAAGGGGTCCTGGTGGGCTTTGGCCCATGGAGTCATGAAGACTCATACATGATTGAATGACCAAACAACAAAAAGGGTCTAAAGGGTGTACAGTGGATAGAGCACTGGACCTGAAGTCAGGAAGATTCATGCTCATGAGTTCAAATCTGGCCTCAGACACTTACTAGCTGTGTAACCTTGGTCAAATCACTTAACACTTGTTTGCCTCAGTTTCCTCATCTGTAAAATCAACTGGAGAAGAAAATTGCCAACCACTTGAATATCTTTACCAAGAAAACCTCAAATGGGGTCACAAAGAGTCAGACACCAATGAAATGACTGAACAACATGAAAAGTCATAGGATCACAAGAGTTAGAGCTAGAAAGATCTTAGAAATCAACAAGTTCAAAACGCTCATTATCCTGATAAGAAAACTGAGGCTATGGGACATTCACGTGAGAAGTTACTAAATAAATAAACAAACGTGACCACAACAACTGGCAAAGAGGCATTTGATTCAGTTTTTGGACTAACCAATGGCAAGCACTTTCTGGACAGACATTTGAAGTAAGAGGTACATTTTATGGTTGAAGAACTTTTTCCTGTAAGAATCTAACTGGCCATTCCAAGGAAGTAACCTTGGGATTTAAATTTCATCAGCAGTATTTGTCAATCAAGTCTCAGGTTGATCAAGCCTAAGTTTATTTATATCCTCAGGGCCTAGCCCAATGCCTGACCATCATATGCACTAATTAATACTTGTTGACTGATTTGTGCCAACTAGAATCATAATCATGATAAAACACCTCCCCCCCCTTACACACATTTATGAATAGCATGTCCAGCCTGTTATTAGATTTTCGCATATGAAGTGTGTTCACTGAAGGTTTATTTTTTTCCGTGGCTTCTCTCACAGTAATGAATTACATGTCTCCCTGGCATAATACTTATTTCAAATTCTGCAAGCATTAGTCCAAATAGTGTTAGAAATGCCCAAAGGTAGGCAAACCTACATAACTTTGTGTATTATATGCAAAAGCAAATGTCATTTCCTTTTGAAAGCCATCAGGGTCATACCTTTCTACTCAAATGTTCCAAATTGAAAAGGTCATAAATCTCTGTGGACCTGAATGGCTTTTGAATATCAGACACTTTGCCTTTAGTGGCTTAGAAAAAAAAAAAAAGATGAACAAGGGCATTATCACAAGGAAGAAAGGCCTCAGGTTCCAAATAGATAATTCCCATTAATATCCAAACACACATAAGTGTAAGCACATATGTACATTTATTCATGTATATATGTATACATATACACACACACAATACATATGTGATTAATAAGCAAGGTCATTTGGCTACATCAAATTCAAAAATTTAGAAATTTAATTTAGATTTAATTTAGAATTTAAAAATTTGGAAATGTCTGTGTATTCGACTTTGTTTTCATTAGTATTTCCTTTTTCTAAGTTTTTAACATCTCCTATAACTAAGTGCAAAATTACTGGCCATGCTTTTTTACTGTATAAAAACAATTACTCAAACCCTTAGAAAAATTGCGAAATAATAGGAAAAACTGAAATATCATCAAGGTACTAAGTGCCAGGTAATCACTCCCCACCTGGAACAGAGTCTGACTCTGCAATTACTTTATCTAAAGGGCTTTTAGTTCAAATCTCATCAACTACAGGCAACTTAATTTCGATAGCATGAGGCTGGCTGAAACATGTACCCCTTGAAGAATGCACGAGATGAGGAAAGCAGCATTAATGTATAAGAATGATGTGAATTCATTAACTGAGGGGAACACACACACATAACTGCATTCAAAGACTCTAGCACTGACAGTAATTGCTGAACTGAATATTTTTCAAAGAGCCTCTTTGTTCCTAATGGCATCAAAGCCATTGTTGAACTGTAATACACTGTCACCAACATGAGCATCAGGAATGAAGATTTGTGCACGCGAAAGATCAAAAGCTTTGATGAAGAGGTCTGTAATTATTAATAATTGCTTCCCAAGTGACCATTTTACATAAAGATTTCTCATAACAAGTGATGTGCTGAGGTCTACCAGTTGGGTTTAATATTTTCATTGTATATTTTTTGAAGGGAGGATGATTCAACAGCTTATGCAGATAGAGCTAATAAATCACCACTATTACTCTTTAAAATGTAAATGTTTTAATCAGAACACATCTCTGCATAAGGTAACACTGTACAGAAGACTAGCAGTGATCATGATTAACCTTCACAGGGACTGGGGTCCCATGAAATGAAGTCTGATGCACAGGACTCATGATTAGGGCATTTCTGGAGGGTATTTCTGGTGGCACAATGGATAGAGTGTTAGTCTTGGAGTCAGGAATACCTGAGCTCAAATCTGGCCTCAGACACTCACTAGCTGTGTGACCCTAATCAAATCACTGAACCCTGTTTGCCTCAATTTCCTCATCTGTAAAATGAACTAAAGGAAGAAATGGCAAACCATTCCAGTATCTTTACCAAAAAAATGCAAACGGGGTTACGAGGAATCACACACCACTGAAAGTGACAGAACAACAACAATAAGAAGGGTATTGCTATACTCTCAAAAGGTTTTCTGCAAAATTTGATTAGTAGCTTATGCCATTGTTTCAAAGAAAATGTTTCCCTAGAGGGAAATGTTTTTAAAACATAAAATTTAACCATGTATCACCTCTCTTCAATTTTATTTCATGCAGAAATGCTGCAGCAACTTTATACCAAAAAAAAGGGAAATCAGAAAAGTGCCCCCATAAAGTCAAAAGAGTGCAAAAGTTTGAAAAGATGGCTTGAATTGTTCATATCAAGATTAGGGGGGAAAATTCACTCATATTAGCTCTCAGAATAGTAATCAAATAAATATTACTATTGTTTTCAGAAAAGGGATGTCTACTCAATGTCTTGTTGCAGTCCACTCATCATTATTGTGACTTCTAGGACCAAAGAATCCTTCCCTGGCCACCATTTCACTGTATCTGCTGTTTTCCCCTTTACTATGCAAGCTCCTTGAGGTAGGGACAGTCTCAGTGCCCGACACAGAGTAAGTGCTTAATAAATGGGTTTTCTTAATGTATTTATTCATTCATTCATGAAACCCATTGGCTTAAAAATTTGTTGGAGATTATATGAGTGCAACTGTTGGGGGTGGGGCTACATTTTTTTTTAAATCAAAGAATTAAACCCTATCTTTGACAGTGCCTTGCAAGAGGTATTCAATAAATATTTGTTAATGACATGATATCTCTTTTTCCCAGATTATTCTCCGTGTTACAAAGAAAAAATCTTCCAAGGACAAACACTAAAAGGATCCCATTCCAATAGCCAAAATTTTATATCTCTCTCAATTATCAAATGCAGAGTTAAAATGAAAGAAAATGGTGGATGCATGGCACATCCTTTGCTATCTTACTCAAATGAGATATTGTATGTAAAGCACTTTATAAACTCTAAAGCACTATGTAAATGCATATTTACCATCATCGTCATCATCATTAGTCACTCTATTAGGTGATAAGATTCTTGAAAGATGTAGCACCTAAAATAGATATTTAAGGATAAGCAATATTACAGTAGATATACATGGGGAAAGGACATACCAGATGGTTCAAATGATGTGAACATACAGTAGGAAATCACTGGAGTATGAGCAGGAAAAAGTTAACTGGGTGAGAGACAGAGGGAGATATTACCAGAAAAATAGAATAAGGATATATCATGGAGGGTTTTCAATGACTAATTAAGATGTTGTGACTTTATACTGTAGTCAATGGAGAGCCATTTTAGTTTTTAGATTTTTTTAAATAGGAGAATAATTAAAGCTGTATTTTAGGAAGATTATTATAATAATGGTATTTAGAGGGAGAGAATTGGGGTGGAAAGATCAACTAGAAGGGCTGTGCAATTAAGAAGGTAAAAAACAAAAGCTTACCCTACCATAGGGACAGTGAGGATGAAAGAAAAGATGCTGGTGATTAATCTCTCAGTGGGTGTATCATCTCCATTTCCTCCGCACTGAACCTTAGACTCCAACCTTGGAACCACCCTGGGCTTCAATCAGCCAGCTTTGATGTTATCTTGCCTATTCCAGGCCTCCTCCCTACTTCCACATCATTTTCAGGTCATACTGCTGCCTTCCCCACCTGGTTTCCAACTTCTCTTTTTGTGTGGTCTTCCCCCCGTTAGAGTGTAAACTTCTAGAGAAACAGAAACAATATAATACAAGTACAGTACTGGACAGTACAATACAACACAACACAAGTGAGAAATAGTTCAAATACAATACAATACATATTTATTAAGAGCCTACTATTTGCAAGGCACTGTGCTAAGCACTGGAGATACAAATAAGAAAAAGAAAGTCAGTCCCTGTCCTAAAGGAGCCTACAGCGTAATGGAGAAAGACATGACAAGAAACTGCCTTGCTTGCTTCTATTTGTATCACCGACACTTAGCACAGTACCTGGTACATAGTACATAGATTTAATAAATGTGTTCTCTCTCTCTCTCCCTCTCTCTCTCTCTCTCTCTCTCTCTCTCTCTCTCTCTCTCTCTCTCCTGAAAATAATGTGTCTAAGGAAATCAAAGGTTCCAAATCATTACAAAGTACCTAAGTGGATGAATAAATAAATAAGTCTTCACATTATGTGCAGGACTCATTAAGGCAGCAAAGTGAAATGACATCTTTTTTTAACGATTTTCAACAAAAACGATCATGTGCAACTCATTTACCTCTCTTCCCCCCCAAATCAATTAAATCAAACTACGTATCCTCCAAACATTTGTTACAAACTTTTTATTCTATATGAGTTTCTTTTTTATACATTATATGTATGTATATTAAAAACATATTTTAAACAAAAGACCATATTTTGGCTTCCAGGTCTACTATATTTTTCTCAATAGACCATTTTTTCATAAGACTGAAATATTTAGTTTATACAGATGATGCTTTGCTTCCAAAGACACTCACCATGTTGCTTACAAGACAGTATGATAATATCATAAAAAGCCAGTAATAAAAATATTCATAAAAAGGCTGACACTTGTGATGATTTATGTTCTATTGTAAGTCACAAGAAGCACATGAAAAAATGTGAGACTACTTCAGACAATAATTTCAGTTGGTAACATTGGCCCATCATAGAAGAGAGCTCACCTGCTCTGTCCTAATAGACCTAAAGCTACCAAGGCTTGTAATTCTGTTTTACATGACAACATTTTACGAGGGATCTATTTCTCCAGGAATCCCTCAACTGCAGGAGTTTTAAACTTTTTTTTTGGTATGATGGACCTCTTTGACAGTCTGAAGCTCTTTTGTGTTCTTCACAATGACCAAACATAGAACAGGCTCTCGATGAGTTATTATTTATTAACAATGGCTGGCATGTTTATATCAGCATATGGTTTACAAACATGATCTTTTTGTTCTTCACGGCAGCCTTGTGAAGTAGGCAATACAAGTATTGCCACATTAGTATAATTTCCACTTTGGAAATGAAGCACAGAGAAGTTAGGCAGCTTACCTAAGGTCACAAAGCTATTAAATAGTAAAGCAAAGACTGAACTCCAAACCTTCTCACTCTAAATTAAATACTTGGATGGTACTATGTCAGCTTACCATTTTTTCTTCCCTTGGAAAAATGTCAATTACTTTGTTAGGAAGACTCTTTCTAGCTCTTACATTCTTTGACTGTAGCATTCTATGGCTTAAATCAAGCAGAAGTTCATATGATCTCATCACCTCAGGTAAGACTTAGTATATGCAAAGAATATTGGTGAACAGGCTGGAAAGTTACTCTTGTGATTGAGTTCAATGACAGAAAGTGGTACATTTAACCGGATATTCAGAACACCCCACGTTATGGTAGCAAAACAAAATAAAATAAACAATCAAACAGAAACAGAACAGATGCCCATCAAGGAATGGCTGAACAAACCATAGTATGTGTATGTAAGAAACAACTAAAGAAATTCAGAGAAACAGAAGAATCCTCTAGGTCCTCAAGTGTGGCCCTTTGACTAAATCCAAACTTTACAGAACAAATCCCCTTAATTAAAGGATTTGTTCTGTAAAACTTGGACTCAGTCAAAAGATGGCACCCAAGGACCTAGAAGGCCACCTTTGACCTTGAGGCTGCAGGTTCCCCACCCCTCTTATATATACTATGTAGCTGCTGTGTTGACAGGTTTCAGTGCAGTGAGTGAAGAATACTGGGAAACAGCTGTGATGTAAAGAAAAAAGCACCAACTTTTTAAAAAGAAAGAAGTGCTACTTTTGAGAATTTAACTCCCATAATCCTGACCTACCCTACTGCATTGAAATCCTCATATACAACTTGTATATAAATAGGTACGACTTGAATTTTATCCAATAATATGTATCAAAGCTAACATTTTTAAAAAATATTCTCAATGCTATGTAGAACTCACATTTAAAATTCATAATTTTCCATCAGTTCAAGATTTGAGGGGGGAAGGGAGAAAGAGTTTTGGAAAAACTCAGACAACATATGGATGGTACTGTCAAATAAAATCCAGTGAGATAAGATAGAGGAAAAGATACACCAGGGCTCTATTCTCTTTTCAATGCATTAAAGATTTACACACTCTTCCCATGATCATTAATTTCTTTTATACACGTAATTTGTCCCCACGCACCAAGGGGAGAATAAACTCCTCACAGAGGAGAAATAGAGGGTATTCAAAGAAAAAAATATTTTATGCAGAAAGCTGATGAATGCCCAGTGGTAATGAATGCAATAGGACTTGAGTTAAATACATGTGTGTATATATACATATACACATCCATGTGTTTTAATACATATAAAATACACATATATACGTGTGGGGGACTTACATGTTTATATAGTTTTAAAATGCTTCATTCCGTAAGTCATAAAGGTCAAAGGGCACAGCTAGAAAAGATACCATAGAACAGCTCAACATACAGCAAACAGGTTGCAGTAAAAAGACAATTTTTAGAACATGGAACAAAAGGACACAGAATAAAAGACAGTAAGGAATACAAGTATTTTTTTAATTGTAATTTCAAGAAATTGTGTGTGTGTGTATGTGTGTGGTGGTGTGTGTGTTTGTATCAAAGCTCACTGCAAACAGAAAGGATATAAATAAGAAGATACAAGGAGTCCTCTTCTGGGATAGCCCATTCTGCAGAAGCCTGTAAATTTGCTGATGATGGAAACAAAAGACAGCAAGATATCCTTTCGTAGGGGAACAAAGCTAACATATTCCTAAGTGACTCGAATAAATTAGTCCTATGGGCTGCTAAGTGACTCAGGCAGCTCAATATATATGTTAGGTAATGAGACAAGAGACCGAGAATAATCTTGGAGGGTAAATGCTTACAAGTCAGCATTCTGGGGAGACTCTCAAGAGCAACTGTGTATATTTTAATACCTTCTTTGCTAATAGGAAGAGAACAGACAGGCATAGTGGAGAGATGGGACCTGAAATATAATTTCTACTTTTCTAGGGTTAGCAGATCTTCAAGAAATTTGGAGTTTTTGTTCTTCATCAAGCCTTTTATTAGTTCACTGCCAAACCTCTGTATCTCACTGAACTTCCAAGGCTAACAAATTACGTTAGTGAGTTTATCACACAAGGAGTCAGATTTAACTCAGGAGCCTAGAAGCATAACTAAAGATGAGGTATGGGTAACAGATTACTTTTTATATTAAAAAAATTAGTTACCCTTTAATTCCCCGCTTAAATCTAGTATAATGGGTCACAATGCCCAGTTTAGACTTTGATAAATGCACATCATTGACACTGAGCATCCAGGAAAGAAGAGGTAGGAAATGCACCGAAATGTTATTTTGCTATTACCCTCTCCAGCTCCCACAATAAAAAGTCTTGACACCAACTCTTTTCTGTATTATTTTTGAGCAAGTGGAAAAATGGCTATCTGCTGTACACCTGAAATAATGATCATGATGATGATGATGATGATGGACTAGTATTTATATAGCACTTTAAGGTTGCAAAGTGTTTCACACATGTTACCTCATTTGATCCCCAACCTTATGAAATGGGTGCTATTATTATCCCCATTTTATAGATAAGTAAATTGAGGGAGAGAGGTTAAGTGACTGGCCCCGGATGACACAGTCACTCTTCAAAGCAGGATTTAAATTCAGGTCTTCCTGATTCCTAGTTAGGCATTCTATCCTCTAAATCACTCAAGGGCAACCAAGTTTGAATACCACCTACTCAAAAATTAGAGGAAGGCCAAAAGAAACTCTTCCCTTTGATTTTTGGGTGACTGTGTTGTTATAGTCTTCCATGCCAGAAAGGGAAGGCTGAGTCATGGCATCTCTAGAAGGATTATCTAGTGCAAAATCTGTCCCCAAAGGTCAAATTTTTAGATAAGGAGGAGAATCATTATTCCAAGGATGCCACTTACCTTCACGGACTATAACACAAGAAATGGGCCTTGCAATGTTAATCATCCAGGCATGTTAATCATCCAGGAAGCAAATTTTCTGGATATTAAATAACAGAACTGAGGACAATAAAAGACAGATTATAAAATTTCCTTCTTTGGAGAACTTTCATTCATTCAATGTGGCGACCTAAATATGTATCTGTTGGAGCTAAGTTAGCTACTTTTACAAGTATGTTGCCAGATGACAGGGATAAGGGATGAGGGAATGAGCATTTACTGAGCACCTACTTAAATGTTCTAGGCACTGTGCTAAGCACTTTACAAATATTATTTCATTTGAGCCTCACAACAACCCTAGGGAGTAGGTTCTATTATTATCTTCATTTTGTAGTTGAAGAAACCGAGGCAGACGGAAGGTGTGACTTGTCCAAGGTCACACAGCTAGTAAGTCTAAGGCTGGATTTGAACTCAGGTCTTCTTGATTCCAGGCCCAGCACTTTATCCACTATACCACCTGGTTGCTATATCATGGGACCATGGATATAAAGTTGGAAAAAACTCAGAAGCCAACTAGTTCAACTGTTTTGCAGATGGGGAAACTAAGACTCTGGAAGATTACAACTAACACAAGTAGTGAACATCAGAGGTGAGATTTGGAGCCAGCCCTTCTGACTCCAGAGCCAGTGCTTTCTGGCTTTCTCCACTGCACGTGCTGTCTAATGTTTAGTTCAATCTTGTAAAGTCCAAAGTACTTAAATATCATATGATAAAAATCATACTATCATAGATTAAGCATTAAAAGGCTCATTAAAGGTTATCTAGCAGACCCATTTTACAGATGAGGAAACAAAGGCCCAGAAAAGTTGTGACTTGTCTAAGGTCATACATAAGTAAGTGATAGAGCTGATATTCAAACCCAATCCTCTCAATCTAAACCCAAGTCACGCTGTTGACTGAGTTCTGAGATTGCCAGAAAATTCCCAGAAAGACCAATTACTATCCAATCTCACCCCGTCCTACCCCAACGCCATTTGTGCTTGTGATGAAGAATTGCCAGAAGTCAGAAGGTTAAATTAAATGTCAATCCCGTGTCTAGTTCTAGACATTATCTTAATAGCAACCACACAATCACAAATAACTTTTGAAAAACGAAAGAAAAAAAGACATAAAAGGTCCATAATTATTCCAACTCTAACATTCACGGCTTCAAAGTATCTCCAACAGGTTGCTTATGCAAGCTGGAGCAGGAAATTCCAAATATATGGAATACATTAGATGTATCTACTCTAGCAAACAGTGAAATAAGAAAACAACAGGAATGACTGTGGCATCCAATGAAATTCTCACAGAACCTCACTGGGATTCTAAGCAATTTTGGTTTCCATGAGGAGGAGGTACATTGCCAAGCATGGACGATCTAACTGCAAGCAAAGGAACTCTATTTGGATGTTAAGAAATACATGGTCTGACAGGAAGCAGAAAGGACTTCACTTCTATTTGTTAACCTTAAAATTACAGACAGAGTAAGAATAACGAATGTGGGGCTGATGCAACCACAGAATTTCAAGCAACATAAAATGACTCATGGACAGAAGTTCAGAAGGTGTCATGATAAAATGAGAGCATAATGTTAGCTCCAAAATGGATAAATGGTGTAACATCTTGTAATATTATAGCATTGGAGATTTATTGGGACAATCCCAATTTCAAAAAAAAAGAGTATACCATTAAGAAAACATGCATCCCAAAATGTTTTGCTTCAGAAAATATGGTCTCTATACAGTAATATTGGCCTAAGGCAGGGGTGGGGAACCTGTGGCCTTGAGGCCACATGTGGCCCTCCAGGTCCTCAAGTGTGGCCCTTTGACTGAATCCAAATTTCCTATGGCCTCAAGGCCACAGGTTCCCCACTCCTGGCATATGGGATACATTATTGCATGACCAGTGTAAAGGGAAATATTATAGTTTCACTCTCACAGAGTACTTACATTGAGTCAAGTGGAAATCTTACAGTCTATTCAGCTTTTCTACCCTCTCCTCCCTTAGCTGCCCAGATCACACTACAAGGGTGGATGGAACTCCTCTTTCCTTTGGGTAAGAGTTTGAGGGGAGGCAGGATTTGGATGTAACTCAGAAATCGTTTTCATTCTGTTTAGGCCCAAGTCTGCATAAATACACAACTGAACCCATCTTGACAAAGCTTCAAATACCCTGGATGTATTCCCCCAACAGGAAAAACGTGGCTGTCCAGCTAACCTTAATTAGCTAACCCTAATCCCAAGAGGGTGTTCGTCTAAAAAGAAACTATGGGAAATAGTTTGTTTAACCTGAAAAACCATAATATATTGTTATAAGCTTTAACATCTCATTGTGTGTCCGGTAGCAAGAGGAACCAGAAAGAGAGAGAAGGATAGAGACAAGGCCAAAGTAAATAATAACAGGATGTCAATTATTCTTCTTCTTAAAATTCCAGTTAATCACAGCCAAAAAAGACCAATCTGTATGTAATCTCAGAAAAGGAGCAAAAAGAAGAGGTGAGGGGGAGAGAAACAGAGAGAAGAAGGGAGAGATGGGAGAGGATGAGGGAAGGAAAAGGAAGAGAGGGAGAGAAGGAAAGTAGAAAGGACAGAGAGGAAAGGGAAAGAGAGAGGTGGAATGGGAAATGAGACTGAGGAAGGAGAGGAAGAGACAAATAGAAAGACACAGCAACACACTCAGAGGGAGAAATAGAGACAGAGAAAAAAACAGAGAGAAATGAAGACACACTTTGGTCCCAAGGTCACTGCAAATTATTGTCTAAAATTGTGCAAAATAAAAGGCATCTGTAATTTTGCTGTTCTGGTTTGGCTATTTATGTCCTAGTTAAAATAACATAGGATATTGGCCTAACCATCACAAATCAAAAGCCAGAAAATGTTGAAAAATGAAGGAAGTAACCAGAAGAGAAATACAGTACAAATACCCAGTACTCTGAGAAACGTGTTTTCTAAGTGGGGGGTGGTTGGCTCAAAGATTCCCAAGTGCTTTTTAGTTCTTTTTGCCTGTGTGTTCCTGGTAAAGTCTGTAGTGAGTCTAATTGTTACTTCTGAATGAAGAGCCGTTTACTGCAAAATAGCCTTCAGCCTCTTGTTTGACCTAACAGGCCTTCTACAGCTCCTGTCACTTAGATCAGGCAAATGCATTAGACTGCCCCTTTCCGAATACATGAAAGCAATTGACGTAGGCATTACCACTACTGTAAGCAGGGGAGACAGAGTGTGTATGCAAAATTCATTCATGTTTACATCATCCACATGGGAGCTCTCTAGGAGAAAGTTGTCCAGCCTTCCATAAAGTGCAGAGTCCAGTCTCTACTTATTTCACAGTACTCATCAATTAATGAGCAAGCAATCACTAAGTGCCTACTATATGCCAGGCACAGTTCAAGGCACTAGATATACAAGTGCAAAAAAAGAAGAAAGAAAGAAAGAAATACTTCCTACTCTCAAGGAACTTACTGGAGGATAACAAATATGATGGGTAAGTTTTCTTACAAAATTAAAAGGACTAAATCAATAAAAAGGTAATAAAACAATTTATTTATACATGAACTCAATCTCCAACTATTATATACACATATCTTTATATGATCAAGGTATCCCAAAACGATTTAGTGCAACTATACATTTACAAAATAAGTTTTAACTTTAATAGTTTAAAATATATAGCTTTAATATATTTATTATATTTATTATTAATTATATTTATATAATATTTAATATATTTTTAAATATATAGCTTAAAATAATTAGCTTTTAAACATTAATAGCTTAAAACTGTACTAAGAATTTTGTGATGTATTGTCTATAAATATTTGTCAACTACTATATATATATAGTCAAACATAAACACATATGCACAAATAAATGCAACCTAGAGTTCTTCTAACTCAAGAACCCTGTTTTATGTCAAGTTCAAATTGTCATATACATGTTTTCACTTGGAACAAGGAATTAAAAAGGAGAAATAAAGTGGAAACTTTTAAATGGGTCATTTCAGTATCATGCGGAAAGTAAGTAGAATTAATTCCTCTGCATAGAAACAAAATAAGTACCAACATTTAAAAAATGTTTTGAGTTAAACTTTTACACTAATGGCCTAGTTTTTCCTCCTCCCTTCCATCTTTATCTTAAATCACAAGGTAGGGGAGAGAATAAGGGAGAGAGGGAAACCGTGTCTTGAAGGCTTAATGCAGGAAGCAAGAACGTGTCAGTGATGAGCATAAGATGGTGAATGTGGAGCTAGAAAGACCTTGAGAGGCCATCAAGTCCACCCCCCTCATTTGACTGATAAGGAAACTGAGGCACAGAAAAGCACAAGGTCCCAGGGTTGCGCCCAAGGTCTGAGGTAGAATGTCGAAGGAAAACTGAAGATGACTTTTATTTTTTCAGTATGGAAGAGGGCAAAACATTGGATTGGGAATCAGAGAAGGCAAGGTCCAGCTCTCTACTTGCTAGCTGTGCCATGCTAAGGAAACCTCTCTGGGGCCCAGTTTCCTCATCTATAAAATGATGGTTTGGGATTAGATTATGTTTAGTCTATTCCAGCTCTAAATCGCATAACCCTACGACTAAATACAGTCACAATTACAAAAAGAGCCTACTGTTGTTATAGAATGTCCCGGGCCTGGTGAACCTAAATTTCAAACACAAGAAGGAATATGTTATTACTCTAATATGTTTCTCATTCTTAGTAAAAAAAAAAAAAAAAAGGTTTAAAAAACTAATGTGCTTTTGTTTTCATTTCCTGTAAAAGATGAGGGCCTTGAAAAAATAAAATAGATATGGAATTGTAACAATGCTATCTCCTGAGATATGCAATATGCTATGTTTCCCTATTAGCTTTAACACCTTATCTGGCTAGTAAATCCTCCTTCCCTACAGTAGGGCACAAGGACAGAAAAAGAATAATGGGCAACCAATCAAATCTAGCACATGAAATAATCAACAAAGAACAAAATGTCCTGCAATATGAAATATTTTATCATACAGAACCTTGCTCCATTGCTATCTATTATGGGAATGACAGAAGGAAATTGATTTACATTACAGAAGTAGAGCCAATAGACTTGGAATAAAGAAAAAAACTCCTTGACTAGCACAAAGTAACCTCCCTTGTGGATTTTAAAGGACAACAGTAATATTTGCCTCCTTTTATATGATTCAGCTGTTTTAGCCCAGAGTTTAAGTTCCTTCAGAGTAAGTACTATAACAGTTTGCATATTTATGTACTGTATCACTATTGCTCATTCAGTCATGTCTGACTCTTCATGACTCCATCAACCATCCTGTCCATGGAGTTTTCTTGGTGAGGATACTGGAGTGGTTTGCCATTTCCTCCTTCAGTGGATTAAGGCAGACAGATGTCAAATCACTTGCCCAGGGTCACACAGCTACTAAGTATCTGAGGCTGGAATTGACTCTAGGCCCAGTACTCTATTCACTAACTACATGCCTGCCTTTTAGGCAAACAGAAGTTAAGTGACTTGCCCAAGGTCACATAGCTAGTAAGTGTCTGAGGCTGGATTTGAACTCAGGTATTCCTGATGCCAGGTCCAGCAGTCTAACCACTGAGCTACCTGGCTAACTTCCTCTAGGCTTACCATGCCATTATTTATAAGATCACTCAAAAAAAAAAACTGTCTGCCTAAAGCCAGTAGTTCTACAAGATGGTCAGTCATGGAATACAATACACATCCAAAAAGAAATTAAAGAGCTTTTAAAAGAGAGGACAAGTATATTAAAGGACTATACACGTACAACCAAACTAGTTAGGTGGCCATAAAGCAATAAAATACATCTGAAATTCTTGGCTCTTATAAATTCTCAAGAACAGAGAGATTATGCTGTACTGGAAAGAACACTGGATACAGAGTGGGAGAAACTGCATTCAGACCCTTGGCCTGCCACCTTCTTAATAAAGGAATATAAAATGTTACCTAATATTCTTATGTTCCTTTGAGCAAATCACTTCATGAGTTTTCGTTTGCTCATTTGTAAATTAAGTGGCTTGGACTAAATGATCTTTAAATCCCCTTCCAGATGTAAAGTACATTTAACAAAGAGCCCATTAATATCCTCTTTTTAATGGTCACTACACTCTTATGGTCCAAGTGTTGTGCTGCAAAAAGACACTGTGAAAAGACTTAAAGGAAAACCTCTAGCATAAAGTAAGTTCTCTATGGAAAATTTATGAAAGAACATAGAAAAGGATCACCCAGAATAGAAGGTCTGGATAAGCTGTGATGTATCCCAATGCTGGCAGGGCTCACATGGTACAAGGAAAGCAGACATCCTTACAAAGCAGGGCAGCTAAGGGTCAGGGTTTAGGATTGCCATTTTAGAGATCGGGAGACTCAACTACAACTTCTCACAGAAGATTGGTGTCAGTCATGTAAATTGAACACAGACATCTAACTGCCAGATTGATCCATGTGCCAACAATCCCAAACAAGTCCTCTCATGATTGTGAGGCATTGAGCTTGCATAGCTGAGAAATAAAAGGCATAAACCCATGGGATCAGAAAAGCACAAATGCTACCCCCCTTAACACTCTTTCCAGTAATGTGTCTTCTTCTTGTAACTGCAACATCTGTCTCTCTTGACACAAAAGAATAGCATCCACACAGGTGTGTTAGTCCTTCTTTTCTAGGTGTGAATGGACCTATTCAGGGCTCAGTGCTTCTTTTGAAATCTCCAACTTAGGCAATTAGTCCCTTCAGGGATGGGAAATAAACTTGATACTTTGATGTTTATCAGGACTTATTTGTAGCTACACTAAAGAAAAAAGTAAAGGACTAAGTCCCTACAGGAAAGGGGGAATAAATGCCATTTAACAAATTTAATACCTAGTGGAATGGCTTCTAGAGTTGCCCCACTGGGAACAGTAATGAAGAGAAGGGTCATCAAACCTTAGAAATGTTTGTCCCCAAAATTAAACAGCCCACGAATTGATACATAGAGAATACCACCTAGAATGTACACACGTTCCTTTAAGAGGGTGACATATTTTGCCCAGTTCTTTGTAACAACAGAGTGAGGAAAAGACTGACTGTTATTTAAGCTGAAAAAGATGTAAATCTAAAATAGTCTGCCCAAAGTCCCAGAATAGGACATGGAATATAAACACGGGGGAAAAAAACAACACACCCCATGTTGTGGCATAGGAATTCTGGGTAAGTCCACACAAGATGGAACATAAGATTTAGAGTTAAAACCAACCAGAGAGATTGTTTAGTCCAGATGTTCTTAACCCAGGGTCAATGGACCAATGGCTCCATGGATAGATTTCAAGGGTTCCTTGAACTTATGTGGAGGGGAAATATATTTTTATTTTCACTAATGTCTAGAGAAATTTAGCATTTCCTCCAATTATGTAAAAACATTATACTGAGAAGGGGTCCACAGGTTTCATTAGACTGTCAAATCTGTGACATACAAAAAAATTAAGAATGCCCAGTCTAGCCCAAAATCCCTTGTTTCACATGAGAGGAAACCGAATATACTTATTTCTTTTATGCAGAATATTAACCTTTGTTGAATAGTGATGATACAATTTATAGTAACTAATTTGAAACCAGCTCAGGAAAGAAAGTCATTTCAACAAGAAAATACAAGATAACACAGTGCAAACAATTCTGAGTACATAAAATCTCACATCTATCTATCTCATCATTTTAGGTAAACTTTCTATCCTAGAAACATTGTAAAAATTCTTAGAATTAAATAAAACAAAAAAAGGTACATTTTCCTTTGAGTATGAATATCTATATGACACTAGAAACTGGACCAGGAATCAGATACCCCTGGCCTCCAGCTTCTGAGAAGCTCATTACACAGCTGTAATTGCTGTGCCCAGGTCACACCACCACACTAGGCCATTGGTTGTTAACTTGCATAGAGCCTAGCGCAGAACCATACATATATGGATGTTCGGTAAATATCATTTTGATGAACATGACAGCTTCAGAATGTGTCGATATGAACAAGTGATGCTCAGAATCTATTAACAAGGATCATTTCAGCAACTTGACAAATTGGATTTTATCCTTCCTTTCTTTTTCTCAATTGTATCTGCAGCCCTTATCACAGTGCCTGGCACATAGTATGTGCTTAATAAATGTTAATTGAATTGAATTCTGAATAAATATTCCTAACCTTTGGTTTACTCCATACATACTGATGTTTAAAAAAAATGGGATGGGGAGGGAAGAGTGTGAATATCTATAGCCTGCCCGGTTTGATAGACACAGCTAACAAAATTCTAGAGTGAATTTGTAGACAGATGCTAACAAACGTAAGCAGCTTCACTCCAGTCCCAGTTTAATGCATTATCCTGGGATAGAAGTGAACCTGAGTCTTCAGAGCTCATTCCAACAGAACATAAGCTCTGGCAAGTCCTACCAAGTTGGAAAGTTTTCAATCCCACAGAATTGTCCCTTTTCTCAACTCATGATAAATATAGAAGCCTCCATTTAAGTGACACTTCTATTCCAGTAGCTACTGGATTTTCTTCGTCTTTATTTTGTCTGCACTTACTTGGACATATTTTATTCCCCCTCAATAGAACTTAAGCATCTTGAGGACAAGGTTTTTTTTTTTTCTCTTCCTTCCTCCCTTCCTTTCTCCCTCCCTTCTTCTCTTCTTCTTCTTCTTCTCTCTCTCTCTCTCTCTCTCTCTCTCTCTCTCTCTCTCTCTCTCTCTCTCTCCCCATCCTCTCTTTCTTTTGTCTTTGTATTCCTAGAACCTTTCACAGTGCCTGGTGGGGGACCATCTCCAATAATTGTCCTGATCTGTATCTTGCCACTGGACCCAGATGACTCTGGAGGAGAAAGTGAGGCTGGTGACCTTGCACAGCCCTCACTCACTTCAATCCAATTGACTTGCAAGTCATGGCATCACCTTCCTGATGTCATGGTCCTCTTTGAGAATGAAGGACAAACAACAACACCACAATGCCTAGTACAAAGTGGGCATATAGCAAATGCCTATTATATCATATTCTGTCGATTTGAAATCCTTGAACTACATATACCAGAAGGGTAACTGTGATAGGGGGGAAAGAGGGCTGGACCTTTCCCAGAGTTAGGAAACCCAGATCAAATTCCAGCTCTGACCCTTACTGGCTGTATCATTATATACAAGTCACTTGACCTTTCTTATTCTCAGTTTCTTCATCTATAAAATGGGAAAATCTTACAGGGTTATAAGAAAAAGTGCTTTGTAAATCTTAAAATAATATATAAATGTGAATCATCACCACTGTCATTATGTACTGGGAGATCTTAACAACAATATGTTCTCTATTTCCTGTTTATCTGAGGAAATCAGCACAAATGCAATGCTCAAAGTAAAGTTTAGGAAATGTCAAACTTTGAGATACAAGAATGTCATAAAAGTTTCCCTAAAGCTTCAAAATGCTACAAAGTTATATAAATTTTGATCGGCTCCAAACCTAAGTCAGAGGAAGAAAAGAGTTTTATTATAGACTTCATCTTCTTTTTTACCAAGATACCACAACTATTACATAAACTGTCTCCAAGAAATTGGGCCCAAGAAAAGGAGCTACCTCAGGAACTATCAACACTGAGTCTAAAGTAAACATTTCTATTGTTACCTTCCTTTCCCAAACATGCCCTGGGAAAGCCTCTGGTGACTTTAATATAAATAATAGTCTTTTTTTTCTTTAAATCCTAACCACTATTGCTCTCAATAAACAAACCAACAAAATCAAAATAATAAAATCTAACTTCATTAGAAGTGTTTACACCTTTAAAAAGCTTTCATGAGATTCATTAAAAATATTAATCAATGTCAAGACAATGCTAGAATTTAGACAAGCATAAATGAAAGAAAATGCAAATCCTTTGACAATTGGATGGCATATTTATAAGAGATAAAGTGAGTGCTAGTCTCTCCATCAATATTTATGACAATAAGATCTTAAATACAATTACAACCAAGACATTGAGAAATCCGCCTCATTTGACACAGTTCTGAGCTGTGTGCCCACAGTTAAATTAATCTGAATTAGCTTCTCTGTGCTTCAATTTCCCCATCTGCAAAATGAAGACAACAATATCAACATTCCCTACTTTATAGTATTGCTGTAATAACAGTATTTTGTACATTTAAATAAATGGAACTTAACCAGAAAATATGGTATCTATATACATTATATAGGTATATATATAGATATAGATCTGTGTACTTATATGCATACATATAAGTATATATAATTTGGCACCAATTTAAAGAGATGGCTAAGTTTTCATTGAAATATATATGTGTGTGTATGTATACGACTATATATTACATATCAATATTAAAGAAATGAATGAATTTTAAATGACATCTCAAACATGCATACACACACACACACACACACACACACACACCCTTCTCAAATAGCCTAAAATTACTGAAGATATCATTACTGGAAGAGTAACTCTAAAAATACCTCGCACTGCCAGAATTTCTTGGACTTGAGTTTGGACATCCTACTACATGCTAAAAGGTAGAATAAACCTTAATCACTGTTTCCCATCAAAACTCTCATATAATTTCCAAATGAGGAATAGGAAGGGAAAATAGGTAGGAAGAAGGAGCTTTCATGCTATAGATCAGGCTGAGAAAAACTATTTTTGAGACTGGCAGACATACGCAAAAGTTATAAAGTAATAATTATAAGAGGAAAAAGAAGACATGAGCCACTAAGCAGAAGCTGAGAAGAGATAATAAAATGTTGGACAAGTAACTTCAAAGGTATAATTTAACTGTCCTCCTATTTAAGTAAAATTGAGTCAGAAGTCAACGGAGTAAGTTTTCATATAAATACTCAAAGAAAAGACATCTTGAAATTAAATACAATCAAGTATGAAATAGGATATTTCATAAAATATATGGCTCATCTGACAGGAACCACCCACCCAAGTTATAGGTTTTGAAGGTTCAAGTTTTATGACACTGCTGAGACATATTACATTACACTCTAGTTGGGGGCCATGATGCTTTCCTTTCCAATGGTCCACACCACCAAAATGAGTCTACTGTCCAAGTGGGAAATGAAAATCTTAACTCCTTCTCTTCCTAGTTTGAAACTTATGTGCAAAGTACCGCAATTGTTTTTTGGAAACACCTCCCTACAATACCTTTCTTCAAAGAGTCTTCCTTCATTACGATATGATATCTGATGAAGGCAACTTTTGTCTGTACCAGCAGTTCTGAAGGTATGGTGCAGGAACCCATAGGGAATCCCCAAGACCCTTTCAGGGCGTCTGTGAGGTCAAAACTATTTTCAAAATAATATTAACACCTTTAATTTGAATATGGTAGATATCAATAAGTATAACCCACATAAACAAAAGGTCTTTGGGGTCCTCAATAATTTTCAAAAGTGTAAGGGATCCTGAGATCAAAATATTTTAGAACCACTAGTCTACATAATAATGAATATGGTTTGAGTCACAAATCCAGTGGGAAAATAGCCTTTCTGGAACCCTCCTTACCTCTACATCCCACCTACCCAAGTCAATAATGATCATCTGTGGATGTATCATATCTCCTTAACTAGAAAGTCAGCTCTATGAGGGCAGGATTATGTCTTACCTAAAAATATCAACACTAAGGACAATGCTCAATAAACAGCAGGTATATAGCAAATGTATGTCAAATTGAACTTAACCTAACAAAGAAACGTGATTTCTATTATTCTTTAAGTTCTCCAGGCCTCCTAAAGTGTCTGGAACATAGTAGGTTCTCAATAAATATTTATTGACTTATTGTTATTTTGCACAATGAACATAGTAAATTTTATAGGAGATAGAAAATAAACTGTACAATGCAATGGGGGTGAGGGAAGGAAAGGATGGAATTATAATTTGGTTTTAGGAATTCTTCACTGAACTAATTCTCACCAAATTCCCTAAAGAAAGAGACATATGATTATATGCAATTTCTAAACTACATTAAAAAAAAGTTCCCTTCAATCATTAGGGAATGTTTTGTTTGCCTGATTTTCGGAAAGAGTTTACTTGACATCAATGTCAGCCTAGGTTGGGATTAAGAAAAACTTGCTAAAATATCAACAAGGAAAAAAAAATTTGGTGCAAAGACATTTTTAAAAGTAGTCATCAAAAAATAGTTTCCATTCAGACTTCTATATATGTATCTGCTCAACTCACAATCCAGGCAGTGGTTTAAAAATTCCTGGCCTTGAAAGGTGCTACAAAAAGACACAGTTAAAAACCTTCTAAGAACTTTGTTTCTTCCTAGCATCTTAGGATACCAAGATGGAAGAAATCTTTGAGTTAATCCATCCCACTTCACTTCATTTTAAAAATTAGGACACTTTATAAACCTTAAGCAACATAAAATATAAGCTTCAATTATTTTTTGAAATTCATGGTTCCTACAATTTAAATTTCCAAATTACTCTAATAATTACATGTATTCTGTCAGTAAATGCTGTTCTTCAGAAAAGCATGAGAAACAGGTTTTCTAAGAAGGAAACAACCTAGAAATCCTAACAAGTCTTCTTTAATCCTAATATTTATGAACAAGTTTCCTTTGGAACTTCTATCAGAAATTGTAATGAAAATACCCAAAGCAAAGGAAGTTTGCTCTTAAAAACAACCCATCAGCTCCTAAAGCATTCTTTAAGGGCTTGATCATTCCAGTCTTCCCTTCTTAGAGGTCCTATTGCAGTCAGCCAGTCAATGAGCATTTATTAAGTATTTAACAGTGTGCCAGGCACTGTGCACATAAAGACTGGGGACATAAAGAGGACAATAACACGGCCCATACAATCAAGGAGTTCAATTCTAATGGGGGAGATGACATGCAAAAAATGACTATGTATATAATAAATACTATTTGGCTTTTAAAGCCCTCCATAACCTGGCCTCTCCCTACTTATGCAGCCTTACTCCCTTCCATGTTCACTAGGATCCAGTATCAGGAAGGTACCTGAGTTCAAATCCAACCTCAGACATTTAATATCCACATCACCCTGGGCAAGTTACTTAACTTCTGTGTGCTTCAGTTTCCTCATCTATAAAATGGAAATGATAATAATAGCACCTAATTCCCAGGCTTGTTGTGAGGATCAAATAGGGTAATAATTGTAAAGGGCTTAGCACAGTGCCTGGCACATAGTGATATATAAATGTTAGTTATAATCATAATAATTATAATTATTAATTATTTGCCATTCCTCATACAAAGCATTCCATCTTCTGATTCCATATCTTTGGACTGTCCTCCAGTACTGGAATTCTTCCCCTCTTTACCTCTACCTCCTGCTGTCTTCCCTGACTTCTATTAAGTCTTAGCTAAAATTCTACCTTCTGCAAAAAGGCCTTCTGTGTCCTCCCTAATCTTAATGACTTCCCTCCTAAATTATCTCCAATTTATCCCCATCTGTATCTTGTTTGTACATAGTTGTTCATATATTATCTCTCTCCTCCCCCACTATTAGATTTGATCTCCTTGAAGGTAGGGAAAAGGTTTATCTTTCTTTGCAAGCTTCTCAACCCCAGCTATTAGTTTTCCCTCTATCAAATATTGTTTTAGACATTTCACTTAGCCTTTTTGCCAAAGGAGAGTGATCATTTGGGAAGGCAAGGAAGTTGAAGTATGAATCAATTTATTTGTTTCGAGAAAAACACAGAGGGGAAGAATGGAAATTTTCATGACTAAAATAAAGTTTGAGGCATCATCTTTGGACTTTATTTATCTGAACTGTTCAAGTTTCTCACTTCTAAGATAATTGAGAATTGGAAATGTGGGAAAACAGTCTTGTAACCCCTTATTGGATGTTTAAGTCAACAAGTACTAAAGTTATTACATCTCCTTTCTCTCCTTCGTTCCAAAGAGGGATGTGTGTGTGTGTGTGTGTGTGTGTGTGTGTGTGTGTGATGAAGGGCTTTAAAAGCTAAACAATATTTCTTATGTACATAGTTATTTTTTGCAAGTCATCTCCCCCATTAGAATGTGAACTCCTTGACTGCAAAAACCCTGCTTTTGCCCTTTTTATTTCCCCAGCATTGCACAATGCCTGGCACTTTAATAAATTTAATGAATACTTGTTGACTGGCTGACTGAAACAGGATCTCTAAGAAGGGTAGATTGGAATGATCAGAAGCAGCTTCATAGAGGATGAGGAGGGACCCATTCACAAATGGAGTAATCAGCTCTGGATTACCCCAAAGTTCTCTATAGTGGTTGCCCACCCTGTGGTAGAGCCTTCCAAGCTTGTATTTGTCTGATCAGCCACAATCAGGCACACTGTACCTTGACTCCAACATAGTGACATCACTTTGGTCCTTTTTGAGAATGAAGGACAATAACCATGCTGGTTGAAGACAAAAAACCTCGCTAGTCCTTGGCTTTGCTGTACCAGGAGTTTCCTTTAGTGCCTCTTAAAGGACTGGAGTTCCATAGTAGAGTGTGTGCCATTTGACAGTCAGGATTCAGACTACAAGATGACCTTGTTCCTCGTAACTTTACTTTCAGGTGCTGAGGGACAGTCTGTTCTGACAAATCTCATTAGAAATCATGGATTGACTTTCAAGCCTGTGGATACCGACATGGTATCAAATTCACTCTCCCATTTCTGTGCCATTTAAGCAGGCACTCAGCACACCATTTAATTCATTTGAAAACTAACCTCATACAATGGGGCTTAAAAGCAAAGATTTTCTCCCGTTTGTTCCTGGTCCCACTGAACCCTTAGAAATTCCATTTAGCTCAGGGCCTCTCTCTACTATCACAAAATTGAGGGAGAAAGTGCTAATTTTCCATTGCATTAATTTATAATCTTTTTTTTTAAATAGAGTTCATCCTGACTGGATTTAGGTCAAAACGATTTACTAGGACAGCATAGTTAAAGTCGGTAAAATACTGGCACCACAGTAGAGGATGGATTGCCTGAGGTGGTGGAGTTTACTACTCTAAATTTTCTGCTAAGAAAATGGGCAGAGGCTTACTTGGAAAGGCAGTAAATCAGGCATTAATCCGAATGAGAGGTGCAGGAGGGATGATAGGCTCCAGGGTCTCAGCTGCTCTTTACATTCAGGAATCAAAGAGGTAAGGATGAGGGGGAGCTCAAACTCTGGACATCTACACATTAGAGACACATTAGAGACAGGGAAATTTGAGGGAAATAAAAGGAAAGTGGACACTCCAACAAAGCTGATTGTTCTGCTGCTTTAGCTCCCAGATAATATAGGTTTCTGTTTGAAAGTTATAAAAAGACAGCAGTAGAAAAATCTGAAATTTCATAGGAAGATTTTTAGCTGGATACTTAATGATTTTTGCAAAACTTCAGTACATCACATTTTTTTTGTAAGTTGAACATCTAGAGAGAACATAACATAATTAATATATAGAGGACCAGTCACAGAATCAAGAAGATTCAGGTTCAATTCCAGTCTCTAATAATTTATCACTCTTCAGGTATTTATTAAGCACCTACTATGTGACAGGTGCTGTGCTAAATTATGACACAATGAATGTGTGATCCTAGGAAGTCACAACTTCTCAGTGTCTCCCAGGCAACTAACTAATTAGCATTAGTGGTGAAAGATTCCTCACTCTAAATGCCCCACACAAATGAAATCACAGCACTGCACTTTAAAAAAAAGTTGAACATAAAACAAGAGCATAGATTTACAATCCATGTCATCCTCCCACCCCCTTCCTTGCTACAAGACTACCTACAAAGTAGGGAGCCCCTGTGGTGGTTGTTCGTCCTTTGTTCTTGAAGTGGACCATGGTATCAGGAAGGAGATGCAAGTGAATTGGATTTAAGTGAGGGAGAACTGTGCAAAGTCAACAGCCTCATTTTCCCCTCCAGAGCCATCTGGGTGCAGCGGCAAGATTTAAATCAGGACAACTGGAAGTGGCCCTGGCTAAAGTCTTTTCCAGGTCTCAGTTTAATGAGGCAACTCCCATTCAATGATTAAGGCTAGGTCAGAATAAGACAAAGAATAGACTCTTTTATCTAGTCAAAAAAAAAAAAAAAAAGGAATCAATCTGGAAAGGGAAGACTCAGGGTCTGTGCCCAAAGCAGAAATAACTGCTATTTACATTTACTCTGGTCAATCAGAGTCCAAACAAGGACCACCAAGTGGGGCTTGGGCTGGGACCTACTGTTGGCCAATCAAGGAGAGCCAGAATGAACTGGAAAAGAAATTAGCCCAAAACCCCTGGGAAGTAAATACATGAAAGCTGGTTATGATCTGTGAATTGAAAGAGTCATTTCACATGTTCAAAAAGGTTAATATTTTGGAAATGAGCAGACATACTTCTAAGAAATGAGCTAGGGGGAATGAAAGACACAAACCCTACCCTTTTCCAAACTTCCATAGCATTCTCAAGGTACCACTAGCCTTCCACTCACTCATCTTCAACCTCTTATCACCTCGGCATTTTCAATATGTTGCCAAGGCCTGTTGATTTTTCCTCCATAACATTTCTAATACATGCCCTCTTCTCTCTTCTGACTCTGCCACCAGCCTGGTGCAAGCTCTCATCATCCCACACCTGAACTACCGCAAGAGCATGTTGGTTGGTCTCTACCTTAAGTCCCTCCGCACTCTCGTCTATTCTCAGATTTACTGTCAAGCAAGTCATCCTCTATTCAATAAGCTCTAGTGGTGCTGTATCACCTCCAGGATTGCATAGAAGGGCCTCTGTCTGAGATTCAAATCCTTCACAACTTGGCCCCTCCTATCTTTCCAGTCTTCTATCATCTTGCTTCCCACACCACATACTCTTCCATCCAGTGACTTTGGCTTTCTTGCTTTTCCTCCCATGAGACACTCCATCTCCTAACTCCAGGCATTTTCAATGGCTCTTCCCTAAAACTACAACACTCCCCTTCCTTATCTCTGCCTCCTGGCTACCCTGGAATCCTTCAGGTCCCATCTAAAATCCCATTGTCTACAGGAAGCCTTTCCTGATGTCCCTTTTACTACCTTCTCTTGTTGATTATCTACATTTTATCCAGTTCATATCTTGTTTGCATGTAATTGTTTGCATGTTGTCTCTTCCACTAGAATCTCTTTTGAGAACAGAGACTGTTGGGGTTTTTTTTTTGTTTTTTTGCATCCCACCCAGTGCTTAGCACTGTGCCTGGCACATAGTAATTGCTTAGTAAATGTTTGTTGACTGACACAAATAGCCTCTGAAATAGCTTCTGAAATTCAGGGCACCTACTTCCCTCAAAAGCACCAAATTCTACTATGTCCTTGGGCTGTTTCCAAAACAGGTACATTTTTTCCCTCTCATCAGTGGGATGTTTTGGCCCTCTTTTCCTGTTTAGTGTCATCATTAATTAATGGATTAAAAGCAAGCTTCTGAAATACTAATCTCCTTGGAAAATCCCCACATTGTCACCTGAGCTGTGACACTTCAAAATAAAATGAACTGATATCACAGAAAGAGAGGATTTTGTGGCAGCTTGCCAAATAGAACTTCCTACCTTTATAGTAATTGCTGGAATGGAATGGAAAAAGAAGGATATTGCAGCATGTGAGTGTGCTCTTTAATCATTAATATGGCAGGTCTCATTAACATATGTACAAACAGTTGTATCACTGACAATACTTTTTCTTCTTTAGTTGAAGGGCAACCAAGTTTTGTCTGAAGTAAACGGCTCAATCAATCATCTTGGAAAGATGGGACAGAAATACTCTGCTAAACTTACACAAAAATGATTAAATCCATGTGCAATATTAATTATTCAAAATTCAATATTCTTTGGCTTCTTGACTCTTTCAAGGGATGTCAGTTGCTATAAATGCAAGTAAAATGTAGGTATGTATAATATATAGAGATACTTTGTTGATATTTTTAAGTGATAAGTATGTTCACTTCAAAAGATTTGTAAACTGGAGTCATTTTACATGTTCAAAAAGATTAATATTTTGGAAATGAGCAGACATACTTTTTTCCCACTGTTCTTCACTTTTACTTGTCTTGCATTGTGCTGTATTTATCACAGTTTCTATTGAACAGTGTTTTTTAAGTGTTTAAGAGAGTTTTTCTGAGAAATGAGCTAGAGATTTTTATTTTAAATATAGAGATATTACCATGTGCAAAGATGCATAAGGATCTGTGATTTCATCAATTTAAGGAACTTGGTGTAGGAACTGCCTCCACTACCAACGCAGATGGAAACTCGCCTATGACTTAATACACAAGAACCAGGGAGTTGCCTGAGGGACTTAAAGAAGCTAAGTCATTTGCTTTAGGTCACTCATGTAGGAAGTATCTGAGGCAGGATTTGAACTCGGTTCTTTCTGATTCCATAGTTAGCACTCAGTCCATTTCAATGAGTTATGTGCAGGGATATCATCATTTTGTTGTTCTTGTTGTTCTTTCAGTCGTGTCACAATTTAAAAAAAAAACACACTAATGAACATTTTGCTTATAGTGAAATGGAGCCCTGGGGAGATAAAAAAATTCTAAGGTGAGAGGGCAGCAGCAGCTATTATCTATGGGCTGACTATATAATGAACAAAACCATGGAGCTTCAGGTTTTATTGTGATATTCTAAAACTTCCCAAGCAGAGCAGAGAAAGACCACCCAAGAAGTCTGAATACAAAATTCTGCATTTGGGTTTAGAAAAACAACTGTATAAGTAGAAGATGGAGAAGAAATGACCAGACAACTGCATGTTAACAACAAAAAACAAAAAACAAAAAGCAAAACCTGAGGATTTAAGTGAATTACAAATTCAGAGAGACAAGAGTAACATGAAAGGCAAACAAACCCTAATGCTGGCTGCTTTAGACAAATCATAGCATCCTGAACAAGAAAAGTGATAATCCCCTGTACTCTGCCCTGGTCTAACTACATCCAGAGTACAGTGTTCAATCCTGGATATCATATTTAAGGAAAGAAATTGACAAGTTAGAGGAAGCACCCAGATAACAATCAGAACCATGAGTGGGAATGGAAATCACATAAATAACTTATTGAGAGAAATAGAGATTGGAAGACATGTAAAGAACATGAAAGCTATCTTCAAGTATTTTCAAGACCATCATACAGAAGAATAATTAGACTTTGCCTGACATTAAAGGGTACAACTAGGAGAAATATTTGGAGGTTGGGTTGCGAAGGTACCAATTTAGGGATGATATAAGAAGAAACATCCTAAAAATCAGAATTGTTAAAAAAAATAGAATAGCCTGTCTTAGGAGGTATTCAAATAGGGACTGAATACCTACCTCTCAAGAATTCTGAGAAGATAGATTCTAGTTCATTTAGGAGTTGGACAAGATGACTTCTGGGGTCCTTTCCAAATTTCAGGGTTTATAACTCTGAAGGTATGGTGATCCTTGAAGTGGTATGCCCCAATTTCAGACTAGCCCAGAAAAGTCCCTGCTTGCCATTCTACCGTAACTAATAGGAAATGTGGTATTTTTCCCCTGAATTTTATCTTGGGGCTTTTTAGGAATTACAGGTCTGCTATATAGTGACTTCAGAGACAATTATGCTCTAAATCCATCCTCCACTCAGCTTATGTCACCCCCTCCTATTCAATAAACTCCAATGTCTCCCTAGTACCTCCAGGGTCAAATATGAAATCATAGGTTTGACATTCAAAGTCCTTCATTAACTTGACCCTTTCCTACATTTCCAGTCTTCTTACACTTTATTTCCCATCCACATGTTCTATTCCAATGGCACTTCCCTCCTTGCTTTTCCTCACACAAGACACTCCATCTCCTGATTCCAAGCATTTTCATTGGCCGTTCCCCATGCGTGGAATGCTTTCCCTTCTTATCTGTGCTTTCTGGCTTCCCTGGCTTCCTTCAAGTCTCATTCAAAGTCCCATCTCCTGCAAGACATCCTTTCCAAGTCCTGCTTAATCTTAGTGCCTTCCTTTAAGAGATTATCTCTGGTTTATCTTGTTTGTACACAGTTGTTTACAGGTCTCTTCCACAAGACTGTGATCTCCTTGAGAGCAAGCACTGTTTTTGCCTTTCTTTGTACTCCCCTCCCCTCTGGGCTTAGCATAGACCAAGGTATACTGTAGGTACTTAATAAATGCTTATTGACTTTACTTGTCTTGACTACCATATAAAATTTTCAGTTTAAAGAACCTTATTAACATTTAGAGACCATTTCAAAGAAAGTACTAGTCAAATTAGTACTGTAGGTATGTTGATCTATATTCCACTTTTTAAGTAGAGGTCACATGTGGATAGAGAGCAGGCCTTTGGGTCAAGAAGAGCTGAGTTCACATCCTGCCTCTGACCCAAGTTGGCTATGTGAACCAGGGTAAATCAATTAATCCCTTGATGCTTTAAACCACTCTCTTGGCTGATAAATTGAAGAGGATGTTTTGACCTCCATTGGGAGACGTTTCTTACCAGAAGCTCCCTTTATGAATGAAATCACAGACCCACTCCCTTTCCTTAAGGCTTTGCAGCCAGAAAAGTTTTATATTATTTAAGCTGTAAAGTTTTAATTAATGATGCTTGCAATCTATTAAAACTCCCAGGGCTGTCTTAAATGAACTGTTGTCTAGGTGTTGTCTCCCTTAACCTGTCTTCTCCAGTTCATTTTATGAAACCAAAAGTAGAACCTCAGACACAAACATATATAACTATTCAACCTCCCCTCTCAAATAAAGGTTCCCTCTCTTTTAATGATCTACATATTTTGCAGCTGGGGGGGGTGGAGATAAGAAAGTATGAGTCTATATAAGATTGCAACTTTCTGAAGAACCCCAATGTGTCAGTGGCTGTAATCTGGCAGCATACACTTGAGAAGACATGCTACCACAGCTTCCTGCTCCTTGTGGTTATTTCAGTAATTACTTAGTGATAAAATAAAGTGAAATATCTAATTATTCTAGAATCATGCTCTGCCATTGAATGATCCTACTGGTTGGTGTTTTTGCCCTTCTTTAATTCCATTGCCAATTTTTAAAAAAATATTTTTCTTATACATATACTTGTTACCATTTAAAAGAATTACCTATAGCCTTGAAAAGCATTCCTCTACTTTTATTCTGCTGAAGTCCCATGAGGATCAGACTGTTAAATTGCAAAACTCCTTCAAAAGAAGCCCTAATCTTCGAGATAATTGCTTCAATATAGACTTGCAAATCTCTCTAGAATGGTTCAGTCACTGAAAATGAGAGTATAATCAAATACAACATCTGGGCCATTTAACTTAGTTGGTTATCCAATGAAGCTGATGAAATTAAAATTACAGGTCTGCTTCCTTAGAAGAGACAGTTACCTTCTCTCAGCAAAATGTTCTTCAGCCACAGACTATGATAATCTTACACTAGCTACTCATCTAGCTGGAGTACTTGGAATTAGTTAAGAATGTAATACGGGGGAAAGAGCAATAAAGTGGTAGTCAGAAGACCAAAATTCAAATCCTGACTCTGTTGCTTGTTACCTGTGTGAATGTATGTTCCTTCTAACCTCTCCCACCCTTCCATCCTTACTCTGTGATCCAGTGACACCAATCCCCTTGCTGTTCATCTTTCTGTGCATCTTCACTTATTGTTCTCTACTTCTGGAATTTTCTCACTCTTCCACATCCACCTCCTTAGATTGTGGGTTCCTTGAGAGCAGGGAGAACTGAGCACTGTGTCTGACCCATAGGAACTTAACAAATGCTCTTTCGTGGCTGGTAGAGTAGCCACTACTGTCGAAAATTCAGAACCTAAGGGCAGCAGCCCTAAAAGTGGTCACATTTCCAGATCATGAGATCTATTAAAGGTTCCCAAACCTATTTGGCCTACCACTCCCTTTTAAAAAAATTACTCAGCATTCCCCCCTGCCCAAATCTACTTTCTTTAACCTTTTAACAGTTTTTTTTAATTTGTGTCATTTAAAAAAATATAAAAGATATAAAACAAATAAATTTAATAATGTATTGTAAATCTGTGGGGCTTTTTCCTGAGTTGAAATTTTGATGATGCAATATTTTATCATGTAACTGTATAGTATCATATTATAAACAAGCCATTACACGCACATATTCCTGCCCATGCATGCCGGACTTCTAACAATGCATGACATGCTTGCCTGCCAATGCTTGTTAAGACCTATCAGCAGACTTGACCTCTGATTGGTTATAACTTGCATTTTGTGTGTTTATTTGGAAAATAATGTAATCACTGTGACTTCAACTCTGTTACATGACAGATGAAACATATAAGACTTTTCAAAATTTTCTTATTTTCTCTTCTTTCCTTATACTTCCACCATCCCCTTATTTTTATTCAATGCCCCCTAATTGTTCCTGAGGCAACCACTGCCCCCTGGTTCATTCCAACCCCCCCCCCAGGAGTGGTATCACCCACTTTGGGAACCTATGAGCCAAACAGTTGTATACAAACCTCAAACTTTGATCTGTCTAGGTCAGAAGCAAACAGGTGGCAAATTGTATTTGTTAAGCATTCTGTGGTCACAGATGAAAGGTGCGACCAACCTGAACATAAGAACATTATTATTAGCTCTTAAAACTAAAGAAAGGATTTCAGAGGGAAACAAAAAAGGATGAAATAATGAGAAAAAATAATGTTCTTTCCTTTATGAAACTAAGTTAATTTTTTTAACTAAATAATGACAACTATGGAATAATGCTCCTAAGTTTTCCAAGGGAAAATAGACCATTAGCCCTGTACCTACATAGAATATAAAACAAACTATAGAAGTTTCTATTTCAAATATGTTTGATTTATAGTAATCTGAAACACGATTTTCTAGAATGGAGTCAAAATTCTGAACCATCTAGAAAGGGGGGGATATCATTTAATTTTGCTGCAAAATAAGCTAGCAACACACTTGCAAAATAAGTATCTTGCCAACCATTTAAATGGACTAAAGTTCAGAGAAATAAAAATATTCCCTCTAACAATGTTTTACACCATTTTAAAATCTCTCTGGATTCAGATTTCCAAACCTGCTCTAACTGGACCAAAAGATTATTATTGAGTAAGCACTCCAGACAAAGCCCAATTGTCTAAAATTACGTTGGAGTCAAATGTAGATAAAAAGGTGCCACACAGAGAATGAAAGCTAACTGCTGTGAAATTTAATGAAACCTACTGAGTGCCAAGGGCATCAGCAAGCCAAATTGAATTTTAAAAGTTGCCAACTAGGGGGGCTGTAATGGGAATAGCCACTGTGTGTAGATAAGCAAACTGACTTTCCTCAACCTGAAGATCAAAATAGAACACCATTTTTTTGCATGAGAGGAAAAAGCTAAAATATTCATGTGCATCTCCACTTTCCCATTGCCTCTTGGGCTCTGGAATTTGCCTTCCCTAACTCATGGCTTGTCAACATTCTTCCATGTCAATGAATGTCATAAAGGAACATTCTTCCCTGCCTGGATTTTTATTTCATTTTCAGAGAAGGGAGCTATACCCATCAAGCGCAATTTATTATATTCCTGGTGAACCAATACGTAGGCTTTTCAGAAAGTAGCATCATGCGCAGTTGTCAGACGGCTGAGACAAACAAACAGCATTGCAAGTACAAGGTAGGAGTATCGGATGAAAATCTGGTCATTGAAAAAGTATCCCAATGTGGAGAAGTGGAAACAGAGCTCGAGGAGGCATCAGAGAGGCTAGATTTCAAATGTGGCTCTAATTCCTTACAGTCTCTGGGTGACTTTGGGCAAATCACTTAACCTCTTTGGGCCTCAGTTTCCTCATCTGTAAAGTGATAGGGTTGGACTTGATTCCATCTAGATCTCTTCTAGTTACAATAACCTAATTGGTAAATCAGAGGTTCACAAATAAAAAAAAAAAGAAACACCTCTCTGGGAATCTCTTGCAATAAAGTTTTTTGGAAGCATTTTGATTAAAAAGCAATATATACCAGCTCTTCAAAAATCCCTTAATGATCTGTGATTTTTCATTAATGTTAGCATTCCCTCCATTTAGGCAACCCTCTACACTTCCTCAGTACTATGCAATGCTCTCTCATAAAAAACTCACAAACGAAATCTTTTCCATATGCAATCTTATATTGAACTTAGTGGATAAAAATATTTTCTACTTTCAAAGTTAATAGTAGTTTCCACATATACTCCATAAACAATGGGATTTTAAAATAACAACAAAAAACAATTTGGTACTAAACCACCTCTTTTTCATTCCTCCCTATCTCCTCAATATATCCTCTTCTGGATATGTATCTCCATTCTCCTCAATATGTATCTTCTCAATATGTCCTAGATCCACCACTATTTACTCCAATTGAAAAAAAATCCTCTTAAGAAAAGACAGAGTAAGTATCATATATTTATCAATCAATCACACCATCTGATTTCTTCTTGCCTAAACCTTGCGTCATTACTAGTCCATTATCATTTCAAACTCTCTAGAGGAAGTTGTTTGGCACAGTAGAGAGAGTACTGTTCTCAGAGTCAGGTGACCTGAATTTAAGTTCTGGATATGACTCTTGGAATATTACCCAAGCATCTATTTAAAGCCTGCAGGGACCTCAGAAGAGTCTAACTCCCTTCATATCATAGATGAAGGAACTAAGGCCGTGGGAGGTTAGAAGTTAGACTCGCCTAAAGTCAAACAAGGAGTAAGTGGCAGAACCAGGATTCCAATTCAGGTTCTCCGACTTCAGCTCCAATACCTTTTACAGCGAAATGTCACTTAGACTCTTATCCCTCAATTCTGACATCTGTAAAATGGGTATAACAACACATGCATCGCCTACCTCACAGAGTTGTGGTGAGGGAAGTACTCATATAATATTTATAAAGTGCTTAGCATAATTCCCGGCACATGGCAGGCATTTTAAAAAATACTTTATTTTTATCGTGAATATGAGTTACTATCACCAATTTCCTGCTATACAGACCAGGGAATTCTATGCTGACTGAATAGAATGGTCTTATAATTAAGGAAAACATATTTGTAAACAGTTATATTCAGTTCAGGCAACTTCATAAATAGCCAAGACTCTAAAGGAAGGGAGAAAATAACTTCTACAGTCTGTCAAATTGTAATAAATGATGGTCCCCCAGGTTTTTCCTCCCCTCCTTCTGAAGCACCAAGAAAGCACTTTGGTTCCTTTTGAATGAGAAGAAAGGGGTGAGTGACCCTATGTCTTGTTTTGTGGCTCTTGGTGCTCCACCCCCCTCCACCCAAGACTAAGATTATAGCTTTGGAGCTGGGAGGGATCTTACAGCTCACCTAATCAAACCCCTTCATTTTACATCTGAAGAAACTGAAGCCCACAGAGGTTAAGTTAGGTTCATTCCTAAAGTCAAACTGGTAGCAACTGGGGAATCCAGGATGTGACACCCCACCAAGTCCTCTGACTTCAAATACATGATTCCTATTCCACCATGCTACCCTACGTGGAAGTGGTATACCTAGGGGAAGAAATGACTTGGGCAGACTAAAGATATGTTCTGGCTACTAGGTGGTCAAGGGTGAGAAAAAGCTATTTCCATTGCTGCCAGAAAAAACTTTTCCTCCTTTTCAGACACAATAGGGAAAAGACAATTATATGAATGAACTATCATCATACTTAGAGCAGGCTCACTGAACCACTCTCTCTGTAAAGAGGGGAGGGTGAGATTAAACATAAAAATTACATTAGAGGAACATTTTGTTAAGGATTTTGTGAAGCTTTGGGAAAAGAATACCTAATTATACATAAGAAAGCCATTACTTACACTTGGTGGACCCCACCAAGGGATGCTTAAGGTAAAAATTCACTCACTAAACATCTAAATTCTAATTTAATCACAAATTCGGAGAATCTTAAAGCTTGAAAGGTCTTTCTTTTTGAATAATTTGACAAGTCAAATAGACAGAAGCTATCAATTACCTAAGATGACAATAACAAATCTAATTTTTATAGCCCTTTATACAGCTGGTTCATTGAACATAACATTAACCCATAGATAACAATCAAGGGAGAACCTGTTTCCATATTTGTTTTACTTTCTCTATACAGATGTACCATAACTTTCATAAAATGTGATAACAATCTATCAGTTCCCCAAGCTCAAGAACTAATTTACTGTAGGTTTCTGACACTGATTTTAAATGATAAGTAAGCTGAAATATGAAACTCATTTGTTTCTGTATGAGTGAAATGAAGATATGATTGAAAATGTCATACTTTGTTTACGAAATGAAGATTCACAAAATCAATCTTACGTGTCTGGAGCTTTCTTGTTGTTGTTGTTGTTGTTTTAACACCTAATTCTGAATTTCCTTATTTGAAAACAGACAAGAGGAAATTATTTGGTTTTATGTGACAAAAGTATTTCACTGTTCCAAAATGTCTATTTTAAGTATTTATATGAAATGCCCCCATGTGCAAAGCACTCGGAGACACAAAGCACTCAGACAAAATTATTAAAAATTCTGAAAGCTGAATTATTCACATAAGAAAACAGCCTAGTCAGTAATATTCATACGCCAGAGTAACAATATTATTTACTGCTTTTTCAAGCTGCTCGAAGTAGTACTGTGTAAGCAAAAATAGAGATAGTTTGATTTAAATGTATTTCTATGAATTGTTTGAAAGTTTCCTGAAAAATTAGGATGAAAGAAGATACTTGGTTTTTCATATAACCACAACTACAAATTTGCCTGGGGCAGGTATATGATCTGCTAGCATCATTCCAGAATTCTTATATCATTTGTAAATAACCACATTTTTATGGCAATTCAGATCTACATACTAGATGGTTTTACATTCAATCTATTGAAATACTGTTATTATATGTGTTAATCACCATCACCCTGGATTTATGCCAGAGCCTGGGTGCTTTCACATGGATAGGACTACTTCAAATTATCTTATAAACATTCCTTTCAAGTTGGGAGGGAAAAGTATTCTTGTTGTTATGATTATTCCTATTTTATAAATAAGGAAAATGAGGCCCAGAGAGTGTGGGTGACTTGCCTAATGTTGCTTAGTTAGTGAGTGGCTACCGCTGAAATCCCAGCATCGGTCCACTGTTAAGAGTAAAACTTCCGGTCACATAATGTCTTTATTCTTCAATCAGAAAATAGTAAGTACTTGAGAAATGCAAAGCTCTATGCTAGGCATCAAGTCAAGGTATAGAATAAAGAGATGGGTAAATCAAGAATGAGTCAGAGCCCATTCCTGCCTTTAAGGAGTTTACAGTCTAGTGAGACACAGACATGAAACAATCAAAGAAATAAAACAGAATTTGGTTTTCTTTTTCTCTAAGAGTATTTGTATAAGTACTTTAAAATAGATAGCCCACTCACTGCCACAAGTATTTACTGAGAAAAAGATACTATAATGATACAAAGATGAATGAGTGGGAAAAAGGCAGTCCCTGTGCTGAAGCAGGGACTTGTAATCTAGCTAGAGAAGAATGGAAGAATGAACACGGAAATAACCTAGTATAAGGTAGAAAAAAAGGAGCAAGAAGTTGTAAGTAATCTGTCGGTAGTATTCCCTCAGACCGAGGACTAGGATGCAGAGCACCAGCAAATAAGGCTAAAAAGCTGGCTGAGACATTGTGGTAAAGGCCATTCAGACTGGTCAAGCACCTTACCTTCAGATCCTTCCAGATAAGGCCACTTAGCTTCTTATCTATTGCTTCAGCTAAGTGGCCCAGTGGATACAGTTGTGGTCCTGGAATAAGGAAGCTGTAAGTTCAAATCAGACCTCAGACACTTATTAGCTGTGTGACCCCAGACAAGTCACTTAATTTATGTCTGCCTCAGTTTCCTCAACTATAAAATCAGGATAATAAAAGCATCTACTTCCCAGGGTTGTTGTGAAGATCAAAACATAATATTTGTAAAGTACTTTGCAAACTTTAATGCCTCATGTAAATGCTAGTTATTATTTGCCCCAACCCAGGCCAACCTGCCCCCTAGGCAAATGATATAAAAGAAGACAGTCCTATTGTCCTGCAGCTGAGGATCAAGTCATCTTTGCTGTCCTTATGCCTTCATTCCAGTGAGTGGACTTTTGGCTTGTGCTTTGTGATTTATCCTGCATTGTGGAGCCCAGTCCCAATTCTAGGTCCGTATCTTCTTTTTCTGAGCCCCTGTCCTTATTTTAGTACCTACCTCATCTTCCATTTCCTCTAAGATTAGGACCTTGACACACTTTCATCAGTTTTCCCAGCAATTGGGGTCTTACCATAAACTACATACTCTTTGGCTAGGTCTCTGCTTCCTGATGTCAGATCTTTTTAATCCCAAACCCCTGCTACCTGAACCTCTGCCTATTGCCTACTGTCACTCTTCTCCAACCTGGTGGACTCCTTTCCTCTGCTGTCCAATATATTCCCTGCTGACCCACCGTCCTGCCCAGATTCTTTTCTAGTACTTGTAGTTGGAACCTTCTTTGATTATATGCCCTATCACAGAAACTCTGTGCAGTCTCTTGGCCTCATGCATGCCTCAGTCTGGCCAATCTGCCACCCATCAAGTTCTAATGTCAACTGATGGAAGACTTGGAATGGCCAGCTCAGTAACAACGGGAAGCCAATGATGCTTCATGAGTAAGGGAATGACATGACCAGAGCCTTCTATTTAAGAAAATTAATCTGAATACAATGTGTAGGATGTGTTTGTTGCTTTGACAAAGTAGGAAACAAAAGAATAAAGCATAAACAGTTGATTTTTCTTGTACCCAGGTAGAATCAAGATATCAAATCTTAGTTCAGGAAAGCTAAGTTTAAACCACTGACTCATATAACCCATAAAATAAGATAGCAAATGGAACTGTGATTTCATCAAGAGAGAGAATACCTGGAAGATGGAAAAATTCTTCCACTGATGCTGGTCAGCAGCATCTCTGAAACTTCTAGCCTTAGAGAATTGCCTAGTACATTGACAAGGTGAGTAATTTGCAGCCATTATATGTCAGTGGGGGGTCTTTCCAGATATGAGAGAAAATCTCTGCCCATTACACCAAGTGGCCTCTCTAGAAGATGATTTGGTACAATGAGGTTCTCTTAACCAAGATTGTAGGAAATTCTAAATTAGAATTTGCCCAAATACCTAACAAGACCTGACTAATCTTCATGATGTTACAAAAATGAGCTATCTTTAGACTCCTTAGGTTGACCTAAAATATGTACAGTGTCATAATGGAAACACTGTAGTGAATCAATGGATTCAGAGATAGAGGATCAGGATTCAAATTGCAGTTTTCCCTCTCACTCCCTTGTGTGACCTTGGACAAATCATCCTCTCTGGGCCTCATTTTCCTCGCATACAAAATTAGGAAGTTAGACTAGATAACTTTTATAGTCTCTTTCATCTCTAAATCTATTATCGTTTTGTGATTTATTATTTATCCATTTTGTTATTCTATCATTTTGCTAATCCAAGGTATAACAATATGTCACCCCTAAAAAGAAAACAAAATCCTTGGCTTGGTGATTTCAGAAACCATTCCCTTGAAATCATCTTTTTCTTAACAAAGGATTATTATAAGGTATCTTAACAAAAGAATATTTGCATTGGGACAACTCAACCTTCACACAATAAAGAAAAGGTCAAATTGTTCATTGAAACAAAAATGACAGCATGTTTGTTCTTCCCCAGATGCTTTGGGATTCTCCCCAGGTGCCCTGCAACATGCTACAAATGCCTATTCATGTTCTCCTGTCATGTGTATTTCTGACCAATAGACTATATCCTATTACTTCATATAAGGGGGGAAGAAATAACAGGCCCTAAATGCCACTACAATCATTAAATATATTATTAATAATGAATAAATATTTGTCTTTAATATTTGCCTTTTGCCTTATGAACCCAAAAAAAATCCAGAGTTAGGAGACTGGGACCCTATTCATAACACAAAAGTGAGAATCTAATAGATCCTCCTCTTTTTTTTTTTTTTTGGAGTGAGAATATTGCTAGCGCCCCGCATTAATCAATGGGCTCACCATGGTTCAATTACTACCTCTCTCTTAGATGCAGTATTGCTTTTGAGTGATAGGTAACAGAGCCCGGTAGCATACTAGACTTGGAGTGAAGAAGACCTGAATTCAAAGCCTGCTGCAGACACATATTAAGAGCAGAAATAAGCCTTAGTATCCTTATCTGTTAAATGGGGATAATAATAGCACCTACCTCAAAAAGTTGTTGTGGGAATAAAATGAGGTAATACATGTAAAACACTTTGCAAATCTTAAGGCACTGTATATAGATGAATAAATAAATAATGCTATCATTATTGTTATGCAGTCAACAGTCTGTCAACAAGCATTTATTAAGAAATATATGGGGGCAGCTAGCTGGCGCAGTGGATAGACCACCGGCCCTGGATTCAGGAGGACCTGAGTTCAAATCTGGCCTCAGACACATAACACTTACTAGCTGTGTGACCCTGGGCAAGTCACTTAACCCCATTGCCTAGCCAAAAAAAAAAGAAGTCACAAATCTAGACTATTGATAGGGGCAGCTAGGTGGTGCAGTAGATAGAGCACCAGCCCTGAAGTCAGGAGGATCTGAGTTCAAATCCTGTCTCAGACCAAACACTTGACACTTACTAGCTGTGTGACCCTGGGCAAGTCACTTAACCCCAATTGCCTAAAAAAAACAAAAAACAAAAACAAAACAAAACAAAAAAAAAAAACAAAGAAATATATGAATCAATCAAATATTTATTAAGCTTCTACTATGTTCCAGGCACTGTGCTAAGCTCATGGGATACAAAAAGAGGTAAAAGACAGTTCCTGCCTTCAAGGAGCTTACAATCTAACAGGGAAGACAACATTCAAATATATACAAAACAAACTGTCTAGGATAAATAGAAGATAATTCACAGAGGGAAGGCACTGGAATCAAGAGGGGTCAGGGAAGCCTTCCTGTTGAAAGTAGGATTTTAGTTGGGACTTAAATGAAGCTAGAGAGGTCAGTAGTTAGAGCCGAGGAAGGAAAGCATTCCAGGCACAGGAGATGGCCAAAGAAAATGCCCAGAGCCAAGAGATGAAATGTTTTGTTCACGAGACATCCAGGAGGCCAGTGTCACTGGATGGAAGAAGCACCTATCATGTTTTAGGCTCTCCGCGGTTGGAGAACCTTCAGCTTCAAGACCCCACATGGCCTTCTAGGTCCTCAGCTGCAGCCCTGTCACTTTGAATCCAAATTAGTCAAAGGACCTCTCTTGAGGACCTAGAGGGCCACATGTGGCCTCCAGGCCACAGGTTCCCCACCCCTTCGATTCCGTGCTAAATGTTGAGGATTCAAAGAAAAGCAAAAAAAAATAGTCCTTGCTCTCATATAGCTCACAGTCTAATGGGGAAGGCAATATATAAACAATTACATACAAAAAGAATAAAGCAGGATAAATTGGGAATAGTCAACAGAGGAAAAGCACTAGTATTAAGGGGGATCAGGAAAGGCTACCTATAGAAGATGATATTTTGGAGGGGACTTGAAGGAAGACAAGAAAGGCAGGAGATAGAGATGAGAAGGGAGACAATTCCAGGCATGGAGGGCAGCCAATGAAAATACCTAGAGTCTAGAGATGGAGTACATTACACAGGGAACAGCAACATTTTACTGATATCTGAATGGCAAACATCTGTATAAATAAGAACATCTGACATTTGCCCAACTGAAGTGAGCTGAAGACCAGTAAATTAATGAGTAAAGCACTTGGTACTCCTTAGAGACCGGCAACATCAAGTTAATAAAAATACCATACCATAGGGTATTCTTCTGCCACTCAGCCAAATTACAAACAACTTGTACAGTAAGACACCAGGCAGAGGTGGAAAGAGCTACAAGGATCAAGTATCCACAGTCCAACAATGACAGTTTTGTTCTGTCTGCAATTTTTAAAATGTATCTCGAGATGTTATAGGGTGACCCTTTCGACTCACCATCGATAGGGCATATGCTCTGAGTCGTTTTTTTCTAGACTCAGCTATGAATTTTCACTCATCATTTCACGTTTTCTTAGGGTTCCCTTGTGATGTGCAGCACAAACTTGCAAGATAGTTGATCAACATTGTGTCCTGGAACAACATGTTTTTTGAAAATGACCTAAAAAGAGAGGTAGTATCATGCAGCGGAAAGAATAACTGGCTCTAAAAATCACTGATTTAATCAAGAAATTAACAAACATTTATCAAGTCTCTACTATATGCAGGGTCCTGCAGATACAAATTCAAAGAATGAAATAATCCCTACTTTCAAATGCTGGTAACTGATGGCAACCCAAGGAAAGACATTAAAAATCAAAAGAATTTCTCCAGATGTTTTTGTTCAGAAAAATCAAAGTGAAATTATCATGGAAAATTGAGGTCATACCAAAATCAGTCTGGAGAATTCGAGGGGGAAACCCTCACAAATGTGACATTAAAAATTTGCTTCTAGGATAGTCTGAAATTCGATAAATAAGTCCCCCATTATGTTTATATTATCAAAAGATAATTAAAGTAATAATATTTTATTACATAATAGGATTTTTTTTGGGTTTGCAAAGCACCTTATGTACATAACCTCATTTGAGCCTCAAAACAACTCAGGAAAGGACATATATCAGGGCTTATTATCCCCAGTTTACACATGAAGAAACTGAGGCACATAATGGTTAAGTCTTGTTCATGATCACATAGCTAGTAAATATTAGACACTCTAGTACAACCTAGGTCTTTCTGATTCTAAGTCCTGCACCCTGCCTATGAGGCCATAGACTAAATCTCAAAGTCTAATGTCTCCTTGACTTGAATTTTCTTTTCTCTTGGTTTGGTTTATTTTTGCTCCTCTGAAAGTAAAAACCAATGATGTGCAAAAGAGAATGACTACATAAGTATGGATAAGAACTGTGATTTCACAGGTATAGGGAACTCCCAAGTGAAGAAATTCCCTCTTCCAATGAAGGTGATCACCTTGTGGACAACTAATAGACACAGACAGGGTAAGTTATTTGCCCAGGACCTGTCTGACAGTTTGTGTCAGAGACAGGCCTTGAACGTCTATGCTAGGGCACCATACTAAATCAATATGGCTGAGAAGAATAAAGGGGTCAGGGCAGGTTCCAAGTTGAAATATCATCTTGTTGCTACAGCTTGAAGGAATCATAAGGCAAATGTTGTGCTATCATTTACATGTAAGGGACAAGTAGGCCTTCAATGTGATTGAATGTTATTACTGTAGAAACCACTGTTTGGAAAACCCCATCTGACAATCACTGTAAGCAGCTGTGGGAATCAGAAAAGGCTTCGTGGAGAAGAGGGCACTTTGAAGAAAGAGGCAGAGATAAAAAAAGAATGCATTCCAAGCATAGGGGACAGATGGCAGAGGCCTGGAAACAGGAATTGGACTGTTGTGTCTAAAGAACAGAAAGAAGGTCAGCATAGCTGGATCATAGGGTATGGAGAGGAACCTAGAAAAACAGGATGGGGCCCGCATCAAAAAGAGCTTTAAATGCCAAAGAGAGGAGAGGAGAGTACATTTGATTCCAGAAGTTATAGAGAATCTCTATAGTTTATTGAGTAGGGTTGTAGCATGGTCAGATCTACATTTTAGGAAAATAACTTTGGTCATTAATATCCTCAGCTAGGATGCATGTAAAGATTTTTCTCACAACAATTTTAGACGGCAAAGCAGGTACGTGTTTGCAACAGATAATCTTTATATAGCACTTTCAAGGTTTACAGAACACTTTACAAATATCTTCTTTTATCCTCACAACAACCCTGAGGGGTAAATACTGTTATTATTCTCATTTTACAAAGGAAGGAACTGAGGCAGACAGAAGCTAAATGACTCACCCAGGATCACACAGCTAGTAAGTACCTGAAGCTCGATTTGAACTAAGGTCTTCCTAACTCTAGGTCCTACACAAGGATGTTGTGATCAAGAGATCACCTATTTTCAGTATTAATAAGATCCAAAATTGTATCTACGTCTTTGGTATCTTCCTCTCCTTGAGAATCAATCCCCTAATGCTCTCATAACTGTGTTGCTTCTAGCATGGATCCTTTCTCTATGTATATTTGGTCTAATTCAATGGTTTTTCATATCTTTGCCCTATTCTGTACCATCTCTCCCTCTTGTATAAGCACACCCAAGACTGAGATGTTAGTCTGAGTATGGTTGCTCTACCCTCTTTGAAGGGGAAAAAAAGGTTATTATAAAATTATTTGAAGATCTTTTCCATTTTTATTCTGTTTGGTACCTTCTCATTTTCATCCTCAAACACTGTTCCTATTATTCTGGTTAGTCAAATCACAGCTCTGCATCATAAACAATGAAAGAGCCTGATGTACAATAATTCACCTAATGTGTTATGTAGAAGTTGGGGGGTAGGCAGGGAATAGTTCTACCATATATAATGCAAATATATTACATTAAGTTCTAGTGTCTATACTTCAAAATAATGGGGTTGGTTGTAAAGACCCATGGAAGAGCATCACAAATAATTAACTTTCAAGGCTAAGGTTTAGAAAACACATTTGGGAAATGCTAGTCCATATGAAGAATATGGTGGGGGTGGCAATGATTGTTTTCAAATGTTATCAAAATATATTATCATATTCTAACATACATATCGAAAATCTGATGCTCTGCTGGATTAAAGTTCACCAAACACGATTCCCATCCTTAAGGAATTTCCAAGTCTCAGAGATGACAAATATACCTAAAGGAAGGGGAAAAATATGAATCAAATGCCTACTATGTCTAAGCATTTTGTAAATATTTGATCATTTGATGCTCACCACAACCTGGGAGGTTGCTATTATTATCCTTATTTTACATTGTAGGAAACAGAGAAAGAGAGAAGTTAGGTGGCTTGCTCCCATAACCACACAGATAGAAGTGTCAGAAACCAGATTTGAACTCATCTTCCTGACTCCAGGGTTTAAAGTGCAAAAACCTTAGGTTTTTATATATTCAAAATTTATCTAAACCAGGTACATTGTCCTTCCTCTACAAAGACAATGGCTCCAAACCACTCTTAGTGAGCCTTGGGCTTGAGCTATTTTTTTTTCCCACAATTTCACACACGATCCCCACGCATTTGTGATACAGCTGCCTAGTATTACAGGTGTAATCTGTGACTGTGGAACAGAGGTTTTCTCTTTGTGAAGCAAACTAGCCAAGGAATTAAGGGTTTATGAAACCTGAGAGCAAATTGCTGAGGGAAAATGTGGAGTCTCCTTCCCTAGAAATCTTTAAGACTGGGAGAGATTCTCATCAGTCTGAAATGATTTAAGTCTAATTCTTCCTAGAGGCAAGAGCATGGGCTCAGGGTGCCTTCTTGCCTTAATTTTTCTGTTGTTCCAAAACAGAAGTGGCTGAAGTGGCTTGGCATGGCTCTGACCAGCAGCATTCAAAGACGGAAGTGGCAGTGTCTCCCTCAGGTTTCATTCTTGCAATGTGGCTCATTCTTTCCAAATGCAAGCTAGATTAAAATCTAATTTCTGGGCTCTCCATTTACAGCTTCTTATGACTGGTTTTCTTTTCATCTTAAAACTAACACTTCAGACCATATGCCGGCAGGTAGATAGTAAATAAGAGCGTAAGAATTAGAACAAAAAATCAGGTCAAGAGAAATCAATTAGAATTTATTGTGTTTGCCATGTGTCAGGCACCGTGCTAAGCACTGGGACTATACAAAGAACATACAAAAACAGTCCCTGCCCTCAAGGAGCTCACGATCTGATGGAAAGAGATACAATGCAAACAGCTATTCCACACATATTGGTCTGATTCCCCAGAAAAGTGTAACTGGTACAACAACAGTGGCAGAAGTAGGCTTAGGGCTGGCTCAGTCAGTATCCTATATTGGGGTTAGGATACCAGTTCTAAAATAAGTGAAGTATTCAAATGAGAAAGGAGTTTGTGTGCTCAATGCACCAGGAATGCCTTCATTCTCACTGAATCTTGGTCCTTTCTTTAAGCTCTGAAATCAAGCAATCAACAGCCAACTCTTCCGAATGCAAATTATCCCAGTAAATAGCTATACCACCGTTAACTCAGCCTGCAAGTTATCCACAGAATGCCTATACTACAACCATGTACTGGTAGAGTAGGCAGTTTTCTACACAGTGTGATTTGAGATGCATTGGAAAATCTCTGCCCACTGCTGAGTTACTAGCGTGCTTAATGCCTCTAACTCCCACCATTTACAATAATTCAACTGAACACATATTTATGAAGTGCCTGTCATCTCAGATCACAGATTTTCCTAACTGCAAGATCCACAAAGTTAATCTAGTCCAAACCCAGTCATTTTACAGAGGTCAAAATTGAGACTCAGGAAATTTTAGTGATTTGACCAAAGTCACACAAATGATAGAGCCAAAATCTGATTCCAGGTCTTCAACTAATGTGTCTATAAGACTCTATGCTAGTCTTTAAATTAAGGCATTATTTCCAAAAGGCTACTGATACAATTCACCTGGATTACCCAGAGGGGACTACATGTGAAAGTTTGTTTTTTGGTTTTTGGTTTTTTTGATGCTTTTTTGCTCTGGACCTGTGGTTTCATTGGTATGGTGAATTCTCAATATCGGGGCTCCCCATCTACCCATGGAGAATAATAACTCCCTTGTAATTTAGTTTTAGAGAGGTGCCTAGGGTATGGGGAATTAAGTAACTTGCTTGGAGTATGGAGGGATTAAGTGACCAGCTCATGTTAATAATAATAATGATAATAGTACTTATTTGATTTAATATATATATAGTGCTTAAAGATTTATAAAGTATTTTACATATGTCTTTCTGATCTCCACAATAACTCTTGGAGGTAAGCTGAAAGGGGTTAAGAGACTTGGCAAAGGTCACACAACTAATAAGTGACTGAGGCGGGATTTGAATAGAAATCGTCCTTGGAGGTAGAACTTAAATTCAGAACTTCCAGAATCAAGGCCAGCCTTCTAGCCATTATACTACACTGTCTCAATTAACACCCTGATATTGATTAATCATGTTAGTTACTGCTTATTTAATAATGAACAGAATTTTAATGAAGTAATAGCCTAGACCACTACATTTTGATCATGGGACAGAAAGTAGACTTAAAATGGTAGGGAGAGTTGAATGTAGAAGAGATGCTAACATGGGCACCTACAATGCACCATGAAGGTACTGGGCACTTGGAACAAGATGGCATAAAAGATAAACAGATTTTATGATGTTACTTTGGACCACCCTTGACTAAAGTTTGAGCAGATGTTCTCACTGGTTTCCGGGTAACCTCAAAAAACCAACAATGCATCATATAGCCCAGAAATCATCTTCTGCTTAACTGGTTATCTCTTAACCAATCTAGGCATAATGTGATTCATGTATAAGTGACTAAATCATAATATTGTGTTAACAAGAAACACAACTAGGGGATATATATGGTAGATTCGCCATGCTTCCCAACACTGTACCTTGATCCTCTTCAGGTGAGACCCTAAATTTAAATCTGGACCTCTCCACTCACCAGATGCCAAAATTTCAACAAGACACACCTGTCATTTTAACCTCTTTGTAAAGTACTTTAAGCAGTTTTGCTGTCCATAGTTCCTCAAAACAGTATTTTCATTTGGTACCTTTTCTGCATAAAATTAAGTGGAAGAATGAAGGTTTTATTCCACACAAATGAAGCAATACAATGTGTATTATCAAGAAACTTCTTAATGAAAATTTAAGTGAAACACTTTCTGCATGCAGCAATATTTGAAACTGCACAGTTGTATGTCCCATATCAAACGAAAGGAGAAAAAAATGGGATTAAATCTGACTTTCTCACAGCAGCTTTACTGAGTTGCATAAGTGACAGCTTTTCCATGAAAAATAAGTCTTCTAAATACTGATCTTTTTGCCTTTTTAAAATCTTTCATTCTAGGGCTCATGATACTTGGTGCAGTGGGTAGAGTACTGAGCCTGGAGTCAAGAAGACCTGAATTCAAATTTAGCCATATTTACTAGCTGTGTAACCTTGGGCTAGTCACTTACCTCATTTGCCTCAATTTTCTCATCTGTAAAATGGGGAGAATAATTGCACCTACCTCCCAAGCTTGTCCAGAAGATCAATGAAATAATAATTATAAAGCATTTAGCAGAGTGCCTCGCATATAGTAAGCACTTTGTGAATGTTGACTATTGTTGACTATTGTACTCTGCTTCCATACTGATATTTAAAAAAAAAAAAAGTTTTCTGTGGTAGGAAAAAAATACTTAAGGCTCACATGCCAGTGACCATAGAAAAAATTTCTGCTTTAACAGGTGGCAAATTTCAGTGCATTTACTCTGGCTCCAAAAATTCTATTCTAACCTGTAACCTTCCAAAGCAGGACAATTCTGATTTAAGGCTGAGGTTTTGTCCTTTATCTTATTCTCACTTCTGTAGAGGTTTGACTCCCTGACATTACACCATCTGGGCCAAGTCTCTACACAGCAGGCAGAGTTGTTAAGCAGAAATGGTTCTGTCTTGTGAAATTCACTTGCTTCCTGCTGTCTAAGTAAATCTTGGGTTTACCTAACTCTAGGTAAACATGACCCTTCTGGGCAAGCCAGTTTAATAAGAAAATCTGCTTTCAGCATTGCACTCCCTGAATAGACTGCATCCCCAAAGCTTTACATCACAGGTTTTAATAATGTTAGTTTAGCATGGGGCACAGTCTTCATAAACCTCTCATTCAGGTCCTTCTCTCTCTTATCCCTTTACTCTTCCATCTGTCTTCCATACTCAAGAAATGAAATCACTCACATTAGTCCTGAATAAAAAGACTCAATAATTTAGGAACAATAAGCTGAAGACTTTTTAAATAGACTTTTTGCTTGGTCTCTCATTTTAGGAGAATATTGTGATGATCATTCTATAAAGAACAGTTTTATCATTTTTATTATATTTCAGTTTTTTAAAAAAGTAGAAAGACTGAAGTTACTGTTATCAATGACAACCCTAGGTCTATTTACTTGTGCCCTCAAGAGGATAGAATCAGAATAACGCTCATACATTCTTAAGATTGGATTCAGAACCATCATAAGAGCCATAATATAGATTGCATCTTCAGGAAAATCAACTCTTTAGGGTAAATTACTCCTTCAGCTAAATGTCAGTCACTCTAACCAGAATCTGAGTCAAACAAAAAGTAATCACAAAAAGAAAAATATAGCATTAAAAAAAAAGATTTGCAATAGATTTATATCTTGTGTTTTCTATAAATGGCAATGTTTGTCTTGTCACGTTTTAGAACTATGTGAATTAAAAAAGGAGGAGTAAGTATGTGAGCATTTCATGGGTTAGATTCACCCACTACTGTCTTTCACAGCTGTATACATTTAAAGGAAATCAATGAAAACTGATTTCTCTTTGTAAGCAATTTCCTGTACTGCCAGGAAGAGTAACAGTCTCTGCACTAATGAAGGAGAAACAGAAAGCAATACTTACTGTAAAAAAGAAAAGTAAAAACTACCTAGTCATGATTCTTTACCCAGGTAAACTGCCAAAATCAATCCAAGTTTATGAGTGGAGGAAAATAATGTGTTCCCGATTATTCCTGTTCTCCAAAAATGTGGCATTCATACACAAGCTTTAAGAATCAATACTTTTATCTCTCCTCTCTGAAACAACTTTGTTCACCATGTTCCAGTTACAAAAGAGCTCACTCTTTGTTCAAATGTTAAGTTGAATCTCGAGAAGATGAAAAAATGACAGTTTACCATTTGCTCATGCTCCCCTCATCACCCAGCAGAGGAAAATCAGAAACTTAGCATAAAAACCAAGAGTGGAAAATGCCATATTAAAAACTTTCTTCTGTTTCCTAATACATTTGTTTTTCTGTGGGGTACTGTTCCTTGCAGCCAATGAAGAACTCCACCCTTTCTCACAACACTACTAGGCAGTTCCACATCAAATAACCTGATTGGCTATTCTGGGGATGAAAAGAGGACTCAAGGGATAAACATTCTTGGCTTTCCTTTTCTGGATCCTTTCAGTAATTCACACCAGAACTGAGGAATTCACTTTTCCTTCATGACAAAGTTACAAACACGCTTTGAAGGATTTTCTCTTCTCTCTAGTTTTCTGTTATATCTATGAATGCCATATTTCCAGAATGGACTCCAAATCTGAAAGACTCAGCCAGTCAGCTTGAAGAATAGAGGTGAAAAACTCAGTGGAAAAACATATAATGTACAATTAAGACCATATGATCAGAGGAATCAAACCAAAACTCGCTGAAGGAAGCTTTTTCTGGTCTTTATCAATAAAAATGTCCAATCTGGGAGAAATCAAACATCATTTCCGTGAATATTCTCCTTTGTCTATGGCAAGGTCTCCAAGAACAGGTAAAATCTTAAAGCTATAATCAACCCTCTAACTAACATCAATTTTTCTTTCCAGTGGTCAGACTTGTAGCTATGACAATGTCATTAAGGCTGTACGATTAAACTACTTCCATTAGCATAGTGAGCAGAGAGCTGACCTTGGAGTCTGGAAAACCTGAGTTCCATTCTTATTCTAAAGTATAATACTGACTGTGTGACTCCAGGAAAGAGATTTAACCTCTCAGTGCTTCCAGCCAATTCACTGAGTGTAAGTTTCAAAACAAGGGGAAAAAAAGAAAAAAAAAGTGCCAATCTGTATTGTAGAAGTATTTCACCAAGATCTCCCAATAAGTAATGAAGTCACAAGTCTCCTTCCCAAAATACACTATTTATTTGGTGATACAATGTAAGACCAAGTTTTTTTTAAGTTTTTTCCAAATTTCATCCCCAACAAAAAATATCATAGTGTAATTCGAACAGCACAGACCTCAAAACCCTTCTCATTTCCATATGAAATCTTCATCACCAAAAATTTCATTATGAAATCTCATTGTAAAATCATGGCAAGATGATGACTGGGAATGTAAATTCTGTCTTCCCTGCTCCATTTCCAATCTAATCCAGTATTATCACCCCATACAGGTGAATTTGACAGGCCAGTGATGCATCATGCTTCAATGGATGTGTGGAACAAAAGTGCTCCTGTAGAGTAATGTAGAATAATTCCAATGAGTTCCTTTAATTCTGTCCTACCATCAGAGGCACAACATTATGTAGCCTAACTGTTAAGTGGTGTCTGAACAAGAATGATAGGGACCCTACTGGAAAAGCACCAACACAAATTAAAATAGAGATTATAGGAATCAACCTGAAAATTATACAAAAAGAAAGTGGTCACTTACCCCCCAGGAACTGAATTCCTCCTGCCACCCTGCCCACTGTTCTTGAGATGAGCTCAGACACACAGCAACCCATGAGAGCAGTCAGTGCCACCAGCAGAAGAAGACCACAGCCCAGCCCGGTCACTACGGTACAGATCCTCCATTCTGCGCTGGGGATACCTTGAAATGAGGCATAGCGCCCACATTCCTCCACCATCACCATCGTCTGGCGATTCTCATCATGCACTGGGTATGAGCACCTCCGGAAAGTGCCAAAGGACACCGGTTTCCCCATTTGCGATCCCAAAAGCCAATAAGGCATGAAGAATCCTACACAGGAAGCAGCCGCACAGAGAAAGGAGAGCAGCGCCCAGATCACACCTGTGCACGTTAGGCTAGATGCCATGATTTCATCCAAAAACACTAAATGTGAGAACGAAGACCCACAAAGGACCAGAACTAAATTGTTCCTGAGAATGGAGGAGAGTATTGATACGTCAAAGGAAGACTCACAGGAAGCCTTAATCCTTCAGCTTTGGAAAATTTCTTGAAGGAGGCAATCTTGAATCTTACTGGCCATCAACTTCTTTTCTTCTGCAGTAAGGATAATAGTCCCTAGTGAAACAACAGTAGAGGAAATAAAGTTAAATATATTGAGAAATGTGATCACACCAACTCAGCTGACCCAGTTTGAAATTCTAGAAAGTCCCAACATTTCATAAGTAATTTTCATTACAAACCCAGTTAAGTGTGCCTGGCTCCGTCCTCCCACAGTCTCAGCCAAATAATTACTGACAGCTATTTACTTAGAGAAATACATGCCATCTATTTGCCAAGTTGGTGAATTCACTTCATGTACTGGCAAATAAAATTAATACAGAAAATTCACTAACAGTAAACTTAAAATAAAATGAGCCACACTATAGATTGTTTACTTTCTTAGTTCATAGCCTCCAAAATTTTTCTGGTTCCAACATGGCTTTCCCAAGCTTTTACTCTCCAAATTCATTGAGAGTAGGTACAGACTTTATCTGAGTACCCTTAGAGGTGTATTAGCTCACTGTCTGTGTACAGTAGACACCCAAAGCTGGGCTGCCTCCCCTTCACACACCCACACAGACACATAAAGTGGAGCATCTGGTCATTCCTTTAGCCTTAGCAATGACTTTCCTCCAGTGAAAATGAAAGCATGGGTATTTGTGTGAATAATCTCAATGAAACCTACTTGCCCAACCCAATTCAGTGTGTCAACTTTCAACCAAATAATAATAATAATAATAATAAAGCAAGCTCTCTATTCCCTTCACCGAAGACCACAGACAGAATCTGAATGTCCTTCTCTGTCCCTCATCTTCCGCCTCTCTAGGTTCCTGACTCCCCAAAACTTTCCACAAAAGAGTGAGATTAAGAAAGAAATCCCGTCTAGCCCAGCCGCTCTCGCTCCATTACTTAAGTACCCAGTCAAGCTTTTGCCTGCCCTGGAGGCTGCCTTAGGCTGGACTCTCTCTCCCCAACGCAGCCCCGGATGTCATTGGAAAGAGGATCTCTGGCTCCTTTCCTGACTCCTGTCAGCGGCAGGTCACTCTGGAGTTAGTCCGCGTGAGCTGTGCTGGTCACAGCCGAGGTAAGGGAGGAAGGAACCAGCAGAATCAAAGGACCCTTCTTCTACAACAGGAGATTAGGAAACATCCTCACGCCCCCACGACAGGGGACACCCCAGCTTAAAGACGCACAAAGCCTCCTTCTTTCCTAGGAGTTGGAGAATCTTCTTTCGCTCTCCCCAATTCCCCGCCCCGCCCTGCCCGGCGGAGGGAAGCGGGGAGTGGGGAAGGAAGGATGGGAAGCAGCACCTCCCGGGGGCAGACACCGAAATTAGACTCTGCCAGCAGGGAGGACAACTGGACAGCAAAGCTGCCTGAGTCCCTGAACCCTGGAGCAGAAGAGCTCCCAGTGGCCAGAGGAGAGAGAGGTCTCCTCCCTACCCCGCATCCCCATCCCTGTCCCGGTCCGCCCGCCTGAGCTCGGCGTGCGGCACTTACATGTTTTGTAAAGCGGCTGAATTCTTTCCTTCCCGGTCCCGGACGCACATGCAACTTGCTGCCTTTCCAGAGCAGTAACATCCACGAAAAAGACGCCCCAGCCTTCTCTTCTGCCTCCCGGCCAAAGACTAGGAGGCTGACTTTAGAAAGCTAGAATCCTGTGGGAGGCAAGGGCGCGCCGGGTGGACAGGTTTTCCAGAGGGGAAGGAGCAGAGATATTGCAAACTCTTCTTCTTCTTCTTCTCCTTCTGCTGCTGCTGCTGCCGCCGCCGCCGCTGCTACGCTGAGCTCCAGCTAAGGAGGGATGTGGACGCGCCCGGGCGGCCGGGATCACAAGCAGAAGAACAGATCTCCCTTTGGCAGGCAAGGCACGCACAGCCAGCCTCCTCCCCTCTCCTCCCCAGCCCTCCCCTCACTCTTCTCCCCTCCCCTTTGCACCCGGTGGGACCCCGCCGCAGACAGAGCTCGAACTGAGGCTGGCGGATGAGGACATTCCTGGAGAGCAAGGAGGACTGGGAGGGGGGCGGGGGGAGGCGGTGCAGGAGACAAGCAGCGAGAGACAGGAGCTTTCAAACCCTCTCCCAAAGGGGAGCTCCTCTCACTTAGAGAACAACAAGTCTAGTAGTCTTTCCCGTACCCCCCACCCCCCACGTAGCGTCTTTACTAAGTGGTAGTGGGACGTGGGGGAAGGGGTATAAGCCAGAAGACGAGGACGGACCAGAAGACGAAGCGCAACAGGGGAAAGTTGATTGCTTTCTTGTGGCCACCGTAGGGTGTTAAATGAAGACACACCCTCATCGCCTCTTCTTTACCTATATGTCTGGTATCCTTGCCCCCCTTAAGGGATGCTCCCAAAAGGCAGCTCCTCAAAGTTCCAGGCGAAGGTTGGAATCTCTTGTCTTTACTAGGCGAATTGCTTGCTGACAGGGAGCTTAGAACCCTGCTACTTTGGAAGGGCTCTAAGAGCTGGGTGTGTATTTCAGAATGGAAGAGGAGAGTAGGGGCTTTGTTTGCGGGTGGTCAGGGACAGCAGTAGCCGCTTCTGGCAGACAGCTATGGAAAAGGTCAAGGGAAGGAACTACTGGCACATAGTTTTCCTTCCCTTGAGAGTCCGGCCACTTGGGAACATTTCCACAGGCGTGCCTTACTTGTGATGGCACGAAATTAAAGCAAATCTATGCTTTTCATGCCTGTAGGCCCTTGAAATCTTCCATACATTAGCTCTAACCCTTTTGGAAACGGAGTTGAATTTTAAAGGAGTAATAAACTATAGTTTGTGAATTCTCAACTGAAGGCTTTAAAAATCGTCTATGAACAGAAGAACCTTCTCTGTCCTGCCTATTAGGTTGTCAAATGCCATGAAGGAGCAAGTATATATTAATGATACAAATACAGATATATCTCAAATATATAATTGCACATCTTCTTTAAAAGTGGAATATTCTAATTACCAGTTACCCTCAAATCGTGGCTATTGAGTTTCTCATCAACAGAAGTTGTGAGTTCTTTTGGTTTGTTTTTTGTTTTGCTTTGTTTCACTTTCTCAAAAGGCTTTGAAATAGTTATTTCAAAAGTTTGCTAGAAAAAAAAAAAAAACTTAAAAAACTTATTGAGTTCCATAGTAGCACAAGTAGGCTTTTCCCTGAGTTTCATTTTTTTCTCCCCTTAAGATATTAATAATAAATAATAAGACTATAAGTGTAAACATAATATATTTGAAATATAAAGAAATGTGAGTATACTTTGTAACTGTATTGACAGTAAACAACAGGGCCTCTGATTTAGTCTAGCTAGAACACAACCCCATATAATGGTGAGCCTGTGTCCTGGTCACTATAGGGAAATGTGACTCAGGGCTGAAGAGCCTGATTCTTTGGAATGAGGGTAATCATTTAGTTCCTCCTGTCCCCTAAGGCTAGGGAGGCTTTATCAGAGAGGACTAGCCACAGAACCTGGGAGTGGCTAATTCCGTAGACCTTAAAGATAAGTAATCTGCTATCTAGGTCCCTCTTTCTTCCTGTTAGACCAACCTGCTAGGACTCTTTTGAGCCATTCCTGGAGAGGTGGTGCCCTCTTCCCATCTTGCAAAATGGGAAACTGATTTGCTTACACTTAGAAGGTCAGCAATTTGTTGTCCTAGATGAGCTTGAGAATGTATCTCAAAGCCCTAGTTGCCTCTTCTGATTTGTATTTCTTTCCTGAGCATAAGTGACTGAGCAGAGACGGACATTTCTAGCTTTGGAGGCCACCTTGTGAGGTGGACAGGTTGGGAGCTCCTGTGTCCTCTACTGGGGCTAGCTGTACTTCAGAGATTGGTCTCCCTCTCCAACAATTGTAGTCCTTGGAGAAGATAACCATTGTCCAGAAGAATGATCCCAACCCCTAGTCTGACTTGTGAGAAAAAACAATCTTAGAGGGAAGTATTTGAACAGTGAAAGTGAAATGTCAATTCACCAGCCTTGAAAAATACTTTATGTTTTGATATTTTAAGGTTCAACCTTGGAGACAAGTACAATGATTGTTATGTTGCTGGTGATGTTGTTTAAGCCTTTGTGTATGTTTTTGAGTTTAATGTTAAATATTGCTTTTGAGTGAAGGAAAGAAAAGGCTGCCCTATATCTGATTTACATTGAATACCTTTCTTTTCTTCCATTTTGGGGAGACCCTAGACATGAGTCAATCCTAAACTTCAAATGATTCTCCTTGAGTCTCTAGGGGGAGGGCATAAAGAGCCAGAGAGTGAATGAAAAGAGAGTGTGATTCTTCCCTCTAAAGTTACAGGTCCAGTTCAATCTAGTTCCCAGAAGACTGAATCCAGTCTCAATGGAAAGAAAGAAAGTGAGTACCCCAGGAGTGGTTTCCCTGGAGGTGTTGTTGTTTATTCTTCATTTTTGAAGAGAATCAGTAACATCATTGGGTAATGACCTGACTTATGCTTGAATTGTGGGAAATCATCAGCCTCACTCTGTCTTCCAGAGTCATTGAAGTCCTGTGGTGAGACAAAAAAAAAAAAAAAGATGACCGGCGATAGCCCAGAATTTAGTGGATGACCTTGGTATCTTAGATGTCTCACCAAGCTCTAAGTGCTCCACAGCTCCACAGTGCCTACTTCAGCCATCTTCATGGCAGTTAAAACAAACTTGTCCTCATCTACCCCATTCTGCAGAGGGATGTCTTCATGTGCTTGGGGAAGACATCCTCCTAACCCACCAACAGGTTTGAGGCCTGTTGATTATCTTTAAGCTGGTTTACCCCGTATGCCGGGGTATGGTCACTGCACATGCTACAGTTTCTTGGAGCTACAGGTGAGAATTAGGTGACAGGTAGACACCAAAGGATGAGCAGTCCTGAAAAGGGCTCATCAAGCCCTCACAACAGAGGTGCTAGTCCTCAATGAACACCTCATACAACCCTCCCTGGAGATACCCATAGTCCAGGCCCAGAGTGACCTAGCCACAAAGTAATATTGTTAAATAGTACGGTTTCAAAGAAGAAAAACAATATTATTCCTATACTCAAGAAGTTCATAATCTACTAGAGATATAGGGCATGTATGCAAGTAAATACAATACAAGATAGATTATGGTGGAGGCGGTTAGGTGATACAATGGAAAGGGTGCTAGATCAGGGGTCAGGAAGACCTAAATTCAAATTCAGCCTCAGACATTTACTAAGTTGTGTGACCCTGGTCAAGTCACTTAACCTCTGTCTTCCTCAGTTCCCTTATCTGTAAAATGGGGATTGATTGGTTGGTTGTTGTCCTTCATTCTCAAAGAGGACCAAAATGACATCACTATGTTAGAGTCAGGTTACAATGCATTCAACTGTGGCTGATCAGACCAATACAAGCTCAGAATATTATGCCACAGGTAGGGCACAAATAATCCATGTGAACAACTTTATGGATCTCATATTTCTTTTGAGCTACTTCAATTCTGCTTTGCGCATAGAGCACAGTACCTTCTCTGATGAGGGCATGCTGTGCTGGGCAGTCCTATGCCAGTATCTCTCATGTCACACAATCAATTCCAAAGTTCTTAAGAGAGACCTTGAAAGTGTCCTTGAATTACTTCTTCTAACCATACTGGATTTTGTGTTGTCTATAAACGTATGCACATTCTATGTACCAATGGTGAGTGGAATCATCTTTGTAGAAGTTCTTGTACATTTTTTTGTGTGTATGCTTCAATCAAAGGGTGGGATATCTGCCTGCCTCAGTAATCAAGCCCAGGTTAGGTAAGCAGACAATTTTTAGGGCACCTTTCTAGCCCCTTTCCTATACCAGGAGGTGAGCAGTACAATCCTTCAAAGTCTGCTTGGACACGCAGGGGGTTGCCAAATCCCACTGCTGCTTCCAGTGAGAAGATGACCCTTATGGCCCAGGCTGCCTGTGTTCAGGGTTGTGACTACAGCTCCCAGAGTATCCACAACTGCTGCTTTATCACTTGCCTGTTGCCCCAGGACTTTGAGATAGGTAAAAATGGTAAAATGGTATGGGTGATGTCTTTTGATTAGTGCGTAAATTGGATTTAAGTGAGGCAGAGTTGCATAAAGTTGTTGGCCTCACTCTCCTCCAGAGTCATCACAGTCCAGTGGCAGGACAGAGTCAAGACTGGTGATGGCTCGAGATGCAGTGGATGACCTTAATGTCTTTAATGTCTAACCAAGCTCTAAGTGTTCCACAGAGCATGCTTCAGCTGCCTTCATGGCAGTTGGAACAAATTGTTCTCATCTGCCTATTCCACCAGGGGAGGTCTTCACATGCTTGGGGTAGGTACCCCCCCTAACTCACCAACAGCTTTGAGAGCCCTCAGTAACCCTCAGCATGGTTTAGCCCATCTGCTGAAACAGTTTACCAGGGTGTGGTGGCTGTGCATGCTACAGTTTATTGGAGCCACAGGTGAGAGTTAGGTGGATCAGATAGATACCACAGGTGGAAAGCAGCCCTGAAAAGGGCTCAGCAGCCCTCATGCCAGAGATGCTAGTCTTCCCTGAACAAACCCTACACTCCTAAAATGGGGATAATCACAGCACCAACCTCCTAGGATTATTGGATCAAATGAAGTAATATGTGCAAAGTGCTTTGTAAACCTTAAAAGTGCTATGTAAATGCTAGTTATTATGATATCATATAAGACAGATTGAAACAAAGGACTCTAGGAACAATTTAATGTAATTATTGTTAAATATACCATGGGACTGGAAGGAGCCACAGGTCTAAAGACCACTTTGTATTTCTCTTTGTTTCAAAGGTTGCCATTAGCATCAGCACCATAACCAACCTGCTATTAGGAAGCCTTTCTGTACTTTGTAAGGTTGGCTGGCTCTTGTAAAGTAGCCACAGCCTGTCATTGGAACCATATTCAGAAGCTTTCTAGATTGGTAGAATTTAGCAGGGATTGTGCTTCCCTTAGAGAGCCTAGGGTAAGTTCCACACCATGAAGCATCAGAATAGAACTTTTATGAAATTGAGATATTGACAGTGTCCAAAAGAAGGAACAGAGCATGTTGGGAATCACATAGTTTATAGACTATGAATAAACATCATTCTTTTCATTGTTGGAACTCCAAATGTGAAATCCTTGTCCAAAGACCAATGATGAAATGAATTATATCAATATTGTTTATATCAATTATACCAAAATCAATTGATTATATTTATATTATATATAATACACATATAATATATAAAATTCTATCAATATAATTTTCCTCCAAACAGAACCCCAAGGTATAACAAAAAAATTGCAGCTGAATAGAAGGAGGGCTCACAAATTTTCCTTAAAGAAGCAAATGCAGGAGTAGGCAGCACTGATATATCCAAAGACAACAAAAACATAATTTCATACAACAAAACAAACAAACAAAAAACTTGGTCATCTCACCTTGTGATTCTCATGAGGAATATAAGTAAAGATTCTACCTACCAGTTTATGTGCCGAAATCTGTAGCAGAGGATGAAGATGAGAACATTTATGAAAAACGTGGCAAGATCCTACAAACCAAGTCAAAAAGTACTTTGAAACTCAGTGACTTCATTGTGAAGATGGGTGGGCACAGGAGAGGATAAATAAAAATGTTTTAAACTAGGATTCAGGATTGAAAATGAAGAAGGTCAAATCATTCATGTTATGAATTTTTTCTTAAAGGAGAGAGTCCAAAAGTACTAGATGAGGCAAAAACAAATCTAAATCACTGAATGTGAAATTGACTATATTTTCATACAAAAATAACTGGTTATTGACATGAGAGTAATTTCCAAATCAACTGTTTATTTACGGGCAGATAGATGACTTGCTGGAGGGAACAAAGTTCAAAATGAACACCAAATTGATTGATTAAATAGAAAAAATAAAGAGAAATATAATGCCTTCAATTACAAACACTTCAACCTGACATTTAAACAAGCCTCGGTTGCCAAACAATAGGAAATGGATAAAAGTAACCTGGTTTTGATAATTTCTTACAAAAGTTTCTGTAATGTATAGTAGTCATCACAATAAATGACAAAAAGAGCTCAAAAACTGTTTCATTCAGAAAACACTTTAACTTCTTCTTAGAGAGAAAAACAGGGGAACTAAGGGCAAAAATAATCTAGAGCAGCACTTCTTAAGCTGTAGATTGCAATCCCATATAGGATCACAAAAAATTTGGCAGCAGTAAAAGATTTCTGAATGTGCAACAACCAAAAATTAATTCAAAATCAAACACATAATGAATCCGAGGTATTTCTGGCAGAGCTTGGCCATGTTGCTTTGGACAACTTCACCGCAGCCTTGGTTTCAAACACACAGCATGTGCACTTTGCACTTCTCATGCCCTCAGGCCAACAAGACCGTGTTGTTATGTTGCCAACTAATGCTGCTGAAACACAAAAAGGGTCCAGAGTAGAAAAAGTTTAAGAAGCCCTGATCTAGAGTACGTATTCACTTTTAAAACACTAAGGAAAAACACAATGGGAGATTATGAGCTTTATTGCTTCACAGAACACAAAAAAAAAAAAAAAAGGAATGGAAAGGAAAATGAATCCACAGAAAGTTTGGTAAAGCAATCAACCAAGCAGAACCATCCTAAGGACATTTATAGAAGGAACAATTAAAAGATGGAAATGGGACTAATCTGTCAGCATTTTTCTCATCATGACAGAGGAACTACTCATTTGGACTTTAATAGCTCAATGCCTGATGTATATGAGGAAATGGAAATGCTGGACCATACTCAGTAAACACAGAATGAATCTATGCTGGAGGCAACACCATCTTGAAAGCATTTCAGGACTGATTTTCAAGAGATCCAAAGAGAGAAAGATAAACAAATAAGGGAGAAAAACAGAGTAGAATTGTCATTTCCCCCATTAAAAAAGATGGTCAAAAGGATATCAAAAACTGAAAGATCCTCCAGATGGCACTTATCTGAGAATGGCATTGTCATCAGTTCCAGATTGCCTTTAATCCCAGTATACTACAAGGTCTCCTAAATCACATGCATGAAAACTCAAAATAAATTACAACCCATCCATTCCTGTCATTACAGACTGGGCCTAACTCAGGTAATTTAGGTCTCTAATTGGAATAGAATGAGACATTTATTATTTATCAGTTAACAGAAAGAGGTTTATTTAGCCATAGTAAAGGAAACACATTCAGGGCAGAAAAGGGATGTTCATCCAGGATAAAACATTGTATCAGCTGATTACAATTTTCATTGCTACTCATGCTCGTGATCTGTGGCTGCAAACTGGAAGGAGGAACTCCAGTCCCTCATGCCTCAACATTTTGTACCCAGGTAACCAAAGTCATATCAGTCACCTGAGCCTTAGTCCCCCAAGCCAATTAAATCTCAGTGACAGTTTCAATACCTTTCAAGGAAAAATTACCTTAACTTGCATGAGGAGTGGGAAGGGGGATTCTGGGATTTTGTCCATCCTATATGACTCTTGTCTATATATTCCTTTAAATTCATTACAAAGGATCCATACAAAATTTGGGGAGCCTCTCTAGTTCTATTGACATTGTGAGTATGCCATTGGTGTGCTCAGGCTATTCATCAGTTATCCTTTGCTCTTGACAGCATGTCAGCCCATTCTCTTTTTCAATTATACTTTTCTTTGATAACGTTCTTCACACTGATCTTTCACAATTTCTTTTGTCTAATGTGTAGCAGCCTACATATGTCCACCATATACCTATCACCCATCATCAATTTCAGTTCTTATGATTCACAGCCATTTAACATCATGAGAAGGATATTGATATGAAAAGTTGGTTCTTTTTTCAGGGAGAAGCATGAAGTTTTTCAAATGACTTTCCATTTTCCCAAAGACAATCTAGCTCACTTTCCTCCTGTTTAATTCTAGGGCCAACTCATTGTCCATTTGTAGTGTCTGTCTAAGATATGCATAATGATGCATGAACTCTGTTGATTGCCCATCCAATTTTATCTCATTGTCTGGACAAGAGGCATTCTTTATTCACTTGATTTTTCCCATATGGATAGCTAGGCCAAATTACTTTCATTAGTTGCAGATCTCATTTAGAAGACTCTGCAACATTTCAGGGATTTATGGAATCAGCAAAATCTCATGTGCAAATCTAGATACCTCATCATCTGTAGGTAATCAAAGTGAAATAAATAAATAATAGGAAAAATTAGCTCAATCTTATAGGATCACAAATATTCACAGAAAGATAGAACAGATAGAGTCCTTGGACTATCTAGTTTAATTCCCCAGTTTTACAGATGAGAAACTGGACCCTACAAAGATTAAGTGAATTCTTCAAGATCACACAGCCAGTTGGTGATAGATAATAGAATTGGAAGTAGGTTTTCTGATTTTTAATCTGGTTCTCTTTAAATTATATCATGCGGCCAGATACTGTCATATTTTGCAAAGTTGTATATTAATCTTAGTTTCCTTCTAGAGTCTCTGCATCTACACTTTAATTGGTAGTATGAGCAAGAACATTTTGAACTTCCTTTAGGGTATCTTCAAAAAATGTACATTCAGTAATTTACATATCCTAGTGAGTTCTGCTACTGCATATTCCTTCCTACTCTGGCTCTCTAGCAAAAATTAATGCCTTTCCCAATTGACCAAAGGTGTGTCTTTGTTCTAGCATAGAGAAGAATGATTTAGGCTGTCACAGTTTGGCATTTCCCTCTTGGGAGTTTGAGCAACTGCTTAAATGACAGCAGATGTTGATATGGGAGGTCCCACTTCAAAAAAACTCCTCAAAATACTGTCACCCTTTTCAGTGTAGAGGTAGAATAATGATGATATTGCCCTTCTGCTTCATTCTGATCTGTTTCATGCTGTGCAGGCCTTGTCTTGGTCATCATTAGCCGCTCGAGCAAGGAAGTCCCACAGCCACCATCAACAGGCATAAGAGAATATATGGGGATAATATTTCTTCGAGGCAGATTCCAAATACCAGCATTCTGTATTCTGTTGAAAACTAGGGGATAGATGAACTCAAATTCCTCTATGCCTCAATTTCTGTCAAAATTCCAGTTCAGTCTCTTCATTATTCTTAGTCATCCAGTCTCACTGTTTTAAATCCAAGCAGCAAGTCCATACTACTTCCTGCTGAATCTTCCTTCCTACACTGTTTAGACCTACTCCTCCCCAGGCCCATTCCAGCCGGTTCAGGCAACTCTAAGTACACTCCCCTGAGTCTTTTGGAACCTTCTCTCTCTCTGCAATAAACTCTCTTATGTTCCTGAACTTTCCAACAATTATTTCTTCTATATTCTCATTCTAACTTAAACCTGGCATTCCCCTGAGGATATTATACCTCTCTTGGTTCTCTCCAGTGTAGGCCACTTCATCGTCATCATCATCATCATCATCATCATCATTATCATCATCATCATCGTCACCATCATCATCATCATCATCATCATCATCACCACTAGCAGAGGAACTATAGATCAAGTTGTCAACATTTGCTGGATTATAGAGAAAGCAAGGGAGTTCCAGAAAAACATCTACTTCTGTTTCATTAACTATATTAGAGTCTTGGACCATGTGGACCACAACAAAATGCAAGTCCTCAAAGAGATGGGAGTACCAGATCATCTTCTCCTGAGGAACCTGTATGCCAGCCAAGATGCAAGTTAGAACTGAACATGGAACAACTAACTGATTGGTTTAAGATTAGAAAAGGACAAGGCTGTATATTATCACCTTATTTATTTGACTTATATGTAGAGTACATCATGTGAAATGACAGGCTGGACAAATCAAAGGTTGGAATTCAGGGTACTGGGAGAAATATCAACAATATGAGATATATAGATGATACCACTCTGATGGCAGAAAGTATAGAAGAATTAAGAAGTCTTTTGTTGAGGGTGAAAGAGCAGAGTGTAAAAGCTGGGCTTGAAGCTTACTATCAAAATAACTAAGCTCTTGGCAACTGATCCCATCACTTCCTAGCAAATAGAGGGAGAAGGAATGGAAGCAGTGTCAGATTTCCTGTTCTTGGGCTCAAAGATCACTGCAGATGGCAACAGTAGCCATGAAATTAATACTCTTGCTCCTTAGAAGGAAAGCTATGGCAAATCTGGACAGCATACTAAAAAGCAGAGATATCACCTTGCCAACAAAGGTTCTGTATAGTCAAAGCTATGGTTTTTCCAATAGCAATGTATGGCTGTCAGAAATGGCCTATAAAGAAAGCTGAGCACTACAGAATCAATGATTTCAAATTGTGGTGCTGGAGAAGACTTTTGAGAATCCCTTGGACAGCAAGGAGATCAAATAAATCCATATTTAAATTAATTGAGACTATTCATTGGAAGATCATGTACTGAAACTGAAGCTTAAATACTTTGGCCATATAACGAGAAGGCAAGATTCACTGTAAAAGACACTAATGTTGGGAAAGACTGAAGACAAAAGGAAATTGCAGAGGATGAGATGGATAGATAGTGATATGGAAGGAACAAACCTGAGCTCGGACAGACTTTGGGAGATAGTGGAGGATAGAAGGTCCTGGTGTGCTATTGTCCATGAGATCACAAAAGAGGTGGACATGACTGAACAACTGAATAATAAAAGCATTCATGTTCACAGTGTGCGGTACATGTTACCTTATTCTCCTATTCTCTGACTCTCAAGACTAGAGCATAGACGAAGAGCCAGAATATGTGTTGAGAGGCTGTTGTGGTTTGATCATTTGGTTATTAAACACCTAATATAGGCCTTATTATATAGGAAATGCTTACTACATTTTCAATGTCTTTTTAATTTTGGTTTTACAGTCTCTGCAATTTTACTGGTGGATGGCAGTCTAAGTGAATAATCTCCTTTAACTACTTCAGATTTCAGATCAGGAACTGTTACACTATTTATAGTCTTGGAGAGTTGAATAGGGCACTCAGAACTTAGGTGCCTTGACCAGGGGTCATTCAGACAACATGGATCAGATGTAGGAGTTCAGCTGAGTTCTTCTTAACTCCGAGGCCATTTCTCTATTCACTCCATCACACTGTTTCTCTGGAGGCATTCAATAAATGTTTGTTAAGTTGAATTAAATGGAGAGAGCTTGGAAAGAGTGAGAAAGCATATTGATTGCTTGGAATACTGGATAGTAGTACAGAAAAAAGTGATTGAAGGGACATGGAGTAAATTAGACTATGTTGAAAGGTTGATGCAGTGATGGTATGAGAGAGAGTCCTGAGTGAGTCACTAAATTCATCAGCAAGTACAGAACTAGAACCTCAGTTGTACATTGGTATCTTTGAGGGAAAGGTAGATATTATGGATAAGTTAGTGACCTGGATCACAATACTCTCCCCTAATCATTGTAAATACCAACAGAGAATTGTGTCATGAAAGGCAGCAAACCATATTGTGGTTTCTATAACAGATCTGAATAATACAACTTTTGAATTTCTAGTTCTCCTTTGGAAAGAGATTATCTGGGAAATAGGGTAACCCAAGGCATTGGGCATATCTGATAATCAGTCAACAAGTGTTTTAGCATCTTCTATGGGCCAGAAGCTGTGCTAAGCACCAAGGATACAAAGACAGACTAAAGACATTTCCAGCTCTCAAGGAAATCACAGTTTAAGGGAGGAAAAGGAGGAATAAGCATTTACTAAACACTTGCTATATGCTATGTGCTTTACAAGTATTATTTCATCTGATCCTCACAACAACCCTGGGAGTTAGTTGCTATTTTTATCCTCATTTTACAGATGAGGAAACTGAGACAAATGAGGTTAAGGGACTTGCCTGGGTTCACATAGCCAGTAAATGGGCCATATTTGAACTCAGGTCTTCCTGATTCCAGCCCCAGCATTCTATCTATTGAGCCACCTAGCAGTCTGATGGGAGATGACATGCAAATAACTAGGTACAGACCTGACATACCAAGGACAAATTGGATTTGGGCTCAAAGGAATGGTACTAAGATTAAGAGCTAAAAGGCCTCTTGTGGAAGGTGGGACTTCAGATGAAATATAAAAGAAGACAGGGAATCCTGGAGGTAAAGATAAGGAGGAAGAGCATTTCAGGCATGAGGGACAGCCATTCATTGAAAATACTGGGAGTCAGGAGATGGAGTGTTATATGCAAGGAACAGCTAGGTAGCCAGTATCACTGGATCACACAGTACATGGAGAGGAACAAGGTGGAAGAAGAGTAGAAAGGTAGGATAGATCCAGGTTATGAAGGATTTTAAGTCAGAAGATTCCATATTTGATTCTGGAGGAAATAGGGAAGCACTGACATTTACTGAGTTAGAATGGGGATGACATTGTCAAACTGGGCCTTAGGAAGAGCTCTTTGACAACTGAATGGAGGATTGACTGGAATAGGGAGAGATGAGGCAGGGAGCCTAGTCAGCTGGCTATTACAATATTATGATAGTACAGACCACTCCAGCTCTGCCATAGGTGTCTGGGCTTCTGATGAGTGAACATTCATCATAACTAACCTGATGAAGATTCATCTTGCTGCAACTCTACAGCTATCCTTCCATCATTCCATTGTTCCCATACACCCACCTTCTGCCTCTACCTCTGAGAATAGTAATCAAATCAACATTACCATTCCTAGGAAGGGCCTAACTCCACTCACCAACTCACTGTGATTTCACTGACCAAAAACCAAAATGAAACAAAACAAAAAACCCTCCCTGACCATCACTCTCCAGTATATGTTGTCTTCCCTTGTTAGAATGTAAGTTCCTGGAGAGCAAAGGTGGTCTTGCTTTTTATATTTACATCCTAGAGCTTTTCCTTTCATGGATTCTCTCCAATGGAAGTGGAAAGAAAAAGTTTAGTTTACTCTATTTTATTATATTACCAATTTTACATAAGAAAAGTAGTCATAACAGGTGACTTCTGAGATTTGATCTTTGATCCTGTACTCTTTTTGTATGAAACCCATTCAACTTACATGCATGCATATGTTTTTAGAAACACAATTCAATGGTTTTATACCTGTCCATATTTACAACCTCAAAGTCATATTAAAGTAAGTTTTCTTATTAAGATTTATATTTTATCTTTCATGTGTTCGATAGATCCAAAGCCCCCCTTTCCATGTAGATGCTTGTCTAGTTATTTACAATTTCTAAATGTAATAATTTTAAGAGTATAAACATCAGGGATTCTCGTGCATATTGTAGGCTACCAACTCCTAGGGATTTTGTGTGGGTTATTCATTTAAAGTTTGCAAATGATTCCAGAAATGTAAAGTACTGTATAATTTCTACCTATTATTATTTCGTGAATGAAACTAGCACAGAGAGAATTTTAAACCAATAAGCTTATTCGTAAAAAGAAGAAAAAAGTATTAACAGAACTAAATGACCTCTGAATCAAAAGCAGACTTCAACAGCATAGCAACAGAATACAAAATATCCCTAGCACTCCTTACTTATAAATTACTGGTCTAAGGCCCAGTATATATTTATCTACTTTGAAAATAATATATAATTGTTTGATAATAAATTGCTGTCATCTTTATGTTTCTTTTAACTTTTTTTTTGTTTTCTATGAAGACCAAAAGCTATCTTGGCTTTTTGATGATGCCATTACATTTTTTCTTCCAAATTGTGCAATAAACTGCTGAATTTAGAAAGCATGGGCAAGCATAATGAGAATATACATTTACACTGTGAAATGTAAACACACTTTACAGTTTACAACATGCTTCTCTCACAACAGTACTGTTTACTCTTTTGTAAATAAAAGAGGGGTTGGATTAGATGCCACAGGGGTTCCTTTCAGTTTTAGATTTTTATGAACCTGTGCTCCCATTTGACAGATGAAGAAACTGAGCCATTACTAATAATCTAATGAGTCTTGCTCACAGGAGAGCTACTGAAGGAATTCATCAGGTACTGTTTCTAAAATACTTTTCAACCCTTGGGAGTGAAAGGGGGGTAGGGAGCTTTTAACAAGATATATATATTAGCAATAGAAAAGTGATTGGTTAAGAAAAATCTAAAGCTAACTATACTATAGGTCCAAGTTCAATGATATGATGTTATGAAGTATACAATGATTATCATGTTTTATGAGTTTAAATCATAATGCTTATTGTATTATTTTCATTGTATTGTATTATGTATTAGATTCATGCTTAGCATAGTGCCTGGGACATAGTAGTAGGTGCTTTTATTACTCAGTTATTAAAGCATTTATTAGTGCCTGTTGACAACTTGTTGACTGGTATAATTTCAAAACTAAATGTATTTGGGGAGAGCTAAGTGGAGCACTAGCCCTGAAGTCAGGAGGACCTGAGTTCAAATCCGGCCTCAGACCAAACACTTGACACTTACTAGCTGTGTGACCCTGGGTAAGTCACTTAACCCCAATTGCCTAAAAAACAAAACAAAACCCAATACTAAATGTATTTGAACTCCATGTGTAGTTAAAAAAAATCTATGTCAGAGACTGCTAGCCATACTGCATGCTCCAGCATGGAGGGATTCTGATCTCACAAGCAAAGAAAAAGAAAGCATGTTAAACAGCAAGCGAAAATCAGCTGAAAATGATACCTGATATATTGTGATTGATTGATTTTATAGCCAGAAGGAAAAGAATGTTTTCATTGGTCACTGATGAAATGATGGGAAACAGAAGAAAGATGACAGAAGAAAACAATGTTACCTAGAGATCCATAATTGAAGCTCTGAGATTACACAAGGTTCAATTTTAAGGGCTACCCAGTAAATAATTCTTTGTTTTGGTTGCTCTCCCCACCCCCTTGAATTTGGCCTGGGAATATCAGAATTTGACTTGGGTGTAGTATCCTACAACACAGATATCAAACACGATGCTTGCAGGCTGCATACAGCCCACATATCCGAGTACTGCCCAAACCAGGTTAAAATGTAATTCAGAAATATTTAGCAAAGGAAACAAAAATGCAATGAAACAGAGAGAATATTAGTATTTAGGATTTTTCAGTCAATATTGGGATTTCCGTTTAGTGGCATCTATTAATATTTGTCTGACACCACAAAAGGAAAAGGGCACTCACTTCCCATGTAAAGCCCAGCTAGGAGGTTTTGGAATCAGAGGGTTTGCTTCTTTTGTGACTTTGGGCAACTTATTTAAGTTTCCTTGGCCTTTGTTTTCTCATTTGTAAAATGGAGGACTTGGGCTATATTAACTCCAAGACCCCTTCCAACTCCGAGCTGTGATCATAAATCTTGATTGTCACTCATTCTAACAAGGCATCAAATATAATATGGGCTTATTTGATCCAATCAAAAAATGCAAAAGTCCATAAACAGACAATATAACTCTTCTTCCCTTTTTGGTGAACCCCACTTTCTCTGGGACTTATAGACTTTTATAGTCCTCTAGACCAAGTGTATTACCCCCACCCCCACTCCAAGATGAAAGTGCTCAGGATTGCTGGAGTCAAGTAACTCACACCTCTGGTTAGCTCCACCTCCCTAGAACCCGCATAATTCTCCAGACTTAGGATCATCCATTTAGAACCAGAAGGGATTGTAGTAGTCATGTACTCTAATCCCATCATTTTTACCGTGACAAAATCAAGATGCAGGTAGCCCATATAAGCTCAGAAGATTTTTATTCCAAATCCCATTCTCATTGATGACTCTCAGATCCTGAAACAAGTCTAGGGAGTAAGATCTTTCCTTCACAATTCACCTAGCCCACAGAAGCAGTAAAAGGCAAGGTTTGAGTTTGCTCCTCCACATCATCTATTCATTTGTTCATTCAACAAATACTTATTAAGTGCATATCACATGCTTGGTGCTAGGGATAACAAAGACATAAACAAAACTGCCTCTGACTTCAGGAAACTTACCTTTTAACAGTAGAAAACAACATATGAGGAGAAAATAAAATACAAAATATAAAGGGTAATGGTAGACAACATATTGGATACTGGGAGGGCCGGGATTAGCTTCTCAAAGCATCTAGTGCTTGAACTAAGCTTTGAAGAAAGCTCCGGACTCTATGAGGTAGAAATGAGGACAAAGTACATTCCAGTCATGTGAGATAACCTATGCAAAGTTATGGAGATAGTGGATGGAATATCTTGTATGAGGACTAGCCAGCAAGCCAGCTTAATTGGAATATTTAGTGAGCAAGGGAGAGTAATGTACAAGCCTAGAAAGGCAGGTTGGATCCAGATTGTGAAGAGATTTAAATGCCAAGGAGAGGACTTCGTGTTTTATCCTAGAGGCAAGAAAGCCCCTGGAGTTCCTTGACAGGAAGAGTAAATCATATTTGTGCTTTAGGGATGTCAGTTTGGCAGATGTGTGGAGGGTAGATTGGCAAGGGAGGGGACCGGATGCAGGCAGTACAATTTGGATTTTTAGAATGGTTCATGATAGAAGGGGTGGGAGCTTGAACTAGAGTAGTGGCTGTGTGAGTGGGGGAAAAAAGAGGTGGATGAGAGAACTATTACAACAGTAGAGTCAACAAGATTTGACCACTGATTGAGTGTGAGGAGTTAGGAAGAAGAAAAATTCTAGGATGACTCTGAGTTTATAAACCTGGGCAACTAGAAAGAAGGTGGTGTCCTCAAAAGAAATAGGAAGGTTAGGAGGAGGAGAGGGTTTGGTAGAAAAGATAATGAATTATATTTTGGACTTCGTGAAGTTGAGATGCTTATGTATAATGCACAGTTAATATACAAAATTGATTTACTGTTACTTCTTCTAAGCTAAATAGAAACACTAATTAGACCTATACTTCTCAGTGCTAATGGTCAAACTTTATTAATCAGATGCATGCAAACATTAGTTTATATTTCTACTAGACAATACAAACATTAATGCCACTAGGAACAAACCTCCAACCTGATTTCCCAAGCTTTCTCATTCAGCATGTGTCTCATCAATGACAAGATTCTCTCTTTGTCCTGCTAGAGACCATATGACTCCCTCTGAGGTGTTTGCCTGGCAAGTCTGCAAATCTGTCAGTCAATCAGCATTATCCTCAAGTGAACATGGGGATGTTTGAGTCTCAAGAGCAGGGAATGCAGAAACCAGTCTCAGCTGTGACCCAAGATTAGGCTGAAGACTTGGGGTCTCCAGTTGGTTTCTAATAGTTCTAACTATGTGCATTACCCAAGTTCTTATTGATGATAGATTATCTAAGTTTATGACAAAAAGAAACCATCAATTTTATATTAGAATTTTAGGTACATGAATTATTAACAAATATCTCATCAAGGGAACAGCACTGATCTAACAATGTCTGGGCATAAGCACTACCCAAAAAAGAACTTTAAAAAACACCCAAGAAATGGCAATGAAAACCAGAGGTGCTAGGGATCAGAAGTGGCTATGGAAATAGTAAATCAGTGTATTAGGCTGAAGACATGACTTCATTAGTACAGTTCAACAGTCTGGAAGGATGCTTCCTGTAACCAGTTGTCCCACATATCTATGTTTCTATCTATATCTAATGCACAATGATTAATGTTCATTATGATGACATGAGTCCCTGCCCAAACTAACTCATGTGATGAAGGGTAATTTGCTTACATTCTATGAATTCCTGTTTCTTCATGCATAAAATAAACAGGTTATGTTAGATAATATCTAATGACCTTCCTAGACCTGAAATTCTGTGATTCGATGGAAATCTACCATGGAAACAATGTAAATGTTAAAAAAAGTCCCCAGTTGAAAAGTAATTCTCATTTGAATAAAATTTCTGATGTAAAGAATAGATAGGAGAGTTGGCTTAGAAGTAGGCTTAGTGGATGAGAGTTAAAGGAAGATAAATTCTAACTTGATACAAAGAAATGTCTAAAAATTAGTGTGATCCAACAATGGAAGAGAAGCTTCTTTGAAAAGTAGTGAGCTCCCTACCCCTTGAAATATTCTAACTGAAACTAGATCTAGTCATTTAGGGATGCCATTGAAGGAATTACTGCAATGGGTAGGAAGTTAGATTTGATAACCCTAGAGTTAGATACTTTTCCAGCTCTCAGCTTCTATAGAAATAAATGTCTATAGCATTCAGCAGCTGTTCTGAGGTGTTCTATATAGGTAGATCTATTTTAATTCTTTCATATTTGTTTTCCTTCAGGCAATCCTGAAATAAAATAATATAAATTATTATGTGTTTTATATGGTTCCATTTATATAAGCCACCTTGTAGTAGATGTGAGAAAGTGTGTGTGTATGTGAAGTTTTTCCTTTACTTCTTATGGGCCATGAGAAGATCTGAAATCTTTTTTCCCCTACATTTACTGCCCAATTTTAGAAAATTAGACAGAAAATTATCTGAATTTGAACTGCTACTTAAATAAAACATTTAAAATCATCACTAGACTGAATTACTAAGGAGGTTTTTAAAATAGCACACATTTGCATTAGTTCTTTAAATTAGTTGTTGTCCTGCCTGAAAGGAGAACTCTCCCTACTGACCTCTAGAAATGATCTAATGAGTCTTTTCTAGTCCCTTGATCTGAACACAAAAGTTCCTTGTTCCAGACAGAACATCTAAAAGACATGGCTACCTGTGTGAAAGAAAGCTAGCTTTTACTTCAAGGTCTGCAAAGCACTTTACATATATTACCTCATGTTATCCTCACAACAATCTTTGGAAGGAGGTGCTATTATTATCTCCATTTGACAGATCAGGAAATGGAGGCAGACAAACTTTAAGTGACTTGTCCAGAGTCACATAGCTAGTAAATGTCCAAGGCTGTGACTGAAGTCATGCTTTCTTGACTCCAGGTCCAGCACTCTACCCACTGGACCATCAAAGCTGTCTTAGGAGGTTTGCCAGATGATTTACTTGTATTATGTCCCATAAGCCTCACAAAAATCTTGTGAGGAAAGGAGCACAGGTATTATTATTATCTTCACTTTTACAGATGTGGGGAAAAGCTCAGAGAAAGTGTAATATGCTCATGGTCACATAGCTAATACATGTTAAAGGTAAGATTCACAGTTTTCCTACTTCTAAGTCGGGCACTCTATCCACCATACGGTGCTGCCTCTGGAGCTAGAAAAAAACTGTTGCTTCAGTCACGTCTGACTCCTTGTGACCTCATTTGGGGTTTTCTTGGCAAAGATACTGGAGTGGTTTGCCATTTCCTTCTCCAGTTCATTTTACAGATGAGGAAACTGAGGTAAACATAGTTAAGTGATTTGCCCAGTGATTCTCATAGTTAGTAAGTGTCCGAGGTTAGATTTGAACTCAGGTCTTCCTGACTCCAGGCCCAGTGCTCTAACCATTGTGCCACCTAGTTGTCATAAGAAAATACTTCAGAGATCATTTAATCGCATCCTCACATTTTAGAGAAATTCTGCTCTGAATCTGCTTCTCACTAACAAAGAGGAATTGCTGCTCAGGGTCCTGCCTCAAGTCGCTCTCCATGTTAGTCCGTCCTCCACTCAGCTGCCACAGTGATCTTCCTAAAGGGCAGGTCTGACCATGTTATTCCCATACTCTATAAGCTCCAGTGGATCCCTGCCACCTCCAAGATCAAATGTAAAATCCTCTGTTTGGACTTCAAAGCCCTTCATGACTGCTTCCCTCCCACCAACTTTCCAGTCTTCTTACACTTTACACCCCCAACTCATTCTGTGATCCAGGCACGCTGGCCTTTTGGCTGTTCCTCACACAAGGCCCTCAGTCTCCTGACTCTAGGCATTTTCTTTTTTTTTTTTTCATGTAGAAAAGGATTTTATTATGTTTAGCTCCAGTAGTATCACTATTAGCAACAGTGGTTATGAAACTCTAGGAAGGCAGATTTTGGTGGATAGAAATAAAGATGGCACTTCCTGCCTGAGGTCTCTTTACAAAGGCCAAATGGCCACTTGTTGGGGAAAATCTTGTTGAGGGATGGGTTGGTTTGAGGTCTCTTTGGTCTCTCAGATTCTGTGATTCTCTTTTGCGCATTCAAAAGCAATTAAACCTATGGAAACAGAAAGCTCCTGCTGAGCCTGGGCAGGGATTGCCTAATGCATAGTCTCTGCTGCTGTTTTTTGGTCTTCCTAGCAGGTATTTTAGGAACCCAAGGCTGGAGGTGCCAGTGCATGCCCTGCTTGTATTGCAAATGAAGAAAAACAGCCTAAAATGAGACTGGTCCAAGGCTCTGCTTGAGATACTCTTCCTCTTATGTCTTGTGATATATTGGATCAGTTCCATCCCAGAGCTCTCCAAGGAAAAGAGGCACCTACACAGAATTTCTTCATGTTCCACTTGAGTCTTGTATTTGAAAATCAAATTTTCTATTCAGCTCTGGTCTTTTCATCAAGAATGCTTGAAAGTCCGCTATTTCACTGAATGACCATTTTTTCCCCCTGCAGGATTAATCTGAGTTTTGCTGGGTAGGTGATTCTTGGTTGTAATCTTATCTCCTTTGCCTTCCAGAATATTATATTCCATGCCCTGTGGTCCCTTAATGGAGAAGCAGCTAAATCTTGTGTTATCCTGATTGTGTTTCCACAATACTTGAATTGTTTCTTTCTGGCTGCTTGTAATATTTTCTCCTTGACCTGGGAATTCTGGAATTTGGCTACAATATTCCTAGGAGTTTTTCTTTGGGGATCTCTTTCAGGAGGAGATCAGTGGATTCTTTCAATTTCTATTTTGCCCTCTGGTTCTAAAATATCAGGACAGTTTTCCTGGATAATTTCTTGAAAGATGATGCCTAGGCTCTTTTTTTGATCATGGCTTTCAGATAGTTCAATAGTTTTTAAATTCTCTCTCCTGGATCTATTTTCCAGGTCTGTGGTTTTTCCATTGAGATATTTCACATTGTTTTCTAATTTTTCATTCTTTTGGATTTGTTTTACAGTGTCTTGATTTCTCATAAAGTCACTAGCTTCCAATTGCTCTATTCTAATTTTTAAGGAAGTATTTTCTTCAGTAATCTTTTGGACTTCCTTTGCTATTTGGCCAATTTTGCTTTTTAGGGCATTCTTCTCCTCATTGGCTTTTTGGACCTCTTTTGCCATTTGGGTTAGGCTATTTTTTAAGGTGTTATTTTCTTCAGTATTTTTTTTGGGGGGGTCTCCTTTAGCAAGCTGTTGACTTGTTTTTCATGGTTTTCTTGCATCACTCTCAGTTTTTCCCCCACTTCTCTCACTTGCTTCTCAAAATCCCTTCTGAGCTCTTCCAAGGCCTAGGACTGATTCACATTTTTCTTGGAGGCTTTGGATGTAGGATCTTTGGCTTTGTTGTCTTCTTCTGGTTGTATGTTTTGATCTTCTTTGTCACCAAAGTAAGATAATATAGTCTGACTCTTTTTGCGCTGCTTGCTCATGATCTCAGCCAATTACTTGAGTTTTAAACTCTTTGTTAAGGTAAAAGTCTGCTTCCAATGTGAAGAGTGTACTGTCCCAAGCTTCGGGAGCTTGTACAGCTGTTTTCAGAGCTACTTCTAGGGACCTGTAAATTTTCAGTTCTTCCAAGGTGGTATGATAAGGGGTGAGGTGTTTTGTCTCCACCGCCACAACAAGCTCCACTGCACCAGCACTCCTCCTCACCCCAGGACCGCCCCTCAGAACTATGACCCAGATCCAAGCAAGAGATTCCTGCTTCAGCACAGGCAAAGAGATCCCTGCAATCCCTCTCTGATCAGCCACTCGATTCCCCCTCAGTCTATGGGCCAGAAGCTCAAGAAAAAGCCACAGCCCCAAGCCGCGCTCAAGACTTGTGGCTGAGACCTCTCTCTCACCACACTCACAGACTTTTCCCACTGACCTTCTAAGTTGTCTTTGGCATTCAGGGGTTGAGAAGTCTGGAAACCGCCACTGCTGTCTGAGATTCAGTCCTCTGAGGCCTGCTCCAGGGACACTGCGGCCTGCGCTCCTCTCCCCGCCCGACGCGATATACCTTTCCGATCAACCATCCAGGCTGTCTTTGGCTGGAAATTTGTTTCACTCTGTCTTTTTGTGGGTTCTGCTGCTTTAGAATTTGTTTAGAGACATTTTTTTAGGTATTTGGAGGGCTTTGGAAGAGAGCTCAAGACAGTCACTGCTTTCCCTCCACCATCTTGGCTCTGCCCCTCAGAAATTTCAACTCTGGGCATTTTCACTGGCTGCCTCTCTTGCCTGGAATTTTCTCCCTCCTCATCTCTGCCTCCTGGCTTCCATGATGTCCTTCAAGTTGCAGCTAAAATCCCACCTCCTATAGAAAGCCTTTCCTGAACTCCTCCTACCCCATAATTCTAGTGCTTTTCCCTCTGTTGATTAGCTCCAATTTTTCTTGTATATATATTTATTTTCGTTCATAGTTGTTTGCAAGTTGGCTCTCCTATTAGACTGTGAATTGCTTGAGATTGGGGACTGTCTTTTGCCTTTCTCTGTATCCCCAGCGCTTAGCATAGTGCCTGGTACATAGGAGGGACTTGATGTTTGTTGACTAACTTTTTTGAGCACCTGATTGCCAAGGGGGAAATGATAGGAACCTTGGGGGATGTGATCGCTCCATTCTAGATTTAATAATAGAGAAAGGGAGGAAAACTGAGTCTAGTGCATCCTACACCCTACATTTTAAGAAAGCAGATTTCAGTGGGTTCATAGAAAAGATAGGAAGGACCCAATAGATTAAACTACTCCAGGGGAATCAACCTAGGAGAGATAGGAGATGCTAAAAATTGAAGTTCTAAAAACACAAAAGCAAAAAATTTCAGTGAGGTGAAAAAATGGAATTTGTCTGAAGTGAGTGATATGGATAGACAAGGAACACACTAACCAACTTATATTTAAAAAGAATGAAAGAAAGAAATGGGAGCAAGGCCAAGTAACAAATGAGTTTAAGAGGGTGGTATGGTCCCATATAAATATATAGCGTATATACATATTGTATATAAAGTCTATATATCAAATACAGTAGAAGGAATGTTAAAGTTCAGAATGAGCTAAAGCTGGTAAAGAAAGCTAAAGACAAAAAACAAAGTTGCTTTTGTTGTTATTGTTGTGTGATATGGTGCTTTTGTTTTTGTTTTGTTTCAGTTCTATTGGAGAAAACAGAGCAGCAAAGAACTGATAGAACCTTTACTTGGAATGGATGGAACGATGAAACCTGACACCAGAGTGAAGGCAGAGTTCTCAATTTTTATTTTGTTTCTGTCTTCTCTGCAAATAAGAACGACCTTTAAACTGGAAATGATAGATTAAAAAATGACTAATGGGAAGTCCTTACCCAAGATAAATAAGGGGAAGACTAGGAGGCCACTTGGCTTCTCTTCTTGAATCAAATCACCTGACCCAGATGAATTACACACTCAGATCTTACAAGAAATGGGAGGTACAACTGCAAAGGCACTGATAGTGGTATCTGAAAGACAGTGGAAATGGGAGAGATATGGTAAGATTGGAGAAGGGCAAATCATAGGGTGTCCCAAAAGTTTTACTGTAGTTTTAAGCTTCGATAGTGTAATAGTTTAAAGACTTTTAGATACTCTGTATTTTCCGAGTTTTCAAAAGGCGCAAGAGAACAGAGTCTAGAAACTAAGGACCAGTAATCTTGATAGAGCATTGGAATTACAATCAGGAAGACTCATCTTCATGAGTTCACGTCTTGCCTCAGACACTTATTAGCTGTGTGACCTTGGTCGCATCGCTTAACCCTGTTTGCCTCATTTCCTCATCTCTAAAATGATTTGGAGAAGGAAATGGCAAACCACTGCAGTATCTTTGCTAAAAAAAACCGTAAATGGAGTCACAAAGAGTTGGACACGAATGAAACAACTGAACAACAAAAATCTTGATTTTATTTCTTGGGAGAATTCTAGAAAGGTCATTAAAGAGATGACTGACAAATAGGAAGGTAGATGGTATCTAGAAAGAACCAGCATAGCTTCATCAAGATGAAATAATGTCACATTAACCTTATTTCCTTTTTTGAGAAGACCAGTAAATTTGACAAAATCAGCAAATTTTGACAAGATCAGCAGATGAGGGAAATGCTGTGATTATAACTCACCTAAATGTTAACAAAGTTTTTGAGAAAGCTTTTCATATTATTCTTGTGGAAAAGATGGAGGGATGTGGATTAGATGATATGTGCAATCAGATGGCTTTAGAACTGGTTGGATGACTAGTTGTTAATGTCTCAGTGACAATAGGGCAAAGGTCTCCATAGAATCCCTCCATGGATCTGGACTTGGCCCAGTCTTGTTTAACATTTTTATCAATTACTTGGATAAAGGCACAACTTGTATGTTTATCAAATTGGCAAATGACATAAAGTTGGGAGTAATAACTACCACACTGGATGACAGAGTCAAGATCCAAAAGGATCTTGACAGGCTAGAGGATTGGACTGAATATAATAAGATTAAATTAAATAGATATAAATCGAAAATCCTGTACTAAGGCACAAAAATCAACTCCATCAATGAAATATGGGGGAGACATATAAAGGCAGTAGCTCTTCTGAAAACAATCTGGTTGTTTTAGTAGTCCACAAGTTCAATATGAGACAGGAGTGTCATGTGGCAGCCAAAAAAGTTAATGCAATTTTGGGTTTCATCAGCAGGGGAAGAGTTTCCGGGAATAGGGAAGCAATAATCCCACTTGATTCTGCCCTTACCAGACTTCCTTTGGAGTACTTGGGCCCCTTATGGTTTAGGAAGGGAGCATTGATAACCTGGAGAATAATATCCAGATAAAGGCAACCAGAATGGTAAGGGCCTAGAGTTCATGACATACGAGGGTCAACATAAGGGATATTTTTAGCCTGGAGAAAAGAAAAAGGACATGATAATTGTGTTTAAGTTTCAAAGAAGTGTCATATTTAAGGGAAATTAGATTTAGCACAGTTCCTGTCACCTAGTGTTGTTGTTCAGTTGTTTCAATCATGTCTGACTCTTTGTGATCCAAATTGGGATTTTCTTGGCAAAAATACTGGAGTAGTTGGCCATTTTCTTTTCCAGCTCATTTTACAGATGAGAAAATTGAGGCAAACAGGGCTAAGTGACTTGCCCAGGGTCACACAGCTAGTGTTTGAGGCCAGATTTAAACTCATAAAGATGAGTCTTCCTGACTCTAGGCCCAGCACTCTGTCCACTGTACCTACTGCAGTGAATATACTAGGTACTAGTATATCCTTGCTGCATATACTAGGTATTTGATAAATTCTTGTTAACTTGGCATGTCTTATTCTGATTGGACCAAGAAGAAAGAACCATGAACAAAAGGTGGAATTTGCAAAGTGGTCAATTTGGACTTGATGTCAAGAAAAGCTTCCTAAAAAATTAAAAAAAAAAAGCTTCCTAACGATTAGAGCTTGCAGGGTAGTGACTTTCCCTTAATTGGAGGTCTTCTAGCAGAAGCTGAAAAATCACTTGTTGGTTTTGTTATCGTGGAGATCCTTTCGTGTATGAGCTAGGCTGCATGGCCCCTGAAGTCCCTTACAATTCTCAAATTCTGTGATTCTGTGAAATTGAGGTACCTATGATCATGGTCTAAATAGAGCCAAGTTTCTTGACTCATAAATAGTTCATCTCTTTACATTACACCAAAGCCCTGACTAGAAGTTGAGGAGAATGGGCTATTTCCATGGTCTAGAAGCCCTTTCTAAATGGCAGATGAAGCGCTATCTTTCTTTTAGTAATCTTAGCCCATATTGAATATTGGACTAATTCTGTCTGATTTTCTTGTTGCTGCTTGGTTGGAATTTGGAAATTAGGAGTATCCAATGCTATAAAAGTTAGAGCTAGCTTTGTGAGAAGTGTATGGTATCTTGAAAATGGTATTCCTCAAAAAAGACCAAAATGCAACACTTTATAATTATAATGATCAAACTTGTTGCCAAAGAAGGGGTGATAAGATGAACCTCCCTTCACTGCAGAGGTCAGGTACAGTGGGTATGGAGCATTATATAGACTGCCATCCTTAGCTGATGTGTTAGTTTTGCTAAATGGTTTTTCCTCCTTTCTTTTTTTTAAATTTTTAATTACAAAACATAGTTTGATGGATAGAGAAGAGTTAGAGAGGATATATTTGAAAATGAAGTCAAAACTGAGAAAAAAATGTTTCTCTGATAAAAACCTCATTTCTCAAATTATAGGGGAATAACCAAATTTATAAAAATAAAAGTCATTCCCCAGTTAATAAATGGTCAAAGGATATGAACAGGCAGTTTTCAGAAGAAGAAATCAAAGCTACCAATAGTCACATGAAAAAATGCTCTAAATCACTATTGATTAGAGAAATGCATATTAAAACAATTCTGAGATAGCATCTCACAGCTATCAGATTGGGTAACTCAACAGAAAAGGAAAATGACAAATGCTAGAGGGTATGTGGGGAAAAAATGAGACACTATTGCATTGTTAGTAAAGTTATGAACTGGTTTAGTCATTCTGGAGAACTAATTGGAACTGTGCCCAAAGGGCTATAAAACTGTGCATATCTTTTGACCCAGCAATGCCACTACCATTTCTATCCCAAAGAGATCAAAGAAAATGGAAAAAGACCTATTTGTACAAAAATATTCATAATAACTCTTTTTGTGGTGGGAAAGACTTGGAAATTGAAGAGATTCTCATAAGTTGGGGAATGGCTGAACAACGAATATGATTGTGATGGAATACTATTGTTCTATAAGAAATAATGGGCAGTATAGCTTCAGAAACACGTGGGAAAACTTATATAAACTGATGCAAAGTGAAGTGAGCAGAATCAGGAGAACATTGTACACAGTAAAAGCAATATTATAATGATGATCAACTGTGAAAGACTTAGCTACTCTGATACAAGACAATGATCCAAGACAATTCCAAAGGACCCGTGATGAAAAAGACTATTCACCTCCATGGAGAGAATGCATAAACTCTGAGTATGTACTGAAACACACCTTTTTTTAAACTTTATTTTTCTTGGTTTTTGTGTGTGTGGTTTTCTTTTGCAAAATGGCTAATATGGAAATATGTTTTGCATGACTTCACACATATAATAGATACAATTGCTTTCTCAAGAGGTCGGGGAGGGGTAGAATGAAGGGAGAGAATCTCAAACTCATAATTTTTAAAAAAATGTTTAAAAAATGTACATGTAATTGGGAAATGTTTAATGGAATAAAATATATTTTAAAAAAGAAAATGACGGTGATGTAGAAGGATAGCAATAAAAATCAAAAAAAAGTTATGTTTCCTTATAAGATACCAAAGGCCCCTTACTGCTTATGTAATTGACAAACTCCCTCTGAACTATTCAGTAAGTCATTAAATATTTCACTTTTTTCATTCTGAGGTTAGAGTTTATTTTATTGGAGTGTCATGAACATTAGTAGATACTGTTTCTGAGGCACTTGTCCTAATGACAAATGTGAACCTTATTTAACCATTTGCATTCAAATATAAAAAGCCTACCCAACTCGATTGGACTTTGATTAAATATACCAGAGAAAGCTAAATTGGTCCCATTAATACAAAGGGGTTTGAATGAATAAATCAATGACAAAGCATTTATTAAGTGTTTACTTTGTGTCAGGCACTGTCTTAAGCACTGTGGTTATAAATACAAGTAAGTCCTTAGGGAGCATACATTCTTTTTCAAAATAATTAATTAATTAATTAGTTTTTAGTTTTCAACATTCACTTCCATAAGATTTTGAGTTCTAAATTTTCTCCTCCTCCTTCCCTGCCCCCACCCCTAAGATGGTATGCAATCTGATATAGGCTATACTTTCATATTAAACATATTTTCACATTTGTCGTGTTGTAAAGAAGAATAAGAACAAATGGAAGAAACCACGAGAAAGAAGAGACGACAACAACAACAAAAGAGAGCAAATAGTATGCTTCGATCTGCATTCAGACTCCATAGTTCTTTTTCTGAATGTGGATAGCATTTTCCATTATGAGTCTTTTGAAGTTGTCTTAGATCCTTGCATTGCTGAGAAAGGCTAAGTCTGTCAAAGCTGGTCATCTCACAATGCTGCTGTTACTGTGTACAATGTTCTGGTTCTGCTTACCTCACTCAGCATCAGTTCATGTAAGTCTTTTCAGGTTTTTCTGAAGTCCACCTGCTCATCACTTCTTGTGAAACAATAGTATTCCATCACATTTTTATACCACAAATTGTTCAGTCATTCCCCGATTGATGGCATCCCCTCAACTTCCCATTCTTGGCCATTACATAAAGAGCTGCTATAAATATTTTTGTGCATGTGAGAAAGAGCATAAATTCTAATGTGGGTAGAAACCACACATACAGGAGAGCTAGAAAGGAGCAAGGGGTAAAAATAAGGGCAAAACAAAACAGTCGCTGTTCTCAAAGAGCTTACATTCTTACGTGGAGATAGAATACACACAGGGGAGTTAGAAAAGGGTAGGAGACACATGTATGGTGGGATGATTTAGAAATGGCTGGGTAGCAATGTGGAGGCCTTGTTAGATGCATGATAAAATGAAAGCTTACCTATCAGAGCCCAGAGTCCCAGGAACAGAGTCCAAGATCTTGTGGAATGGGGTATGAAGAAGATGACCCAAGGCACCATTGCCTGCACCAGGTTTGGAAATGGCTGGAGAACAGAAGGGAGTTGACACAAGGGAAAAATAAATCTTACACACTCACTGTTTTTGTTCAGATTGCCTAGTATATATTCAACTCAGCAAGACACCATGGGGACAACATTGCCTTCTCAGTAAAGAACTCTATTAAATCAAGACACACAAGCAATTTTGAGAGAGAGTCTAAGTACTGAATTGAGACTCAGGAATACCATTCTGGGTTTGACCCATTTGCTAGACTGCAGTAACTTGGTACAAATAATTTAATGACAAACCCTCCTCAACACTGGGCAAGCTTAACTTCTGTCTGCCTCAGTTTCCTCATCTGTAAAGTGAAAATAATAATAAGTACGTACTCCAAGGAATGTTGTAAGAATAAAATGAGATTTTATCTGTAAGCACCTTGCAAATCATTAAAGTGCTATATAAATGCTATTGTCATCATTTAAAATGGGGAAATACATTAACACTTCCCAGAGAATATTTTGAGGTTTAATTAACAGTTATATATTGTGAGTGACTATTATTATCCAATAGCAAGCGATAGTGTGTGGGTATTAGAAAACTCTTTGCTGGAAACACAAATCCAAAAAGAATCAAATTCTCAAAGGACCAATTCTGTGCTGGCTGGAAAATTGATAACAAAACACTGCATTTCTGTTTATTCTAATGTCTTATTCCTATGATTCTCAAATATAAGTAATATTTCTGACATTTTACCAAAGACTATTGTATTCTTCCATGTAGTAAAAACAATAACCAAATTCTCAACTAAAAATTTTCAACATAGTAATTTAATCTGAACCCTTCCATTATGGTGCTTTAAAAAATTAGCATGACCATGGAAAACATACTGAAATGATTTCATTGTGTTTAAATATCCATGAGGTATCTAAACCTTATTGTTTTCCTCATTTCCTACCACAAAGTCTGAACACTACCCTTTTTGTTTCTTAAATATAGTGTTGTTTAATAATGGTAAGGATAAGGAAAACTAAGCAGACTTTGAACAAGAGATATTGAAATGAATTTCTATCATTAAGATAAACTTACTGTAAAATCTCCTAGTCTTCAACAAGGAATTTACATTGACCCATAGGATGATGTTGCTTCTGTAGTGAGTGATATGCTTCTTTAGCCTTTGTGGGATCCATCCTTTAGAAGCCAGGAATTTCCTCCCTGATTAATCCCAGGTAGCAGGCCATATACAACACAATCTCTGACAAAACTCCTATAAATAAACTTTTATAATTGACTGAGGTAAGGGAAGAGTCTATTTCAACTTAACTGTTTGGCATTTCATGTTTATTCCACAATAAAAGGTGTGGAATTCCAGAGAGGTAATTCAGAATGCCTGGATTTGATTCTCAGATTGACACCAACTAGCTATGCGAGTCAAAACATAACTTTTCTGAGCTTCAGTTTCTTCATCTGTAAAATGAGGAGGATTGGACAAGATGATCTCTGAGGTCCCTCCAACTGCTAAAAATCTATGGAATTTTCAAGAGTTCATTGATTGTGATGACTATGTCCAGAAACTACCAAAGGTATCAAGAAGCACGTTTAGGTTTATTTGCATTTTGGTTTGTTGAAAGTGGTAGAAAAGAAATTGTTTTCAAATGGACATATCTTCTTTAAAAGAGAAGAGATCCAGAAGACAAAATATAGAACTAATTCTACATGCACATGAAATGTGATATGTATGTACTGATATGTATTTTTATGTTTATATAATTGTATATACATGTATGTACATAGAAGCACTCCTGGGCAGTAAGAAGATTAACCTTCAATCTTATTAATAGTTTAGTCTCCTGAAACAAAATGGTAGCCAATACAACTTTTTAAATGGACATATCTTCTACAGGTTTTAATGGATTTTAATGAAAATTGTTGAATGGTGAGAGGCATCAAAAGAGGTAAAAGACAAGAAGTGACAAAAAAGACAAAAGTAATAGAAAAAATATAATATTTATATATATATTTGTATGTATGTATGTATATAGTGATCTTCTTGACCTAGCCAGGCATAAATTATATACAATATCTATTGTATTATATATAATAAAAATAAATATACATAAATGAATTCTACAATATAAAATAGTATATACAACACAAGTATATAATATAAATGTATAACATACATGTATGACATATTTTCTATATTATTTATAAATTTTTATATATAAACACACATACATATTTTATTTATATACTCAATTTCCAGGTCTGCTGATAACTCTTTAGTGCAGTCTCTTCATCAGGCTTGGCTGCTCCAGCTACCAAGAGACTCTTATGGGATGCAGTTGCCGGACGTTGGTGGCTCTTTTGACCTTTTGAAGCTCACAAGGTCACAACCCAATCTGTTCCATCTTAATACTCATTCAAGCAGGAGCACATATTCATGACCACATGGAAGCCTGGGTGGGGAGATAATGGAGTCACAATATTACCTGCCACTGATATTACCTTGCCCCCACCAGAGGACCAAAGCAGTTCTTCTTCCTCCTCAGCTGACATTCATCAGAGAAGAGAAATAAAACATTAAGGTCTACTGCTAGGCCCAGGGAGCTAGGACAGTTTGGTCTCTTTCTCTGCCTAAGGAATCCCTCTGCTCTGGACCCACATACAAATTCTTAACCAGTTTGAGGCCTTTAGAAGCCTGGTCTCTAAAGAAAAAGGTTAGGTTCCCTTTTCTCATACTCTTTGGCTCATTAAACCCTTCCCCCTCCCCCTCGGTACCTTGGGTATTTACTTATGGTTAGGTTTTGGATCATGTTTGGAGTACCTCCTAAAGGAGAATTAGAAAGATACTCAATACATCATAGTAATAAAGTATAAAACAAGTATTTCTTTCCAATACAAAAAAAAAAGATATGTTAAAAGGTACAAAAAGACTCAGTGTGCATTGAGAAGACTTAAGCAATCAGTAGCTTACACTTTAAAAACTACCATTTTAATCTTCTGGAAGGTTGAATCATAAACATCAGGATACAAATAAGTTTGTGAGATGGCTAGATAGGGGTTGTTATATTTCACCTTAGTTCTGTAGTCTCTAAACAACTGCTAGTTCATATCTTCTGTCAATCTAATCTACAACTTTGGACATTCCATCTGCCAGGGGTCATTTTCTTAAAGAGCATTGGTAGTTGCCAGGTACTACTTACAAAGTGCAACCAGCAGTGACTGAGGAGCCAAGACTACTGGACCTCTTAAACTCACAAATTTCCAAATCTAGATGCTTTGATGCTTAGTTTCTTACTGAAAAAAGAAACACAAAAGAGAAAAGGCAACCAACACTCTCAAGCTTACCTAGGCAGGTCATGGATTTTATTGTCATGCACTCATGGCTGCATGGTGGCCAGAGTCAGAAAGCAGCAGCTTTCTCTTCCATATTCCTTCATAGAAAGTCCCAGATTTATATATAAAAAAGAGCCTAAACATTATCTTTCAAGAAATTATCAAGAAAAACTGTGCTGATATTCTAGAGCCAGAGAGGAAAAATAGAAATTGAAAAAAATCACCAATCACCACCTGAAAGAGATCCCAAAAGGAAAACTCCCAGAAATATTATAGCCAAATGCCACAGGTCCCAGGTCAAGGAGAAAATATTGCAGTCAGAAAGTAACAGTTCAAGTATTGCGGAGCCTCAGTCAGGATAACACAATATTTGGTGGTTTCCACTTTAAAGGAAAGGAGGGCTTGGAAAATGATATTCTGGAGGACAAAGGAACAAAGATTACAACCAAGAATCACCTACCCAGAAAAACTGAGTATAATCCTTCAGGGGAAAAAATAGATATTCAACAAAATAGAAGACTTTCAAATATTCCTAATGAAAAGACCAGAGCTGAACAGAAAATCTGACTTTAAAATACAAGACTCAAGAGAAACACAAAAAGATAAACAAGAAAGGGAAATCACAAGGGACTTATAAAAACACAGGGCATAGGCTTGAGTTGAATATGAAGGGATGATATCTAAATAATAAAATTAAGGGGTCAGAGGGATTTATTGGGAGAAGGAGAAAGAGAGAGGTAGAATGGGGTAAATTATCTCACATAAAAGAGGCAAGAAAAAGGTTTTTCAGTGTGGGGAAGAGGGGAGAGGGGAGAGGGAGGGAGTGAACCTTATTCTCATCAGAATTGGCTCAAAGAGAGAATAACATATACACTCAACTGGGTATAGAAAGCTATCTTACTTAACCTACAGTAAAGTAGGAGGGGAAGGGGATAAAAAGTGGGTTGGGGTTGACAGAAGGGAGGGAAGATTGGGGGAGGTAGTAGTCAGAAGCAAAACATTTGAGGAGGGACAGGGTAAAAGGAAAAAGAGAATAGAATAAATGGGGGAAAATAGGATAGAGGAAAATACAGTTAGCAACAATAACTGTGAAAAAAATTTAAAGCAAATTTCTCTGATAAAGGCCTTATTTCTCAAATATATAGAGAACTGGTTCAAATTTATAAAAATAAGAGTCATTCCCCAATTGATAAATGGTCAAAGGATATGAACAGCCAGTTTTCAGATGAAGTAATCAAAGCTATCTATAGCCAAATGATAAAAATGCTCTAAATTACTATAGATCCAATTAAAACAATTCTGAGGTACTACATCATACCTATTAGATTGACTAATAGGACAGAAAAGGGAAATGACAAATGTTGGAGGTGATGTGGGAAAACTGAGACACTAATGCACTGTTAGTGGAGTTGTGAACTGATTCAACCATTCTGGAGAACAATTTGGAACTATGCCCAAAGCAGAACTGTACATACCCTTTGACCCAGCAGTACCTCTACTAGGTTTCTATCCCAAAAGAGATAAAAAACCAAAAAGGAAAAGGACCCGCATGTACAAAAGTATTTATAGTACCTCTTTTCTGGTGGCAAAGAATTGAAAATTGATGGGATACCCATCAATTGGGGGACAGCTGAACAAGTTGTGGTATATGATTGTGATGGAATACTATTGTGCAATAAGAAATGATGAGCAGGAAGGTCTCAGAAAAATCTGGAAAGACTTACATGAACTGTTGTAAAGTGAAATGAGGAGAACCAGAAAAACACAGTAACAGCAATGTTGTAAGATGATCAACTGTGAATGACTCAGTTATTCTTCTTTTTTTCCTTTTAAAAAATTTTTTTTTCTGCTCATGACATTTATTGGTTTGTGAGCTTTGACTTCTGGAAAACTGCTACATCTGCAACCCGTTTCCATGCTGGAAAAGCATGCACCCATATATTAATACTGAACAATGGCACAAGTTAAAAGCGATATGAGTAAATCCATTGAAAACCAATCCCACCCTCCATTTATTGCTTGTTTTGCCCAGTGCCTAATTGAACAGAAAATAGAGGACAACAGTGGGACACATATATATTTAGTACTTAAACATTAAGCATCATCTGGCACAAAACAGTAGATTTTATGTGGGGATATTATTCCACATGGTGCTGGCTAAGTACCTAGATCACGGTACTCCTTCACATCAGTGTTTTTCAGGCAAACTGATAACTCATATCAATATTGTGTTGAAGTAGATATATATGATGATGGTGATGACATGTCTAGGCACTGAAGTGCAAGTGAATTCTTACTTAGAATCAAACTTGAGTTCAAGGTCTTCAAAAGCAAAAAGCTTGTGTACCAAACAATTGTGCTACATTGCTGCTGCAAGAAGGTAGTTTTAGAGGATTATACCTAGGCTATCCTTGATTTCATCCAGAAAAAATGCATATGGTGTAAGCAGGAAAGCGTGCCAGCCATTTAAGTGTTTCACAATGAGCGCTTTTCGTGCTCTGACAGCCTCTTCTGTTGAGTTTTTAGAACCTTCTGTTACCATATCCACCACTTCCACCACCAGATCTATAACCACCACCATAAGGACTGCCTGAGCTCCTTCCACCAAAACTGCCTCCTTTCGTGGATCCATAATTTGATTGCTGCTGCCCACTATAATTTCCAAAATCATTATAGTTCCCACTGCCACCATAGTTACCACCACCACCAAAATTTCCTCCTTCATTGTAACCATCATATACTCCTCCACCCCCACCTTGGTTTCCATATCTATCCACCACCACCACCATAACCCCCTCTACTACTGTAGCCAGGACCACCTCCATAGTTGCCACCATCTCCACCTCCATAACTGCCTCTGCTGCCACCCCCCCACCATAACCACCTCTTCCACCAAAGTTTCCTCCACCACCACCAAATTTTCCTCCTCGACCCATAAAATTGCCTGAGCCACTTCCACGATTTCTTTGTGAGCCAGCAGACTGCATCTCTTGCTTCGAAAGGGCCTTTTTCATTTCACATTTATGCCCATTAATAATATGATATTTCTGAACAACAATTTTGTCAACTGTATCGTGATCATCAAAAGTTACAAAAGCAAATCCTCTCTTCTTTCCGCTCTGTCGATCTTCCACAATTTCTATAGTTTCTATCTTGCCATACTTGTCAAAGTAGTCTCTTAAATTATATTCTTCTGTATCTTCTATAATACCACCAACAAACATTTTCTTCACGGTTAGATGTGCACCAGGTTTTACAGAATCCTCTCTACAAAAAGCTCTTTTTGGTTCCACTGCGGCCGAGCACACATTGCTACGTCTCCCTTTTCTACACAAGAATAAGTCGCTAAGCCAAAGCCTCTGGAACGTTTTGTCTGAGGATCTCTTATCACCACACAGTCTGTGAGTGTCCCATTTTTCGAAGTGTTCTCTTACTATCATCCGCAGTTTCAAAGCTGAAGTCACCAATAAATAGTTTTTTCAACTGCTCTGGTTCCTTTAGATCATGATTCTCCTCCCCGCGGCAGCGGCAACGGCGGCCGGAGTCGGGCTGAGGGCAGCCGGGAGGCTGTTTTAGCTCCATTTTGAGACCCTACTCGCCACCTCCAACTCGGGTTCAGTATGGGACTACAGCTGACTCAGTTATTCTTAATAATATAATGATCCAAGATAACTTTGAACGACTTAATGATGAAAAATGCCATCCATCCCTACAGAAAAAATTGATGGAGTCTGAATGCAGATCGAAGCATACGTTTTTTACTTTATCTTTCTTGGATCCTTTCTTTTGGTCTATGTTTTCTTTTACAACATGACAAATATGGAAATATGTTTTGCATAACTACCCATGTATAACCCTATCAAATTGCTTGCCTTCTCAATGGGGGGGGGAAGGAGAGAATTTGGAACTCAAAATTTTAAAATTAATGTTAAAAATTATTGGGAGAAAATAAAATACTAATTTTTTTTAAAGAAGTCCCAGATTTGCATGATGCTACCTGGAGAGTCAAAAGAAGGGAAAGGAGCTAAGGCCATTCTCTTAAAAGTCCATTGACTTTCATTATTAATTTATGATTTCAGAGACTAATTCATTATTTGGTAGAAATTGTTGGGAAAACTGGAAATCAGTATGGCAGAAACTGAGCATAGACAGATATCTTACACTATTGACCAAGATAAGGTCAAAATGGTTACTTGACCTAGATATAAAGAGAGATATTACAGGAAAATTAGAAGAACATGGAACATATTGCTTATCAGACTTATGGATACGCAAAAATTTTATAAATAAACAAGAGATAGTGAGAGCAAAGTTAGGTGTAAAATGGATAATTTTGATTACATTAAATTTAAAAGGTTTTATACAAATAAAAATGTAGCCAAGATCAGAAGGAAAGCAGAAAATTGGGGGGCAAAATTTATAGACAATTTATGAGATAAAGATCTCATATCTAAAATATATAAAGAACTTTGTCAAATCTATAAGAATACAAGTCATTCCCCAATTAATAAACAAAGTATATGAATGTGTAGTTTTCCAATGAAGAAATCAAAATAATTTATAGTCATATGAAAATATGCTCTAAATCATTATTGATTAGAGAAATGTAAATGAAAACAACCTTGAGATATCACTTTATACCTACCAGATTGGCTAAAATGATTGAAAGGGAAAGTAAAAAATGTTGGAGGGGATATGGAAAAATTGGGACACTAATTCATTGTTGGTGGAATTGTGAACTGATGCAACCATTTCGGAAAGCAATATGTAATTATGCCCAAACAGTTATTAAAGTGCATATATCCTTTGACCCACCAAACCACTACTAAGTCTATTTCCAAAGATGATTAGCTTAGAACTTATATCTTCTAAAATATTTATAGCAGTTCTATTTGTGGTGGCAAAGAACTGGAAATTGCAGGGATACCCATCAACTGGGGGCTGGCTGAACCAGTTGTGGTACATGATACTGATGGAATACTACTGTGCTATAAGAAATGATGAGCTCAGTGATCTTAGAAAAACAGCATAGACTTCCACGAAATAATGGAGTGAAATGAGCAGAACCAGGAGAACACTGTATACAGTAATAGCAATATTATTTTAAGAACAACTTTGAGTGAACAAATCATTTTTCACTATTATAAGTATCCAAATTAACTACAAAGGATGTATGAAGGAACATACTATGTGCATCCAGAGAAAGAACTGATAAATAGGAGTATGTATAGAATGATTTTACATGTGTGCAAATATATGTGCATACATATACATATTTGTGTCTAATGGTGGCCATCTCTAAGGTGGGGGGGGAATGGAAATAAGGGGAGGGGAAGGAGGGGGAACAAATTTAGATGATAACTTTAAAAGAAACAGCAAGTTGTACACAATAGATTTGAGTTTTATGTGCAATCTTTTTTATTGTACTATGTTGTAGAAATGCTTGTTTTATCCCATAAATTAAAAATAAAATTCATTTTTAAAAGTCCATTGAGTCATCAGTGCTCAGTGCTTGAGTGTTCAGAGCTGAATACTATCTGACCCAGCACTGATGCAACCTTGTTTTAAATCAACAGTTCCTTCACAACAGAGCACATGTCTTGCTGGAAGAGGCCAGACAACACAGGACACTCTCTTTGGAATGGTTGTTATGGGCCAATTCCATGTATTTTCCCTGGGGGTATACTTCAACTTAATCCCTGCTACACATAGTATAAATTGATCACTACTATAAAATAAAGGAAACTAGTTTGCAAAGGTTTTAATAGCCTTCTAAATTTTCATTACCAATTTCTGTATTTTTCATTGCAAATGTGTATATAGTAAGAGCGAAATGCAGCTGATAATAAATTACATCTATAGCTTGAAAAAGTGTCAAACCAGAGCTGTATGAAAAATGCCAATTTTTATTCAGGCTATTGACAACTAATTTTTTGAAGTCCTAGGATAATCTTCATTTTTATACACATACAATCCAATCCAATAAATCCAATCCAATGAACATTTATTATTTGCTTACTATGTGCCAGTCATTATGCTAAGTGCTGGGGATACAACTAATAAAAGGAAAGACAGTCCCTGACTTTAAGGACTTAACAACCTGAGGGGAAGATAACATACAGATGGGGGTAGGAAAATGGAAGGGAGGACACCAGGGAGGCTCATCTTGTTCCAAGGAGTTTAAACCAGGCATAGCAGCAGATACTTTCACTTGAAGTTCATTCATTTCAATCATGTCCAACTCTTTGTGACCCCATTTTGGGGTTTTCTCGGCAAAGATACTGGAGTGGTTTGCCATTTCCTTCTCTAGTTCATTTTACAGATGAACAACTGAGGCAAATAGGGTTAAGTGACTTACCCAAGGTCACACAGCTAGTAAATGTCTAAGGTCGGTTTTGAACTCATAAATATGAGTCTTTCTGATTCCAAGACCAGTGTTCTATCCACTATGTCACCTACCTGTCCTAAAGCAGATGCTAAATGAACACAGATACATACTTACACACACCATTTCTGAACAGTAATTTAATGAATCATATTTTCTAGTGATTTCACTGGTTGCCTACTGGATGATAAGCAGATGTTATAATTATCAATAAACTTCTCTCCCCACCCCCCCAAAAAGAAAAAAAACATGAAGGGTTTGAAACCCATATTTAGGCACACTTTGGGAGGATAAGATTCTGTGAAAGAAGTCATGCTTCCTCTTGCTCAACGGTGACATCTACTGATGATTGGAAGTAATGTTGCTTAAGTTATGAAACAGTATTTGGATTCTGATCATTGACAGTAATAAATCCAAATTACTAACACGATTAATTCTCTACTTTTTGGGCTTTCCTGTCCTTTGCTTCCCCTTTCCTTACCTGCTGCCTGCCTTTGGTCATGTAAATGTCCACTTAAACCTTGACCTGATAACTAAAGATGAATAAACTCAAATCATTCAAATTTGCTTTTATTTATTCATTCATTCAAGCATGCATGCACTCATTCATTCAGTATATGAGGCAAATACCCAATATTAATGTATTAGACACTTTGGAGGACACAAATGAGGTCATGTTAAATTTCTAATAAACAATTTGCTACTGAAAATGATTGAAACTATTGTAAAAATGAGATTAAAATTTATGTATATGTGTGGATTTGTCCAATGTTAAGTTGTTTATTAAAAGAAGCAAGAAAGCAAATAAGAAGAAGAGAAGGAGGAAGAGAGGGAGGAAGAGGAAAAAGGAAGAGGAGGAAAAGAAGGAGGAGAAAGAAAGAAAAAAGGAAGGAAGGAAGAAAATAAATATAATAAAATATTATTAATAAAAGAATTTGTTCTGTAAAACTTGGACTCAGTCAAAAGGCCCAACCAAAGACTTAGAAGGCCACAGGTTCCCCATCCCTGCTCTAGAATTTTAAGGAAAATGATGAAAGTAAGAAAACTATTGAACTAATAAAGAAAACTAAAATCTGATTTTATGAAAAATACAATAAAACAGATAAACTACTGGCTAATTTGATTTAAAAAAGGGAAGAAGAAAATCAAATTTAGTATCAAAAATGAAAGGAGTGAACTCACCACCAATGAAGAGGAAATTAAGACAATTGTTAGGAACTATTTTGGCCAGTTATATGCCAATAAATTTGACAATCTAAATGGAATGGATGAATATCTACAAAATATAAATTACCCAAATTAACAGAAGAAGAAATAAAATACTTAACCCAATCTTAGAAAAAGAAATTGAATAAGCCATCAATGAACTTCCTAAGAAAAAAATCCCCAGAACCAGATGGATTCACAAGCAATTTCTACCAAAAATTTAAAGCACAATTAATCTCAATACTATATAAACTATTTGGGAAAATAGGTGAAGAAGGACTCCTACCAAATTCTTTTATGACACAAATATGGTGCTGATACCCAAACCAGCAAGAGCCAAAATAGGCAAAGAAAATTACAGGCCAATTTCCTTAATGAATACTGATGCAAAATTTTAAATAAAATACTAGCAAGGAGATTACAGCAACATATCATAAGGATCATACACTATGACCAGGTGGGATTTATACCAAGAATGCTGGACTGGTTCAATATTAGGAAAACTATTAGCATAATTGACCATATCAATAACAAAACCAACAGAAATCATATGATTATCTCAATAGATGCAGAAAAAGCCTTTGACAAAATACAGCACTGATTCTTATTAAAAATACTAGAGAGCAGAGGAGTAAATGGGACTTACCTTAAAATGATAAATAATATTTATCTAAAACCACCAGCAAACATTATCTGTAATGGGGATAAGCTAGAAGCCTTCCCAATACAATCAAAGGTGAAGCAAGGATGCCCATTTTCAACTCTAATATTTTACATTGTACTAGAAAGTTTAGCTATAGCAGAGAAGTAAAAGAAATTAAAGGAATTAGAATAGACAATTAGGAAACAAAACTATCTCTCTTTGCAGATGATATGATGTTATACTTAGAAAATCCTAGAGAATCAATTGAAAAGCTACTTGAAATTATTAACAACTTTAGCAAAGTTGCAGGATACAAAATAAACCCACATAAATTATAAGCATTTCTATATATTACCAACAAAGCCTAGCAGCAAGAGACAGAAAGAGAAATTCCATTTAAAAGAACCATGGACAATATAAGATACTTGGGAGTCTACCTGCCAAGACAAACCCAGGAACTATATGAACACAATTATAAGACACTTTTTACATAAATAAAGTCAGTTCTAAACAATTGGGAAAAAATTAATTGCTCATGGGTAGGCTAAGTCAATATAATAAAAATGATAATTCTACCCAAATTAATCTATTTATTTAGTGCCATACCAATTAAACTATGGAAAAGTTATTTTATAGAGCTAGAAAAAATAATAACAAAATTAATGTGGAAGAACAAAAGCTCAAGGATATCAAGGGAATCAACAAAAAAAAATGCAAAAGAAGGTGGTCCAGCCATACCAGATTTCAAACTGTATTATAAAGCAGTAATTATCAAAACAATCTGGTACTGGCTAAGAAATAGAGTGGTGGAAAAGTAGAATAGATTAGGTACAAATTACATTATAGTAAATGACCATAGTAATCTAGTGTATGATAAGCCCAAAGATCCAAGCTTTTGGAACAAAAACTCATTATTTGACAAAAATTACTAGGAAAACTGGAAAATGGTATGGCAGAAACTAGGTATAGATCAACATCTCACACTGTTTACCAAGATAAGGTCAAAAGTGGTATATGATTTACACATGAAGTGTGATACCATAAGCAAATAAAAAGAGCATGAAATAATTTATCTGTCAGATTTATAGATAAGGGAAGAATTTATGACCAAAGAATAGAGAGAGAGCATTGCAAAATGGAAAACAGATAATTTTGATTATATAAAATTAAAAAGTTTTTTCACAAATAAAAACAATGCAGCCAAAATTATAAGGAAAGCAGAAAGCCAGGGGAAAATTTTTGCAACAAATATCTCTGCTAAAGGCCTCATTTCTCAAATATATAGAGAACTGAATCAAATTTATAAAAGTACACTTCATTCACCAATAGATAAATGGTCAAAGGAAATTAACAAGTAGCTTTCAGACAAAGAAATCAGTGATATGAAAAAATGCTCTAAATTATTATTGATCAGAGAAATGCAAATTAAAACAACTCTGAGGTACCACTCCATACCTATCAAAGTGGTTAATATGATAAAACAGGAAAATGTTGTATTTGGAAGGTATGTGGGAAAACTAGGACACTAATGCACTGTTAGTGGAGTTGTGAACTGATCCAACCATTCTGGAGAGCAATTTGGAACTGTGCCCAAAGGGTTATAAAACTGTGTATACCCTTTGATCCAGCAATATCACTGCTAGGGCTATATCCTAGAGACATCCAAAAAAGGAGAAAGGACCTTTTTGTACAAAAATTTTTATAGCAGCCCTTTTTGTGTTGGCTAGGAATTGGAAATCAAAGGGATGCCCATCAATTGGGGAATGGCTAACCAAGCCGTGATATGGAATATTATGGAGTATAAACAAGCTGTAATAGAATATAATTCTGCTGTGAGAAATGAAAAGCAGGATGATTTCAGAAAAACCTGTAAAGACTTAGATGAACTGATGCATAGTGAAGTGAACAGAACGAGGAGAATGTTGCACACAGTAAAACCAGTATTATGCAATGATCAGCTGTGAATGACTCAGCTATTCTCAGCAATACAATGATCTAAGACAATCCCAAAAGACTAATGATGAAGCATATCTTCCACCTCCATGGAAAGAACTGATATTGATTGAAAACAGACTGAAGCATGTTATTTTTCATTTTCTTTCTTTCATTTGAGTCTTCTTGTACAAAACGACTAATACGGAAATGTTTTACATAATTGCACATGTACAAACTATATCTGATTGCTTACCATCTCAGGGAGGGGAGGAAGGACAGAATTTGGAAGTCAAAATTTTAAATAAAAATGTTTAAAAATGTATATATTATATATATATATATGCACACACTCATACATATATATATCGAGATCAATGGATTAAACTAGATAAACAAGTATAAGAAACAATCAAAACAAGTTTAATTTAATATTTCATAGGGATAAATGTGAAATTCTATACTTGCTTTCAAAATATCAACTTCACAATTACATAGTGGAAGAGAAAGGGAAAAAATAACATATGTATGTATATTTAGTTATTTGTTTGTTTTACTACATGTGAGACACTATGCTAAGTGCTTTTTGTGATTATTATCTCATCTGGTCCTCACAACAACTATAGGAGTAGGTGCTATTAATATCATATACTGATATACTACTTCTATTATTCACATTTTACAGTTGAGTAAACAGAGTCAAACAGAAGTTTAGTTACTTCCTTGGAGACTGAAGCTAAATTTGAACTGAGGTCTTAACTCCAGGCCTTGTGTTCTATCTACACTGTGCCACTACCAAGGAAGTTATAAGTAGAAAATAGTTCATATGAAAAAGGTTCTGATATTTTAGTGGACCTCAAGCTCATTATGATCAGCCAATAGTATGACATGGCAGCAAAAACAAACATAAAGACCACTCTAATGCAAACCCAGGCTGAATTAAAGAAAGCAAAAATTCAAAACAAGAGAAACAGTAGCTCTGTAGTACTCTGCCCTAGTTAGACCATATCTCGAATATAATGTTAAATTCTGTGAGCTACATCATAAGAAGAACATTAACAAGGTGAAGGACATTTGGGGAGGATAACCAGGATGATAACAGAACTTAGGGCCATGACATTTGAGTCTCAGTTAAAAGAAAAACTGAGAATGTTTAGCCTGGATCAAAGAAGAATGGGGAAAGGGCAAGAGTGGTCTGATGAAAACTGTCTTTGAAGCACTGCCAAGTAGAACGTGGATTACATTTGTTCTGCTTGGCCCAAGAGTCAGAACAAGAAACAATGGATGAATATACAAGAAACAGATTTTGGCTACTTTTTGGGGAAACCTTCACTATAAAGCTGTATAAAAATAGAATGAGTTGCCATCAAACATAGTCTGGGTGATAACTTTTGGGGATGTTTTAGGACAAATTTCTTTTCAGATATGAATTTGACTAAATGGCTTATGAAGAATGTAGATGAATGGTTTCAAAACAAAATAATTTCAGATTAAGATGAAACCTCACTCCAACCTATCCCTGAAAGAAATCCTCACTCTAAAATATCCAGCAAATAATCCTTTTCATTTCTAAGATTCTGTGATTCTGTACCAACATTTAGCATAGACTTAAAAATTTCTGAGATACTGTAGTATGTTTTCAGTTGAAACTTCCTTTAAATTACAACATTATATACTGTCAGACATGGCTGATGTTTTCTTTGATTTTACCAAAGTGTTTTTTCCTTCCTTCTCTTTATTTTCTTTACTTTTTAAAAATAACTTCATTGATATCTTTTGTTTTTTTACGTTTCCAGATTTTGTGCCAATATGTCTTCTGTTTTCCATCCATGAGAACCTTCAGAGTTAACCAATAATATCCTTTAAAGTTAAAGAAAAAGGAAAAGGGGGAAGAAAATGTGAATAACTGATCAATGTATAAAAAAAAGTCTGAAAATATATGCAGTATAGCACACTTGTGAACTTCTCACTTCTACAAAGTATTAGGGTAGGGTGCCTTCTCATCTCTTCATTGGAGCTATACTTATTCTTTATAATTTTGTAATATTCACATTTCATTGTTTTGTAGTTGTTCCTTCCATTTATATTGTTGTAGTTGTGTACATGGTTTAATTGACACTGCTTACTTGACTATGTATCAGATCATGAAAATCTTTCCAAGCTTCTTTGTATTCATCATATTTGTTTCTTATGGTACAGTAACACTCCATTACATTCGTGTACCACAATATTTTTAGTTATTCCCCTGATTAGTGGGAATCTACTTTGTTTCTAATTCTTTGTATCACAAAAATATGTCATCTTTTGCTGACGTGCTAGATGTGAGGTGAAGTGAAAAGATTGTTTTGATTTGCATTTCTCTTATTAATGATATGGAACATTCTTCCATAAAGTTACTGATAGCTTTTTAATCATTTGTTCTTTAACTACTTGTCTATTGAGGAATGATTTTGGGGCGTATATAATACATATGTGTTGATCTGTTAGTGTATAGATATATATCTGCATATATGTATCTGTTACATATAGATATATGCAATTATTACACATGTGTATGTACACATACATATTGTGTATGGATAGATAGATAGATAGATAGATAGATAGATAGATAGATAGATAGGTAGGTAGGTAGATAGATAGATAGATAAATCTTGGCTACCAAATCTCTACCAGAGAAATATAAAAAAAATTTTTCAGTTAATTTTTCCTTCATGAATTTATTAATATGGCATTTGGAGAGTATTAATTTAATATTAATATTAGTTTGTTGTTTATGGTTCCTTTAATGTAGTCTCTTAGTTATCTCTTTTAATGTTGCAAATTTTTGTTTTTTCTTTAATAGCATGGTAGCAACTCTTGTATTTTGGATTCATCTGATACACAGTAAATTTTGTTCCAATCCATCATTTGTATTCTGGTATGTATTTGGTTTTTAGGTGTGTTTCTTGCAAATAGCAGATTGTGAGGGTTTTTTTCTCTCTCACCTGGCACTCTTTTTCATGAATTGGATTGTTTAGTCCATTCACATTTTAAGTTATGAGAGTTATGTTTATATTTTCCTTCATTTGTCTATGATATTGATTTTTCCTGAATTTTTTCATTTTTCTTTTATCTTTGCAAAGTATTTTGTCTCTTCCATTATTTTTACTTACTCTTTTTAAAGTAACTCTGTTCTTTTCATTCTCGAGTCCTTTCTCTTCCATTTATCAATTGTTTCCATAGTTTTGGAATTTTGTTTAACTTATTAATTCCTTTTTCTTTCTTCCCTTTATCTAGTTATTTAATTTCTCCTTTTTTTCTTCTCAGCTAAGTAATCAAGAAAATCTTCATTCCTTTCTTTCACTTCAACTTCTTTTGTTTGTTAATTTTTTCATTTCGGCACCTTTTGCTTAAAAAATTGCTTCCTCTAATTCTCTTCATTAATTTTCTTCCCTTTCTGTCAATATTAGACTTTTATTCTTTGATTTATAGCCTTTATACTTATTTATTCCTTCTCTAATCACTTTATTTCTAATGGAATTAAAGCTTCTAATGTACCTATTTGGAGTTCCCTCTTCTTACTTCTGTTGCCTTATAATCTTGAAATAATCAATTGTTGCACCAGATAGAAAGGATAAAAGTGATGCCCTATGGTAGAAACTATTCTGTGTTACTGATTGGATGGTGCATTACTACTCCTTGTCCACTCTATGATCATTCCACCCCACCCCCACTCCACATTTGCTATGAAATTTCCTCTCTGGGTTCATGCCTCTTCATCCCCTTCTGGATGTCAGTGGTCTCTAGTTGCTCTTATTCTCTATTCCTTGAAGGAAAATGCTATCCACTCTGCAATTTCCCTGCTCCTGCTATAGTTTCTGCTAGCATGCACCTTCTCCTTTGCTCCTATGTTCACCCACAAGTCTAAGGCAATATGCGAAAAAAACTCAACCCTGTTCCTCAATTAAACATCATTTCCTCAGAGATAATGGTCTCTCTAGTCACCAAATCCCTACAAACGATACTCATTCTAAGTTCCCTATCTCCCATTATCATTTGAATTTAATTCGGGTGATCAATACATATACTATTCTAGGCAAGAATCATTTAAAAGAAATGGAGTAGCCCTCATAGTCAATAAAATAGTGAGAAAAGCAGTACTGTGATATAATCCCAAAAATGACAGAATGATATATGCTCAAATCCAAAGCAAAACATTCAGTATCACAGTAATACAAGTCTATGCTCCAATCCCTAATGCTAAAGAGGTCAAAGTTGATCAGTTCTATAAAGACTTACAACTTCTTCTAGAAATAGCACCTCCAAAAAGGTATCATATTCATCATAGGGAATTGGAATGCTGCAGTAGAAAATCAAAAGGTACTTGGAATAACAAGCAAGTTTGGCCTTGAAGTACAAAATTGAGCACCATGAAATTAATAGAATTTTGTCAAGATAACTTGCTGGTCATAGCACTCTTTTTCTTTTTTTTTAGGCAATTGGGGTTAAGTGACTTGCCCAGCGTCACACTGCTAGTAAGTGCCAAGTGTTTAGTCTGAGGCTGGATTTGAACTCAGGTCCTCTTGACTTCAGGGCCGGTGCTCTATCCACTGCACCACCTAGCGGCCCCTAATAGCACTCTTTTCCAGCAACCCAAAAGGTGATATCCACATGGATATTACCAAATGGTCAATTTTGAAATCAGACATATATATATATTTGCAGCCAAAGGTGGAAAAGCTCTATTCAGTTTGTTAAAATAAGAGCTGGAGTTCACTACAGCTTAGATCATGAACTTCTCATTGCAAAATTCAGATTTATATTCAAGAAAGTAGGAAAAATCATCAAACTGTATAGGTATGACCTAAATAACATCCCTTATGAATATGAAGTAGAAGAGATGAATAGATTTAAGGGATTAGATCTGGCAGGTAGAGTACCTGAAGAACTATGGACAGAAGTTCACAATATTGTAGAGAAGGCAGAAATTAAAAAAAAAATCCAAAGAAAAAGAAGAGCAAGAAAGCAAAATAACTGTCTGATAAGGCTTTAAAAATAACTGAGGAAAGAAGGAAAGTGAAAGGAAAAGATATATCTAGTTGTGTGCAGAATTCCAGAGAATGGCAAGGAGAGATAAGAAGCTTTTCTTAAAGAAACAATGGAAAGAAATAGAAGAAAACATTAGAATGGGAAAGACAAGATCTCATCAAGAAAATTAGAGGTATCAGGGTAAGTTTTCACGCAAAAATAGGCATAATAAAATACAAAAATGATAGGGATTTAACAGAAGTAGAAATTATTAAGAAGAAGTGGCAAGAATACACAGGAGAACCATACAAAAAATATCTTAACATCACCAATAACCATGATGCTGTGGTTAATTATCTAGAGCCAGACATCCTGGAGAACAAAGTCAAATGTACCTTAGGAAACATTGCTAAGAATAAGGCTTGTGGAAATGATGAAATTCCAGCTGAGCTATTAAAAATCCTAAAAGATGATGCTGTTAAACTGTTGTACTCCATATGCCAACAAATTTGAAAAATTCAAAAGTGGCAACTTGACTGGAAAAGATCACTTTACATCCCAATCCTAAAGGAGGGCAATGCCAAAAACTGTTCACATCACCAAACAATTGTTCTTATTTTACACACCAGCAAGATTATGCTTGAGATTCTGCAAGTTAGGCAAGCAAGCTGATTTTCAAAGAAGAAAAGGAACTAGAGACCAAAATTTCAATATTCACTGGGTTGTAGAGAAAGAAAAGGAGTTTCAGAAGACAGCTACTTCTGTTTCATTGACTATACTAAAGTCTTTGACTGTGTGGATCACAACAAAATGTTCCAAGTCCTCAAAGAGATGGGAGTACCAGATCATCTTACTTGTGTCCTGAGGAATTTGTATGAGGGCCAAGACATGAAAACAACTGAAAACAATTGATTGGTTTAAGATTGGAAACAGAGTACAATAAATCTGTATGTTGTCACCTTAGTTATTTAATTTATATACAGAATACATCATGTGAAATGCTAGGCTGGGTGAAACAAAAACTGGAATTAAGACTGTGGGGATAACTATCAACAACCTCAGGTATGAAGATAAGACCACTCTGACAGCAGAAAGTCAAGAATTAAGAAGGCTCTTGATGAGGGTGAAAGAAGAGAGTGTAAAAGCTGGCTTGAAGCTTACCATTAAAAAGAAACAACAACAACTAAGATCTTGGCAACTGGTCCCATCACTTCCTGGCAAACAGCGGGAAAAGAAATGGAAGCAGTGTCAGATTTTACCTTCTTGGGATCAAAGATCACTGCAGATGGAGACTGCAGTCATGAAATTAAAAGATGCTTGTTCCTTGGAAGCAAAGCTATGGCAAATCTGGACAGGATACTAAACAGCAGAGACATCAACTTGCCAACAAAGGTCTGTATGGTCAAAGCTGTGGTTTTTCCAGTAGCAATCTATGGCTGTAAGAGTTGGCTTATAAGGAAAGCTGAGTACCACCAATTGTGGCTCTAGTGAAGACTTTTGAGAATTCCTTAGTCAGCAGGGAGATCAAATCAGTCAGCACTTGAAGAAATTAATTCAGGCTATTAACTGGAAGTTCAGCTACTGAAGGTGAAGCCCAAATACTTTGGACACATAATGAAAAAAAGCTTTCATTGGCAAAGACCCTGAATTGGGAAAAATTGAAGGCAAAAGGAAAAGGGGACAGCAAAGGATGAGATGGATAGATATTGTCATAGAAGCAAGAAACACGTGCTTGGGCAGACTTTGGGAGACAGTGGAGGATAGAAGAGCCTGGCATGCTATGGTCCATGGGGTCACAAAGACTGGGACATGACAAAATGACTCAACAACAACAATAGCATCTCCCATTATAGAAAAGCTCTATTTCCTTGTGGGAGTTTTATTCAGTAAGAACCCTACCACCACCGAATTGAGATTTCCTCCTTTCTTTCCCCATTTCAATCCCTCCCTCTACAACTTTATCCTTTATCCTATAGGCCCTCTTCTTCCCTAGAAACTACAGAAGTTATTTTCCCTTCTTTATTTACCTTTAACCTGATTAGAGTACATCATGCAAATCCCTTTACTTTCTCCCTCCGCCCCTTCTGTACATATTACCATTTTTCAGTCTAGCCCCCCAAAACATTGATTCAACTGAGGGCAAGATATTCTAAGGTGTAATCCATACTCTTCCAGACTTGTTCCTCCACCATCATTCTACTTAAATTCTGCTTTCATACTTATATCCTTATCTACTTTTAAAAGGAAATTTCTTAATAGTCCTTCTGTAATTTTTTTGTTGTTACTGTTTTTAATCCCATAGTTAACTTTCTCTTTTTAGTTCATACCTCCTTTTTTCTGGAGTAATTTATTTTATTACTTGTGTCTTCCTTGATTGCTATATTTGCTTACTTTTCTTGAGTTTCTGTTGTCTGGGGTGTTTGCAAAGCAAATAATCTGCTCTCTTTTTTTGGCAGAAATGCCTCAAATGCCTCTCTTATTGAATAGTATTTCTTTTTCATTGATGATTAGGCTCAGGTTTGCAGGGCATGTCACCTTGGTAACACGATGAACTTATTTATTCTTTGGAACACAATATTCTGCTACTTTATGAAGTTTCTGGTGAGTGCAGAATAGTCCCCTGTTATTAAAATTTCATTTCCTTTATATTCAAAAGTCTCCTAATTACTGGCATAATTTTTTGTTTGTCATTAGAATCATTAAATTTAATCTCTGTGTTTTAGAATTTGCAGCATAAGGTGTTTTGTTTTTCTGGAAGCAATATGTAGATTCTTTAGAATGACACTTTGTTTTCTGTGTTCAGAAATTTTTGTTAGTTTTCTTGTATTATTTCTTGCATTATGGTGTTTTGCCTTGTAATGTTCATCTTGGAGCTTATCATCCTTAAACTGTCTATATACATCCTATCTTCAAGATCAATATACTTTGCAGTTTAAAGATCATATTTTCTTTTAATATTGTTTCTTTTTGCTTCTCTTCATCCAGATTATCCTTCACTTCTGTTTCTTTGCATCTTCAATTAATTGCCCTTTTGATTACTTGCTACCATGAATTTAAATTGTTTTTTTCCAGCAATTTCTGCTATGTAGAGCATAAATTCTGCTTTCACTATTCTTATTTTTTTCTTGAACCATTCAGAAACATCCTGCTGTATTTTCATGCTCTCTTGGGAATCCATAGGCTCCTCTACCTCATGATGTATTGATTCATTTTTCTTTGTCTCGTTACATTTATTCAGAGATGATTGGACTCATTTAGATACCCTGGAGGTCATATTGCCTCCTGTTAATAAAATCTTCTTCGTTATTTTTTTCTGCTTGTGCTTACAGTTTTTAATTGAATTTTCTTCCTCCTGAGATATTTGGTCATTTCAGTCTTTTTCCTTATACCCCCCTATAACTCACTTTCTGAGTCTTTCACCTTTAGTATTAAATTCCTTGAGGGCTAGACTTCAAAGCTATCTTAACCTTCTCCCACACTGAGGAATAAATTCACTTTTCACTGACCTAAGTCTCTGCCAAAATCTGGGGAGAACAAAACTGAACTCAGCTGGATGTCAGTCCACTTTCTTTCAGGCCTGGTAGATCCCTACTCGCACATACCCATTAAGGGACCAATTAGGTCTGTTCCTTAGTTCTCCGGCTGAGCACTGCTACAGCATAGTGCTGGACCAGGCACAGCAAGCTCATATTTCTCTAATCTTGTACCTCTTCCTCACAGAGTGGGTTGGGGCGGGGCAGAGTTGAGTTATCTTGCTCGTTGCCATAGTCTAGTGGGTGAGCATGGGGGCAGAAGGAAGGGTATCAGGTGGCAGAAATGACAGCAGCAGCAAGGAAATTGCTGAGTGGATCCCAGAGCAAAAATTCATGTATCCCATTGCATAATACTGACAGAGTATTTGGGCAAGTGGAGGAGGGAGTCCTAAGTGAAAGTGTTAAGGATGAGATTAGCCTTCTATGCTGTTAACTCATCAGGCTTCCCCCCATCCGCTCTACTCCCCCACTCCACCCCGCCATGTTTCTGAGTACGCTAGTTTAAGAAGATACCTGTAATTAGTTTACCTCTAGCACATCATTCTTATTTTGGAGATGTTTGAGCGGTTGTAAGAATCAGAGGAAATGCCAAGTCTTTCATTTTGTTTGTTATATAGCTTAAAAATTCTTGTCTTTCTTTTCTTAATCTTTGTTACAACAGGTGGTTGCTAGGTAGACAAGGTAGAGAGAACATATTCAGAAATGAAGGTGGTGAAAAAACAAATGTTATCCATGAACTAAGATTAAGAAATAAAAGAATAAGTTACATGGTAAGATACTAAACAGCAAATTTTCAGTCATCACTAATACTAAAGGAAAAAGAGGTTATAAAGAAGTGAAATCCACAGATGACTAAGGAATTTTCATTTGAACTAATAGGTTCAATATTCTTCCTCAGAGCTCTTAACATGTAGCAAAACTGACAGTGAATCAATAGGGATTTACTGAGTACTTACCTACTAAATGGTGAAATGTATACTGGGTTAAGTAGAAAATTTTCACTTCACTGAACTTTTTATTAGAACCAGAAGTCTTCCAGTAAATCTCTGTTCTCCATGCTATTCAAGATTTTAGAAGCAAGGTTGTGCTAGTAATGTTTAATGACTGAGTCTCCAAAAAAAGTTCAGCTGTTTCAGTCATGTCTGACTTTTTATGACCCTATTTGGTGTTTTCTTGGCAAAGATACTATAGTGGTTTGCCATTTCCTTTTACAGATGAGGAAACTGAGGCAAACAAGGTTAAGTGATTTGCCCAGAGTTACATGGCTAGTAAGTGTATGAGGCTATATTTGAACTCAGGAAGATGAGCCTTCCTGTGAAGTCTGGCCTCTATTCACTGAGCCACCAAGCTGCAAGTATAAATGACACACTTTGAAGTTTAATCTGTAGTATGAGAATTTTTTCCATAACTTTCTTAAGTCTAGACAATCATCAGAATGATAAATCTAGCCCTGATTTATACCATTTGCCAATTTCTGGGATGTTAATACTCACACTGAAAATTTTAACAACTAGTTCTTCTGAGTCAGTCTAAATAGGTTACAGCACCCAAACTGCATATAAAAGACAGGTCCTACCTTCTTAGAAGCTTATATTGTAGCTGGAAGTACTGAACCAACAAATATGAAATAAATAGAGAATAAATACCAAATGATGTAATAATGACTATAAGTTTGGAAGATTACTGTTGGGCCTGGCAGCTGTCTCATTCTATTTGGCCAGTGGGAGAGAAAGCTACAAAAGCTTAAAGAGGTAAATTTGGGGTCCAAGTTATAGATCTATGTGGAAAAGGAAGAAAACATGGGCAGGAGTGATAGGTGAAGGACTCATGGAAAAAGTGGGATTGAAGGTTAGTCCAATGAAGGATGAATAGGATTTAGGTAATTGGAAAGCAACCAGATTTGAGATGGGCAGAGGTTGCATGAACAGAAAGAAAGATTTTGAAAAGAGAGGATAATTATTATCTGTGTGGCAGGAAATAAAGAAATTGCCCAACATGTTCACAGAAGAATGGGAAATAAAGTTGGATGGATAGGGGAAGGTGAAATTATAGAGGTTCTTAAAAACAAGTCCAGCAAGTTTGGACTTGTTGACAATAAGATACTGTAGGTGTCTAGAAGAGGAATGACATGATGTAGGCAGGTTCTTAGGAAGCTCAACATAGCAGTAGTGTGTAGGATGAATGGGAGTGAGGAGTGCCTAGAGGCAGGGTTCTGGATAAGAGAATAATACAGATTTTAAAAAGTCTGAACCAGAGTTACATCAGTGAGACTGGAGAGTAATGGGCAAATTAGATACTTGGAAGAATTAAAGGCCTTATTTGTTGACTAAAATTAGGGGATGACAGAGAGGAAAGAATCAAAGATAATGCCAAGATTTCTAGCCTAGAAAACTAGGAAAAACAGAAAGCAATTAGATGATTAGTGAAATCCATTCAAAGAAAAGAAAAGGAGTCAGGTGGAGAAAAAAGTAGAAGTATGGTCATGGAAACTTTTTTTCTGATTTTGTTATTGTCACTATTATTATTCATAACAACAATAATATAGCCAGCATTTATATAGCACCTACTATGTGCCAGACACTGTACTAAGTGCTTTGCAAATGCTATCTCATTTGATCCTCAAAATAACCCTGGGAGATGGGTGCTGTTATTATTATCCCTATTTTTCAGTTGAGGAAACTGAGACAAATAGAGGTTAAGTGACTTGTCCAGGGTCACACAGGTAACACATATCTAAGATTGGATTTGACACAGACTAGTAGCACCAGTGCTGACAAGTTCTTGTCACACTGGGCCAGAACACTAAGGAATAGAAGGACCAGAAGAGGACACTAGGAAAGGACATTGTCTGTGTACACATCCGAGGGGATGGAGCTGCACAGCACTCTTTTAAGCCTGAAGGGAAGAGCATAGCATCTAGAAGGGCTAGTTCTGACCACCTGAAAGTCAGTTGAGGCAGAGATTCAGTCATGAAACGCCCAGCTAGAGAGGAGTCTGAGATGCTTTAAGACCTAGCCCTTGTGGAAACCACCATCTGAGGAGACAGAGTCAGAAAGTGAATAGGGGAAAATCAGGAAGAAAAAAAAGACTGAAATCATGGAGGAAAACTCAAAGATTTTAAACATAAGCAGGTAGATCAACAAAGAAAACAGTAGCAACGGAAGTAAACATGGCTTTCAGCATCTATTAATAAAAATTAAAAAACAAAGGAACACGACCCAACATTCGATAAGGCAGAGGACCCTTTGGAATTTGAGGAGAACAAGGAACCACAACACACTGTTATTGAGTAGTTCAAAAGAGAAATGAGAATTATGAGAGCAAAATTTGTGGCCTGCACAGAAAAAACAGGTGGTGGTGGGAGGGCAGCAGAATAGAAGATTTGGAATCAGTAGTTGCAAGCCTTACCAAAGAAGCAAAAAAGAGAACTTAGATTGGGAATGCACATATCCAGAAGCTAAGGAGAAGCTAGAAGAAGAGAAGCAAAAATTAATAGCATTAAAATAAAACTGCTCACTATACAAGCAAAACAGACTGATCTCAAAAACAGGATGTGAAGAAACAACCTACGGATCATAGGCCTCTCAGAAGAACATGACAGGATAAAAAACAAACCTTAGAAGAAAAACTATCCAGGACTTCTGAACATAGAAAACAAAATACCAATTGAAAGAATTCATGGATCACCTCCAGGGAAAAAGCACAAAACAAACCAAAGGTGTGAACTCCAAGACACATAGGGTATTTAACTATTTAATTTTACAATTTAACACAGGTAACAATTCAATTCAGACACAAGTTCTGCAAGCGATCAAGAGAAAGACCTTCAAATACAAAGGAAAGGAAATTCAAATAATGCAGAACTATTCTGCCCTCACCAAAAAACTTAGGAGGAAATAGAATAATGTATTTCAAAGAGCAATGGAGTTCAGGATAAAGTCCAGGGTGACTCACCCCACAAATCTGAGTGTAATCATAAAGAAAAAAAATGGATGTTCAATAACAAGTAGGCATTTGAAACATTTTTTAAGAAATAAAACTAAACCTGGTGAGATTATTTACTTTTCAAACACCCCAAACAACAGAAATGCAGGAGGAGTTAATAAACAGTCAGTTGGAACTCCTGGGAACAACTAACATCTAAGGAGTGGGAGAACATGAACTGAGGAAGGCAAATTCAGTAATGGGCTACATAATCAAAAGTGTGGTAGGGGAAAGAGAGAGAGAGAGAGAGAGAGAGAGAGAGAGAGAGAGAGAGAGAGAGAGAGTGAGAAAATCCTAACACATAAACCAGGGAATGATATCTAAACCAGGGAACGACAAAGCATCCAAAACATGTTCATCCCAATAGATGCACAAAATATCTTTGACAATATACAACACATTTATGCTAAAAACCCTACAAAATATAGGCACAGAGGGACCTATTAAAAACATAAAAACTATCTATCTAAAACCAAAAGCGAGCATCATAAGCAATGAGGATAGAATCTTTTTCCAATAAATACAGTAGTAAAGCAAATATTGCTTCCATTGTTATTTCATATGGTTCTGGAAACTTCAGCAATAGCAATAGGACAAGAGAAAGAAAATAAATACTTAAAGATAGGTAAAGAGGATATGAAACTATCCCTGTCTGTTGATGACATGATGGTTTACTTGCAAAATTCTAGGGAATTAGCAAAGATATTAATTGAGACAATAGTTTCAGCAAAGTTGCAGACTACAAAATAAAAAATCAATAGCATTTCTATATAATAATAACAAAATAGAAGAAGCAATAATAGGGAAATCCCACTCCAGATAACTACAAAATGCATAAAAAAATCTGAGTATTGACTTACCAAAGCACACAAAAACTTGTATAGATTCAATTACAAAATTTTCTTTAAAGAAATAATGGGAAAAAAAACAACCTAAACAGTGTGAAGACTATTCAATGGTCACAGCTAGGCCATACCAATTTAATAAAAGTGGCAATACTTCCAAAATTAATTTATACTTTTAATCATATACCAATCAAATTGTCAAGGGAACACTTTACAGAATTTGATAAAGTAATAACAAAACTCATTTGGAAAAGTAAAAGATCTGGAATATCAAGGGAAATGATGAAAAGAAGTAGAGAAGAAGGGGCAATAACACTTCTAGACCTCAGACTATATTATAAAGCAGCAGTAATGAAAACTATTTGGTATTAGTTAAAAAAAATAGAGAGACAGATCAATGGAACAAACTAGATGAGGGAAAATCAGAAACCATAGAATTCAATAACTGAGTGTTTGATAAAGTAGAAAACAAATTTTTGAGGAAAAAACTCTGCATGTGATAAAAACTACTAGGAAAACTGGAAAACAGTTTGGTAGAAATTAGACAAAGACCCTATACCACATTCCACAATACATTTTAAATGCATATGTGACCTTAATATTAAAGATTGTACTTTTTAAAAATTAGAAAAGAAACTGTTCATAAACCTCTCATAACTATGGGTAGTTGTATTATTTATGAAACAAGAGACAGAAGCAATTGCAAAAGATAAAATAGATATCCTTTATTACTTGATTACTGAAATGGAAAGACTTCTGCACAGACAAAATTAATGCACTTAGGATAAGAAGGGAAGTTGTCAAATGAGAAAAAAATCTTCATATCAGATTTCTCTGATCAGACCTTGATGTCAAAGATATATCAATAATATATACGTGTATGTATGTATGTATACATATATGCATATGTATTATGACTAATAATCATTCCCTAATAGATAAGTGATCAAAAGATATGAAAAAACTCTTCTCAAAGGAATTGCAAGCATTCATAACCACATTAAAGAATGCTCCTCACTTTGTGATTTGGCAAAAATGACCAAAAGACTATCAATAGTCAATATTGGAGGGATTATAAAATTATAAGTATACTAATACATTGTTGGTGGAGCTGTGAAATGGAGTGACTATTTTGGAAATTAATAAAGTGTCCATAACTTTGAACCAGAGACTCCATTACTAGGCTTATACCCCAAGGAAGTCATTGATAAGAATACTCTAAAATAGTTACAGCAGCATTTTATGGGATAGCTAGGAATTTGGAAACAAAGTAGATTATTCTATCAACTGGGGAATGGCTAAACAAATTGTTTTATATGAATGTAATGGAATATTGCTACACTGTAAGAAATGATGCATGTGATGAATACAGAGAAGCATAGAAGAATCTATATGAATTAATGCAGAGTGAAGTAAGCTCAGTCAAGAAAATGATATTCACAATAACAACAACAATGTAAATGGAAAGAACAACTATTTACCAAGAAATAAAAAATAAATATAACTAAATTATAAAGAGATGAATGAAGAGATATGAGAGCACTCTTCTAATCCCAACAATTCATGGAGATGAGAGTCCACAGGTGTTACATATCATACATATTTTTGGACTTTTTCTGTGTATTGATCAGTTGTGCTAATTGTTTTATCCTCTAAAATACTATTTGTTATATGGAATGGTTCTCTTGGAGGGGAAGAGGGAAGGATTCTTGAGATAACTATAGTGATGTAAGAAACAGATAATAGAAATAATAATAGCAATAAAAACATTTAAACATTTAAAAACAGCAACAATAGAAAAAGAAAATGAATGAGTCTAGTGATAGTATGCCTTCTTCAAGAAACAGTCAGGAGGCCAATGTCATTGGATCATGGAGTACATGGAGGGAAATAATGTGTAATGAAACTGGAAAGGTGAGGCAGCTAGGTGGCACAGTGACTAGAGCACAGGCCCTGGAGTCAGGAGGACCTGAGTTCAAATTCGGCCTCAGACATGTAACACTCACTAGCTGTGTGACCCTGGGCAAGTCACTTAACCCCAATTGCCTCAAAAAAAAGAAAGAAACAAAGAAACAAAGAAAGAAAGAAACTGGAAAAGTAAAAAAAAAAGGCCAGGTTATGAAGGGCTTTGAAAACCAAACAATATTCTAAATATGATACTAAAATTAATGGGGAGCTATTGAAGTTGATTGATTTGAGGGATAAAATCAGGAAGATTGCTTTGACAGATGAGTGGAGGATGAATGGGAGTTGGAAAGACACTTGAAGCAAGAAGACCAGCCAGCAAGGCTCTTGTAATGGCAAAGGTCTCATGTGATAAGTGCCTACACCAGAGTAGTAGAAATGTCAGTGGAGAGAAGATGGCATATAGGAGAGAGGGTATGATTTGCCAATGGATCATACATGGGGGTGAGAGTGAGTGAGGGGGTGATTGTGAGGATAGTTGTGCCTTCTCAACAGTAATAGGAATAAAATTAGAAAGAGGGGAGGGTTGGGAGGAGTTTAAGATGCCTGTGTCATTTCCAGTTTGAGATGTCCAGTAGGCAATTGAAGATATGAGACTAGAGCTTGTAAGAGAAGTTGGGGCCAGATAGGTAAATCTGGGAATTATAATCAGAAAGATGGTAATTGAATCTATGTAAGCTGATGAGATCATGAAGTGAATAGTATAGAGAGAGAAGACAAGAGGGTTAAGGAGAGACCCTCCTCTGGGACATATGGTTAGCAGAAAGAAATATTAAAAAGATCCAACAAAGGAGGCTGAGGAAGGGTTAAGTAGCAAAAGAACCAGGAAAGAGCATTTTCGTGAAAACCTAGAGAAAAGAGAGTTTCAAAAAGAAGAGGGTGGTTTCTGGTGTAAAAGTTACAGAAAAGTCAAGAAAGATGAGTATTGAGAAATGACTAGTGAACTTGGCAAGTAAGAGATCAATGGGAATTTTGGAGAGATTTGTTTGAGTTGAATGATGAGGTTAAAAGCCAGACTGTAGAAAATTAAGAGAAAAATAAAAATTGGAAGCACAAATTGTAGGTGGTCATCTCAAGGAATTCAGTCACTAAAGGGAGGAGAGATATGAGACAATAGCTACTGGAGATGGATAGATGGACGAAGTGAGAATTTCTTGAGAATGGAGGAGAGATGAACCAGTGAAGCAGCCAATAGACAAGGAGAGTTTGAAGATTACTGAGATACTGGGGATAAGAGAGGGAGCAATCTTCTGGAGAAGATGAGATGGATGGGTGATCATTTACATATGTAGAAGGGTTTTCTCTTCATGTGAGACATGGATGAAGAAGATAGTGGCAGAAGGCATCTAAGTGATATGAAATGAAGAAATGGGAAGAGGGAGTTTAGTGAACAGTTTCAATTTTTTCAGTGAATCAAGAAGCACAGCTAAGAGAGTAAGGAAAAGATGAGCCTCCTAAGGTTTGCAGAGGAATGACAAGATTTGGAAAAGTCGCTGCAGTGAGTGGGACGGGTTCAAAATAGCTTCACATAGACTTAGGAGATATAAAAAGATTGCCTTGCTGTGCTGAGGACCCAGTTGATATTATGTAACATCAGTTTATGTAATATCAGCAAGGTTTGGTGGTTTTCTCCAGGTTACTTCAGCAGCATGTGAATAGGAACAAATGCAGTGGTGGTTGAAGTAATTCAAGCCTGAGGCTTAGCAGGGCAAGAGCAGGACACTAGGATCCGATTTGATTGAGACTGACTTCTAAGGTTTCCTGTAAAAACAGTTATCAGGAAATGCTATTGACCAGCAGTCTCTACAGCATGGGGACAGAGGCAGGAGGTGGTTCAGAATTTCTGTGATGGGGAGAGTGTTATGGGATAGGAGTAGGATAATGATTGAGGAATGAGTTCAGGTAGGTTATCATCATCCCCAGGGAGAAGCTTAGGTAGCCAGTGTAGAGATGGGGCAGATATTTGAATTAGATTTTTTCAGGGTAGATTTGGAAAGAGATTATCATGCTGTCCAGTGGACCTGTAGACCTGTGAGTTTCTTTCACAGGTTGCTAGGTGTCTAGTGGATAGAGTATTGTTCCTGGACTCAAGTCAGACTTGAGTTCAAGTACAGCCTCAGACACTAGCTAGCTGTGTGATCTCTTACTTAACATCTGCTTCAGGTTCCTCTGCTGTAAAATGAGAATAATAATAGCACCTACTTCCCAGGGTTGTTGTGAGGATGAAATAAGATAATAAGTGTAAAGTACTTACGGTGCCTAGCATAACATACTTTTCTTTTTTTCTTTCTTTCTCTCTTTCTTTCTCTCTTTCTTTCTTTCTTAGCTCTTTCTCTTTCTTTTTCTCTTTCATTTTCTTCCTTTTTTCTTTTGCTTGGCAAGGCAGTAGAGAAAGCTAGCAAGGCTAAAGAGGCAATTTGAGGTCCAAGCTACCAAACAGAAGATGTCATGGAGTAAAAGGTTAAATTCCCCCTGTAGTCATTTATATAAGAAGTTGGAACTGACAGCAGGAGTCCAGTGCTTTCTCTGTTATAAGATAAAGAGATATTTAAGAGATTTTGACACTGCCTGAAGCTTTATAAGGCCCCCAAGCAGGTGCAACCAACTAATCAGAGAGAGTCTGCAAAAGTAGAAAGATTTGATGTGAAGCCAAGATATTTTGAAGCCCAAGGCAATGATAGCAATGCATTTACTCTGGAAGGCTTGTGATTCTAATGAAAAATTTAGGAGAGTAAAAATTTTCTACTTTGCCCTGGTAGAGAATACTAGAGTTAAGCAGAGATTAATAGTTAGCATGGTCAAAGAAGTGCCAGTCTGTATTTAGATATTGGTAGTTTTAAGCTGTTCTATATTTTTATCTTTTAAAATATGCAAAATTTATTGTTAATGATTTCTGTTCTTATTTTGAGTTCTGTTTTATTTTCAAAGCATAAATGAAATAGAAGCCTATTTTGATCTCATGTTGCTCCTATGTTTATACACCCAAGGTGAACATATCCTTTGGGCCTATGCCCCTATCCCTTAAAAGCCTCCAAACTAATTTAGTATTTTAGTTCCTAGACTTGCAGGTACACTGCTTAGAAAGATAGGTTTTTAAAAGCTTATTGTTGCTTTTTAAAACCTGCTACTTAATGGAAAACATCACAGAGGGTAGTATATAAAGCCACTATTACTTTAGTATAAATTAATTTATCAGGTTGACTTTAATCACTAGGCAGGGACTTGCTTACATAGGAAGTCATGTTTTAATGAGGAGGCTTTGGGAGAGGGCAAAGTATGCTATATAATATGGTACCATGTGAGGAAGGAAGAGCCAGATGGAATCTAGAGAGGGAAGTACTGGAAAGCTAAGGGGTAACCCTTGAATACTGGATTCCTGACCTATATCCTGGAAAAGAGAGTGCCGAATGAAGCTAAAGGAAGTAGCAAGAAGAAGGCAAGAGTTGAAGACAAAGATTTCAATTTGGACTAAGTTACCTATATTCGTTGTACCTATAGATGGACAATATCATAATCTACCCTATACCTAACCCAATGTTTCCACCCCTAATTTAGAGTTAATTATAGCTTATTGTGACCTTTTATAACTTTCACTGACTTGATAAGAATGAATATTATTAAAGGGTATTCACATATAGAGCATGCATGGCATAGTGGGCAGAGAGTTAACCTAGGTAGGAGTCAGAAAGACTTGGGGTCAAACCCCACCTCTCATACATACTAGGTGTGACTATGAGCAAGTCACTTAGCCACTCAGTATCTCAGCCAATTATCTAAGACTATAAGTTGCAAAAATAGTTGTCTATCTGCATTGGTAGAGAACATTTCTTCCCTAGGAGTTCCCTGTGCCATTGAATTCACAAGCGTGGACCAAATAAAGTATGTATCACATACAACATGAAAGTTTCATTATCTAACATGCTGAAAAAATGAAATATCATTAAGTATGTTTTTTCCCGATATTTTAATTTCCTGTGTCTCCTAATGGGAAAAAATCTAATTACCAAATCATTAATATTATTGCCTGTAAGGGGGACATAGTAACTCAATTAATGTCCTTATAGTTACTTATCTTAAATTACCTCTTAACCTTTTGGAAGGATATGGTAATTTCAACAATTAATTGCTTTTTGCCTTCTAATTTTAGGGAAATAGCCTACTAAATTGATAGATATTTCTTTGGAAATATCCACTTGTATACAGAATCCTTTAAAATAAATTAGGCATATGATATTTTCACATCCTATTTGCTTTAAAAAATTAGTAAAGTACTGGCATCAGTACGGAATTCATAAATAAATTTTATATACTGCAAAAGGTTGAAGTTTGTGTTACACATTAAATGAGGTACATTAATTCAAGTACTTTGAAAAAACTATCTTCACATTAAAATGCATCATTGAAGATTTTTGCTTAGCATGGTGCCATGTTAGGCATTTCATACATGACAATGATTTCCTATCAGAAGTACATGTTTTCTGGAATTATTATTACTGATAATATGCTTATCTAACCTCCCACAAAATGGGATGCTGGCCTGGTTACTTGGCACAGAAAAGTCACCATTATTATCACAGGAAAGGGAAAATTTCTCCTCAAACATAGTCACTCTATGCAGTTGCTTCCTGGGCCACAGAGTCTTAGAAAAGGACTTTTGAAAGGCACATGGTCAGCAGTGCAGGCAATTCATTATTCTTACGGTCATGGTGTCCTATCCCTAGGCTGATACTTCTGCTTTCCCATGCCACTTTGTGGTGTGGAAGAGCTATAGCTCATCTCTCTCTCTCTCTCTCCTCTCTCTCTCTCTCTCTCTCTCTCTCTCTCTCTCTCTCTCTCTCTCTCTCTCTCTCTCTCTCACACACACACACACACACACACACACACACACACACACACACACACAACTTTTCCTCCTATCTTTCTATCCTCTCAGGCTGTAGACCCTTATCTCAAACTTCATATAAGACATCTTCACTAAGTTGTACCATTGGAACTTAAAACTCAACATAAGCTAAACCTAACGTTATATGCTTTACAATACTACTCATCCTTCTGTCAATGGCATTGCACTTTCCCTAGTATCATAATTACATCCAGAATTGCAAGGAACAGAGATTGTTTAATAGTCCTTCAATCTAACCATGGGGTTTATTGATGGGCTCTTAGGCAACTAGATTGAGAGCTTGAAAGTATCTCAGAGGCCATTTTATCCAAACCCCTCATTTACAGATGAGAAAAACTGAGGTCCAGGGATTTTAAGAGATTTACCCAATGTCACTTGGGTCATAAGTGTCAGAGGTAAGATTTGAAATCTGATTCTTTGAATCCACTGCATCATTCTGTCTCACTATTACACTTACTAATTCATGTAAGAAATATATAGGGGCAGCTAGGTGGCACAGTGGATAGAGCACCGGCCCTGAAGTTAGGAGGACCTGAGTTCAAATCTGGCCTCAGACACTTGACACTTACTAGCTGTGTGTCCTTGGGCGAGTCACTTAACCCTATTGCTTACCAAAAAAAAAAAAAAAAAAAAGGAAGGATATACGATTTGTACACCTACCTTCAGAGCTATCCTGGGTTTTGTCAGGTTAAGTGAAATGAAGCCACCTCAGTAACTGCGATCCAGGCAACCAGCTATATCCAAGTAATGTAACAGTTTTAAATGGCCCTCTGATTTTAGAGCTTTATGAATGTATTGATCACAAGTAATTCAGCTTATTCTCAATGCAGAGATCAGAAGAAAGACCAGAACTACAGATATAGATGTGGGATGCTTCCCACTCTGTACCCTCTCAAACCATCTTTTTTATCACTGCAAGAATACTCTTTTATACTTTTATCTGAGACTTTCATGCCTCGGTTCAAAAGTCTTCAAAATTGTCCCTAATGCTCAGAAAATAAAGTTAAAGCTCTTTAGTCTGGCATTCAGAGCCCTCCAAAATTACCATGCTTCACTAACATTCATATTTTCCAGGCTTTGTACCATTATTTATATCATTCTCCATTTCTGGAATGCTCTTCTTCTGTTGAAATTCAACATCTTTTATGATCTAACTCAAATACCATTACCTCCATACAGTCTTCTTTGATTTCTCCCTATCAGTGAAGATCTTTTCTCCTTCAACCTTTGTATAACAACTTGTTTTTAGCCTTTGGTGTGTGTGTGTGTCCTTGTTGGTCATGTATTATTTAATATTACAATTAATTATGTATATGGCATATCTCCATATTAGACTATATGCTTTATGAGGTCAGAGATAATTTTGTTTTATCTTTATATTTCTCATAGGGCCTATCACAATTTGAAAATGAGTGTTTAATAAGTGCACAGTATATCTCCAACGTACCCAGTCTCATCTCACACTACCTTGCTTCCCAATCAAATTGTATTATATTGCAAAACCTGATCTCATCTTACTCTTTTCCATCTTCATGCATTCGTTCATTCCATCCCAACACTTAGCAGTGTCTAGCACAGAACAAGTGTCTAATAAATGTTTATTGACTAACTGACTCTACCCCTCGTGTCTAAAATGAATTTCCCTCCACCCTTCAATTCTCCCTTTGTCCAAGATCCAACTTAGACTTCATCAGCAGATGGCATAAAGCCCCATGAAATTTCCTCTGATCTCCCAGTCCAAACCAATCTCTTCCTCCTCAAGTATCATAGCTCTGGATCTCTACTTTTCACTTATCTGACTCCCCTTTGTATCATACTTATTCATTAACTTTTCTTCTTCCTTGTAGATGACAAACAACTTGAGAGTAGGGAATAAATAGTACCTATTTTTGTATCCTCAGTATCTAGCAGAGTACCTTGCTTATGATAGCTGTATAATCCACATTTTTAAAAAAGAAAATGATGTCTTATTAGATTTTTGGCCCCCTTGTCTTCTGTTTGTGGTTCCATGAGACACAAGCTATGAGACAGTCCATCTGCTCTTATTCATTATTCTTATGTGGCTTGCCCATGGTCTCTGGGCAGGATATGCTGCCTCCAATCAGAAATATAACTAGTAATATTTGTGTCTAGGGAAACATAAACTACACATAGGACAAGTATCACAAAGCACGCCTTTTTCTGGGGGAAGCAGTGTCATCTTTCCCAGGAACCTGCTGAACAAAACATTTTGATTGTTTATACCATTATGGGTAGAATTAGGAAGTCAAATATGTTTACCTTCATCTCAACCAATGTTTTGTGAATGTGGTTGAAACTAAGTCAGACAACCTTTCGTATTTTAGTCCATTCTCTGCCCACACTGTTATTTTGCTGGAATGAATGAAAGAGGATCCACCACATTTTTTGTTTTCAAGTTATCTAAGTGAAGTGCATTGTGACTAGTGGACAATTTTCATATTGCGTATTTTATCTAGGTCAATATCTAGTTACATTCCTTCTGCAACTTTTTGTGCAGCTATAGGACAGAACATGCAAAACCACAGACTTGAAGGAAGGCAGGGAAACCAGGAGGTTGAGAAGAATAAGAGAATTCTAGACACGAGGCACAGATAATGAAAGCGCTAGGTGTCAGGAGATGGAGTGCATGTGTAAGAGATGAAGTGCCATGTGGGAGGAGTAGCAAGAATACCAGATAGTGATACTAGATAGCAAAGTCCATGGAGAGGAGTAAGGTATAAGCAGACTGGAGCAGTAGGAAATGGCCAGATTATGAAGGGCTTTATAAGCCAGACAAAAGAATTTATATTTGATCCTGGAGGTGATAGGGAGCCACTGGAGTTCACCGAAAGTCATAGAATATTACTATGTCATCAGAAATGATGACTATGAAGAATTTAGAGAAACGCAAGAACATTTTTATTAACTTAAACAGAATGAAGTGAACAGAACAAAAATACTCCATGTAAACAGTAGGAACAAAAAAATGAAAGTGAACACTATAATTATAATGGCAAAATTTGGCCTGGGAAAAGTGAAAAATTCACATTCTTTCTTTCTTTGCAGATATGGGGGACTATGAGTATGGAATAATGCATATACTGTAAGACAATCTGTGTTTTGGTTGTTTTTGCGAGATTGCTTTTTTTATAGTTCCTTTAAAATTCTTATTACAAAGGATGCTTAGTTGGGTAGGGGAGAGAAAGGAATATATTTGGGAAATGAATGTGATATAAAAACAAAAGGCATCAATAAAAGTAACATAAAAAGGTAAAAATAAAAACTCTCACATTAAAAAAAAGCTTAAGAGTTTGTAAAAGGAGAGTTATAGAGTGATTTGCCAAGGTTTTTATAATCATCATCTTTTTCTTCCCCAGAAATTGGACAGTTTTCAATGTTTTCCATATCTATAAGATCTGGCTGCTTATGAAGCAAAATATGAACTTCTCTATGAGTACATTATGTATTATGGATAGATAATAGAAAATAATAAATGAATTAAATATCCTCAGTATACGAAGCAAACTAGAGAGTAACTACATAGTATCTGTTATCATCTCTGGGGTCTAACATGGGTTTCTAGTAATTTTCACCTTTCAACTCCTTTCTCTGATAGTAGTGCTTCCCCCATTTTTTTGGCTATGCGTCCCAAGTATATAATGGCTGACATTTTAATAGAGCTTTAAAGTTTACAAAGCAGTTTATACTCAATTGTTTTTTAAGCTATCTGATTTATTTATTATGACAAAACTGAAAAAAGGAAAGGGTATGCCAGGAACAAACAAGATTCACCACTGAGTTGAGTGTTGAGACTGTAGCAGTCTCATATTTGGAAATCATAGAGAATGTAATTGTGGTTCAAAACAGCTAAATAAAAGCAGGTTCAAAATATGAATTTTATATATTTCAAACTGTCTTATTCTCTCCAAAACCCATTTAGCGTCTTCATCATCCAACAGATTAAGCATATGTTCTACTCAGTTATATAATAAAGTAAAAATACACCAAACTGCGTGCTATATTGTCACACAGCAGTTAGCTTCTCATACAACTAGGCCTTATACATTGGTCTTCAGCTTCAGAGAGCACAATTGTCTGAGTAATCTATATTTCATGTTCATACTATGGGGCCAGTGCTTGGTCCTTGATGAGCAAGATCAGGTATGAAAACAAATTCTAAATTAGGGTCCTCAATGAATTGTCTAGCAATCCTGAGGAAAGGCTTCTCAATGTTGTAGTTACTTTTGGCTTAAATGTTCTGGGAATTCTTTGTCCTGTGGAAGACAATGGATCTTATCTTGATTTTCTGTCCTTATTATCTACTTTGCTGTGTCAGCACTTTACATGCATTCATACAATATCTTTATGTCAGTTAGGCGCATTCTTGTAAGTAACTTTCAATATTATGTCAAATATTATAATGTCACATTTAATTCAAATGTAATGGTCATCTCTCAGAGCACCCAATTTCCCTGGGCTAGCTTATGTTAAATTTAATAGGACCTCTTAGTATGGAACCCAAGAGGAATGGACCTCAGCATCCAAAGTGGCTACATACTTCTCAAATTCACCACATGATGTTCTACAAATGCAGTTTTTCTAGTATTTCTATCACTAATTAATATAAGTTTGAACTTTACTTAGTGTTTTTCATTGGCGGTCAACATGATGGTAATTCCAGAATGAATGAATGAGTAAAATAGCATTTATTGAGATATTACTACACACAAAGAACTGTGTTAAGTGCTGGGGATATACATAGAAAATCAAAACAATCTCTGCCCTCAGGGAGCTCACATTCTAATGGGGGTAATAACATACATAATAGTTTTCAGCTACAAGTCAAATGGGAACCACAGGCCTTAGTGTATAGCACCAAAGCAAATAACCATGCATCTTTTTAAAAAAAAAAATTTCTTGCAAATCAAAACAACTCTGAGGTACCACATCACACCTATCAGACTGGCCAACATGACAAAACAGGAAAATGATAAATGTTGGAGAAGATGTGGGAAAATTGGAACACTAATGTATTGTTGGTAGAGTTGTGAAATGATCCATTTTGGAGAGCAATTTGGAACTACACCCAAAAGGCTATAAAAATGTGTATACCCTTTGACCCAGCAATAGCACATCTAGGGCTGTATCCCAAAAAGATCATACAAATGGGAAAAGGACCCACATGTGCAAAATTATTTATAGCAGTTCTTTTTGTGGTGGCAAAGAATTGGAAATTGAGAGGATGCCCATCAATTGGGGAATGGCTGAACAAGTTGTGGTATATGAATGTAACGGAATACTATTGTGCTATAAGAAATGATGAGCAGGTGAACTTCGGAAAAATCTGGAAAGACTTGCATAGACTGATGCTGAGTGAAGTGAGCAGAACGTTGTACACAGTAACAGCCACATTGTGCAATGACTAATATTGATAGGCTTAAACCCTTCTCAGCAATACAAGGATCTAAGACATCTCCAAAGGCCTCATGATGGAAAATGCTATCCACATCCAAAGAAAGAACTATGGAGTTTGAATGCAGATAGAAGCATTATTTGCTATTTTTTTTCTTCTATTGTGTTTTATTTCCTCTTGGTGGTTCCTCCTATTGGTTCTAATTCTTCTTTACAACATCACTAATGTGAAAATGTATTTAATAGGAATGTATATGTACAGCCTATATCAGATTGCTGTCTTGGGGAGGGAGGCAGGGAGGGAGGGGGAGAAAAATTTAAAACTCAAAAGCTTATGGATGTGATTGTTGATAAAGCAAAATAAATTAATTTAAAAAAACAAAAAGAAAAAATAATTTCTACTAATAATCATGTTTGCTTCTCATGTAGAAGCACTTGATAGTGTCAAGGACTTTGGTTGTGCTAACTTTATTTTCTAGGTTTCAGTAGCTGTGGTTATGGAGGTCATAGGGGCTGGAGCACTCACAAAAGCAGTTTCTAGGATGTTGGCCATGGGGGCTGGGCTGGAAGCAGGATCCATGATTTGGAAGGTGCTGCTACAGAAGTGAATCTGTCTCCATCTGACTGAATGCTTTATATTATCACATTTACATATCTTATTTAGCATAATTATCTTGTAAGGAAAGTTATTCTTGATACTGAACCTGTAATTTAATTACTCTAGGGAATTTCCCTTGAGGAAAATCTGTTTACTAATGTAAGATCATCAACAGTTTGTAATACATAGTCTTAAAGAGCTGCCTATGGCACTGAGGAGTTAAGTGATTTATTCATGGTCACATAACCAATATGAGTAAAAGATGGGACTTGGACCTAGTTTTGACACCAAGGATACCTCTTTAGCTACTATAGTGCCTTATAACAACCACTTAATATAATAAGTAGTCTTCATTTATCATTCCAATTTTACAATGAGGAAACTGAGTTTCAAAAAGATAAAATGACTTGCCCATAGTCATACAGCTAATACATGTCGGAGCAAAAATCTGAAATCAGCTTCTCTAACTTCAGGCAAAGTACTTTTGACTATAACACTTTATCAGGTTTCAATTTGCTTTAGTGTAATTGCTTCTTGGCAGCAAATAGATTGGTTATAAACTAAAAAATAATAACATAAAGATTATAACTCCAAGGGCCAACTATTCATAAAGAATGAAATTATTTAGTACTTATGGATATCTTCAAACTGCTGGTCAGAGGCACATACTTTCTGATAGCCCATACTTACAGGAAATACCTCAGATATCTGGGTCCCAACCAACTTGGATCCTACTATTACTTTGCCTTATTCCTCATATGAATAAAAAAAGGATTTCATGTTTTAATATTTCAAAATAAAATCAGTGAAGGCTTAATTATCAATGCCTTGAGTATTGCCATGAATATCTTTGAATGTCTCATTAATATTAATTTGTAGCTATGTGCCAACAGGAATTACTAACAACTAAGCTATACAATGGCAAGTCAAATACTGAGTACCTGAGCCATAAACCTGCATTCATGAAAGAACTGGCTTTACTCATCAGTATTCTAGATTACAATCTCCCCAGGATGCTTAAAACCAATATTAGAATCCAGCAGAATTTAGAAATGACTACTGAAGTATTCTTTTCTTTTCTATGACATAGTTATTGATTAGTTTTTTAGTTTCTTAACAAGCAGACATTTTCCATCATAATGATTTTCTATTATGCTATAAGGATGACAGCGAGTTTCACAATAAAATCTTACCTAAAGGCATTATCTGGTCAAAATCAATATTATCATAAAGAGTGATTTACTGAATAATTTGAGAGTTCATGGCCTTTACAATCTTTGGAGAGATACTGTCCATTTTATAGGGAAATGAGTCAAAGTGAGCAGGGTAGGCAGCCTAAATTTTTTTTTTCTTCCAGTAGTGGTAATTGGTTTGCAAGAGGTAGTGAAGTCAAGTTCCTTACCAGCTCAATTCAATTTAATTACAGAAACATTTATGAAATTTCTTCTTCATTTATTGTACTGTCAAGGTACAGGGTAGATAAAACATGGTCCCTTTCCTCAAAAGTTTACAATATAATAGGAGGATATATATATGTCACATATAGACATGCATATACATATATACATCCATACATACACATAAATGAATATAATGCAAAGTAATTCATGGTCAGTGCATAAGAGAGGTGGAACTTTGGGTCTCTTATGTGGGATCTATGCACAAAGTCATTTCCTTTTAGGGGAATCAGGGAAGGCTTCCAGGAAGAGTTAGCATTTGAGTTGGGCTTTAAAAAACGATCACAAATTCAGCAGGTGAAGAGAACAAAAAGTAGGCATTGTAGTCATAGGAAATAACCTGAGCAATGGATGAGTTGTTCATTGGACAAAACAATGGCTTTGGCTTCAAGACTTTTCTGGCAGTCTTTTAAACAGTGGTTTGAAGGGGGAAGAGAGTTGTTACTCATAACCCATTGATTCATATTGAGGTTGGACAAGACTCTCATTTAAAATAGCGAAGATGAAATTAATTGTAGAGAAACTAAACTATGATTTTTGCCTGGAGAAAGTGTGACAAAAATCACTAGTCTTTTCAGTCTCTTTTACCAGCCTTGCCCTTGTACTTTGCAGAGAACAGAGGAAATCTCACCTGGATCCTCACTGTTGATAAGAATCCAGAACTTCAAATCTTTCATAGTTCACGAGCTTGTAACTGGGCAATGGTGGGGGACAGAAATGGATGTGAGGGGGAGAACTGTAAAATGGGGATAATAGCCCCTACTGACCAGGATTTTGTGAGGATCAAATGAAATATTTGCAAACCACTTAGCACAATGCCTGGCACCTAATAGGCATTATATATTTGCTAGATATTAATAATAATAAATCAGAAAAATGTTTCCACGACCAAAGATCCAATCTATCAGATTTTCTGATTCTGTTTCAAAAGAAATTTTAAACTTTGTATGAATAGGAAGGCTGATTTTTGCTGATAATAAGTTATATATTAAGACGCAAGAGAAAACAATTTATAACAAGATAGAAGGTAAAAATTAGTTGGCATACTCAGAATGTCAGAAACTAAGGGCCTTAGCATAACATGGCATCGAGCCAAAGAGATTACTGAGGAAGAGGAAGGGAACAGGCATGATGCAGTAGAAGGCCTTCCTTGAGAAAGGTCAGCTGGGGTAAGGACAGACAAGAGTGGTAACCTTAGCCATAGTGAAGAGGGTAGAAGGTAAGAGAAAGTCAAGGCAAGGGATTGAGCCATATCTCTTTGTTGGAATATAATGAAAATATTACTTTGTGTATTGTGATAACAGGTGAGCAAGCCAGCCCAGAGGATAAGTGTCCATATATCCTGTATAAAATGCATGAGGTGCTACAGTTGGTGGTTGGTCATTCCACCCACCTGTGACAAAAGGAAAGAAGAAACAGAAGTATGTCTATTATACTCCAGAAAATGTACAAATGTTGAACTATAAATAGCAAAATCCATTTGGTACATAAACTCTATAGCACAAAACCTGAAAGGAGATGGGAGATAACACATAGATTGTAGATAGATAGATGATAAATAGGTGGAAAGGAATAAGTGTCTATTAAATACCAGGTAATATGCTAAGTGCTGTACAAATATTATCTCATTTGATCCTCACAACCACTCTGGAAGGTTAGTGCTATTATTATCTCCATTTTACAGCTGAACTTGTGATTTCATGTACAAGGAATTCTGAGGTGAGGAGGCCCTCTCTACCAATGTAAGGTTGTACCTTCTTGGAGGTTTACAGTCTTAAAGAATTGCGTAGAGCATTGAGAGGGTGACTTCCTTAGGGCCACACAACCAGTCTGTCAGGGGCAGGACTTGAACCCAGGCCTCTTTGGCCAGCTTTCTATCCGTTCTGCCTCTCTCCTATCAATATTGGCACTAAGTGAAGTAACAGAAATAAAGAGCTGTCCATTGGTTGCCATGTCCAGATATGCTATAGGCTGCTTATTTGTCTGATAGATAATGCATGTGGAGAGGGAATCACTGCTGACTTATGAGAAAAATGATCTACTCTCATAGACAGGTGGCAGCAACACTGGTGGATCACAGATTGAGTTAGAATCAGACAGGATACGTGAAAATGTCTGGACACAAAGATTTTGCTTACTGAGAAATACACCACGCTTGAAAACAATAGAGGAGTACTTATAGACCAACATAGTGATCAATGAAAAATATATCTCATTTAGTAACCCCAAACAGACTAACTTAATAAGTGGCAAATTGCACTTTGGTGAAAATCTAAAGATATCATGAAACTCTAGAATAATGAAGAAGCAACCCTATCCACCCCCAATCTAGGAAATAAATTAAAATGCAGCACAATGGAATACAGCTAATATTTAACATTTATAGAGCTTACTATGTGACAGGCACCATGCTAAGCACTTTGCCATTATTACCTCATTTGATCCTCCCAAGGACCCTGGGATGTGGGTCCTATTATTATCCCATTTTACACAAGGGGAAACTGAGGCAAAGGTTAAGTGACTTGCTCAAGGTCACACAGCGAGTGTCTGAGATGAGATTTGAACTCAGGTTTAATCCTGACTCCAGGCCCAGGGCTCTATCCACTGTGCCACTTAGCTGCCTTATAACACCACACATCTGAAAATCAGTCTTACTTAAAAACAGTAGCTCAGCTGCACTCTTATGTTGCTGAGCCAGGTGAAGCACCTCAAGCATAATCATTAGGAATCATTTTCTAACTTCCAAGATAGGTAGGAAATGATCAAAGAGAAAAGTGTAGAGAAGGAGGAGATAAAATCTCTTTATCCAAACAGAGCTTGAATATTTGAAAAATTGTAACCTGAACCAAAGACAAAACAAAATGAAACCAAGGATGGACACAAAGAGAAATTTAAAGTAAGACATGATGCAGAAGGAGATACACACTGGTAGCTGGGTGGTACAGTGGATAGAGCACTGGACCTGGAGACAGGAAGAGCTTTATTTAAAACTGGCATCAGATACCTGCTTGTGTGACCTTGGGCAAGTAATTTAACCTCTGAGTGCCTCAGTTTACCCAACTCTAAAATGAAGGTAATAAAAACTCCTACCTCTTAGGATTGCTATGATCATCAAATGAGATATTTGTAAAGAGCTCAGCATACCGTAGGCACTTAGTAAATTCTTGTTCTTTCTCCTTTCCCTCCACCTTCAGAGCTAGATTTCTAGCCAAAAGATAAATTCAGAAATATGATGAAGGCTATATGTAACTCAATCCATCTACCTTATCTCCAATAATTTCTTCTCCTTTTTGAAAAGCTAAAAACATGACTTATTCTATAATTAAGGTAAATGTATTATTCCACTTCTTAACTTTTAATAGTTTGTTTTCTTATATAAAATTTTACCATCTGGCTAGCATTTATTATGTAATAGGGAATGAGGACCACCAGTCAATTAACATTTATTAAGTGCTTACCATGTGCCAGGTACTGTGCTAAGTGCTAGGGATACAAAAAGACGCAAAAGACAAGTGTCTTCCCTAAAGGAGTTTACAATCTAATGAATGAGGTGAAGATGTAATTTTTTTTTTTGCCATATTGCTTGCCAGTTTTTAAACTTTTTGGATACATCTACTAAATAAATTTTTATTTTCTATGAATTTATTCCATCAAACTTTTGCTCTGTTTAACACTGATCTTATGGTTTCCTAGCTATCCTTTTTAAAAACCATATTTGTATCTTGAGTCCTGTCCTGCAACATTTTATCACACTGAAGAGTTCAAAAGAAATATGTGTAACTAGCAAATTAGCTAACCATATTTTTAAAAACCATGCTTGCTCCCTAATCCCTGCCCTATAGCTCTCTCTCAGAAAATGACCTTATCTCCTACTTTGCTGAGATTAAAGACATCAGAAATGGGGTATATCTTGCTATTCTATACCTCAAAGCTTTTATCTTATGCAACTTCTTCATCTTCAAGGATAACGTCATCCTCCATTAGCTAGATCTAATCACTCCACCTAAACCAGAGGTATACAAAATTGTTTGGCCTGCTGCCCCCTTTAAAAAAAATTACTCAGTACCCCCTGGAAATCTACTTTCTTTAACCCTTTAACAGTTTTTTTTTAATTTGCATGATTTCAAAAAAAAAAATATATATATATATATATATAAAATGCATTTTTTTAATTCTTAAATTTACTAATTTACATCTTAAATTTACTAATTTATTGTAAATTTGTGTTTTTTCCCCCTGCATTGAAATTTTGATGTGCAGCCAAGATAGTGGAGTAAAAGCAGTGACTTGCTTGAACTCTCCCCCAAACCCCTCCAAATACCTGTAAAAAATGACTCTAAACAAATTCTAGAACAGAAGAACCTACAAAAAGACAGAGTGAAACAAATCTCCAGCCCAAGACAACCTGGATGGTTGATGGGAAAGATTAGTTGTGGCGGGGTGGGAGAAGAGCTTACAGTGTGGGCCATGCAGGCAAAGACCAGGCCTCAGCAAACCTGGAGCAGGCCTCAGGAGACCTAATCATGGGAAACTGTGGTGGTTTCTAGACTTCTTAACCCAGAAATGCCAAAGACAACTTAGGTCAGTGGGAAAGATCTGTCAGACTTGGGTGAGAGAGGAGCTCTGTCTGGCCACAGCCCTAGCCCAGTCTCCCCCCACCCTCACCCCTGGGGTGACAGTGGCTGTTTTCAGAGCTTTTGGCCCACAGATGGTAGATGGATTGAGCAGCTGATCAGAGGTAGATTGCAGGGATCTCTTTGCTGGTGCTGAGGCAGGATTCTCTTGTTTTGCTCGTGCTTGGATCTGAATTGCAGTCCTGGGTAGTGGTCCTAGGGCTAGAAGGAATACTGGTGTAGTGGAACTTATGACAGTAGTAGAGCGGGAATCCTTCTCACAGTTCCCAGGCAGAAAAGAGTGCTTGTGGTCACTCACAGACCAGAGCACAGGCCAGGAAAGGAGTAAACACCTCTCCTTTGATCATATCACCTTGGAAGAACTGAAAATTTATAGGTCCCTAGAAGTATCTCTGAAAACAGCCACCTGAAATACCTGAAGCTTGGGACAATACACCCTCAGACTACAGAATCTTACTTTGGTGACAAAGAAGATCAAAATATACAACCAGAAGAAGACAACAAAGTCAAAGGTCCTACATCCAAAGCCTCCAAGAAAAATATGAAGTGATCTCAGGCCATAGAAAAGCTCAAAAAGGATTTTGAAAAGCAAGAGAAGTAGAGGAAAAATTGGGAACAGAAATGAGAGTAATGCAAGAAAATCATGAAAAATGAGTCAACAGCTTGCTAAAGAAAATAGCACCTTAAAAAATAGCCTAACCCAAATGGCAAAAGATGTCCAAAAAGCCAATGAGGAGAAGAAAGTAGAATTGGCCAAATGGAAAAGGAGGTCCAAAAGCTCACTGAAGAAAATAATTTCTTTTTTTTCCTTTTCCTTTTTCTTTTTTTTGGCTAGGCAATGGGGTTAAGTGACTTGTTCAGGGTCACACAGCTAGTAAGTATGAAAATAATTTCTTAAAATTAGAATAGAGCAAATGGAAACTAATGACTCTATGAGAAATCAAGAAATTATAAAACAAAATCAAAAGAATGAAAAAATAGAAGATAATGTGAAATATCTCATCGAAAAAAAAAACCAAACTGATCTGGCAAATAGATCCAGGAGAGATAATTTAAAAATTATTGGACTACCTGAAAGCCATGATCAAAAAAGAACTTAGACATCATCTTTCAAGAAATTATCAAGGAAAACTCCCCAGATATTCTAGAATCAGAGGGTAAAATAGAAATGGAAAGAATCCACCAATCACCTCCTGAAAGAAATCCCCAAAGGGAGACTCCTAGGAATATTATAGCCAAATTCCAGAGTTCTCAGGCCAAGGAGAAAATAGTGCAAGCAGCCAGAAAGAAACAATTCAAGTATTACGGAAACACAATCAGGATAGCACAAGATTTAGCAGTTTCTACATTAAGGGATCAGAGGGCTTGGAATATGATATTCCGGAAGTCAAAGGAGCTAGGATTAAAACCAAGAATCACCTACCCAGCAAAACTGAGTATCATCCTTCAGGGGAAAAAACTGATATTCAATGAGATAGAGGACTTTCAAGCATTCTTGATGAAAAGACCAGAGTTGAACTGAAAATTTGACTTTCAAATACTAGACTCAAGAGAAGCATGAAAAGGTAAACAGGAAAGAGAAATCATAAAGGACTGTTTACATTCCTATGTGGAAAGATGATATTTGTAAGTCATGAGACCTTTCTCAGTATTAGGGTAGTAGGAGGAAATATATGTAGACACAGGGCACAGGGTGAGTTTAATATGAAGGGACGATATCTGAAAAATAAAATTAAGGGGCCAGAGAGGATTAACTGGGAGAAGGAGAAAGGGAGAGGTAGAATGGGATAAATTATCTTACATAAAAGAGGCAAGAAAAAGCTTTTACAGTGGAGCGGAAGAGAGGGGAGATGAGAGGGAATAAGTGAATCTTAATCTCATTGGATTTGACTTAAGGAGGGAATAACACACTCAACTGGGTATGGAAATCTATCTTACCCTACAGGAAAATAGGAGGGAAAGGGATAAGAGGGGGGGGGATGATAGAAGGGAGGGCAGATTGGGGGAGAGCATATTCAGAATGCATGCCTGTCTTGGGGTGGGGGGAGGGGAGAGATGGGGAGAAAATTTGGAACTCAAAATCTTGTGGAAGTGAATGTTGAAAACTAAAAATAAAAAAATTATTTAAAAAATAGAAATTTTGATGACTCAATATTGTGTCATGTAACGATATAGTATCTTATTGTAAACAAGTCATTGCACTCACATATTCCTGCCAATGCATGCTGGACTTCCCCACAATGCCTGGCACGCTCGTGTGCCAACATTTGCATGTTAAGACCTGTTGGCAGACTTGACCACTGATCTGTTATAACTTGCAGTCTGTGTGTCTTTTTGGAAAATAATGTAATCACTACAACTTTAACTCTGTTACACAACAGATGAAACATGTAAAAATAGTTTTTCAAAATTTTCTTCTCTTCTTTCCTTATGCTTCCACTGCCCCTTTATTTTTATTCAACGCCCCCCCCCAATCGGCACCTGAGGCTACTATGGCCCCCCTGGATAATTCCAGCACCTTCCCCCATACCCCAGGGAGCAGTGTAGCCCACTTTGGGAACCTATGACTTAACCCCTAGATTCCATCTTTCACCTTCTCTGGAATTTTCCTTCATGAGTTATGCCTTTTTTTTAAAAAAAAATCTTCATTCTCTCTCACTTTATTATACGTTAAAGGAAAAGCAACTTTATGTCACAGAGATTCAAAGTTTTGTGTGCAATTCTTTTTCTTCTTTCTGTTCTACTTTGCATAAGAAAATGTTTATTTTACCTGGTGTTTCCTAAATGTAGAATAAAACAATTTTTTTCAAGAGACAAAAAAGACATCTTCTCTCTAATGGCACTAATAATCTAGTTGCCAAAGCCAGTGGGCTATTGGTGGGGCAGTGCAAAGAATGCCAGACTTGGAGTAGTAAGAACTAGGTTCAAAACCTGACTTTGGCTGCTCACTACCTGTGGCTTCAGACATTTACTTGCTGTGTGACACTGTGAAAATCCTTTACCCCTCTTTGACTTATTTTCCTCATCTGTAAAATGGGCTGGAGAAGGAAATGGCCAAGCACTCCAGTATCTTTGCCAAGAAAACTCCAAATGGGGTCATGAAGAGTCAGACAGGACCGAACCAACTGAACATCAACACCTGTTTCCTCCTCTGTAAGCCGTCTGCATGTTGTCTCCCTTATTAGACTGTGAACTCCTCTGTGACGGGATGGTCTTTCGCCTTTGCACCCCAGTCCTGAGCAGTGCCTGGCACATTGTGGGCGCTTAACAGACGCTTATTTACTGATTAAAACGAAGGGAAAGAAGTAGGCCTAGATAATCTCTAAAGCCCCTTCCAGTTTTAACTTCCATGATTCTTAGTCTTCCGAAGTCCCTTATTCTTGAACTTTTTGTGACATCATCCCACCTGCACCGCCTCTTCTCTATTTATAGTGTTGCGTCTAAGACCCAGCGGAAGAATCCTTCCGAGAACCATCCCCCTAAACATCCGGAACATGCGCAAAGGCACGCATCACTGTCGCGCATGCGCGGCATCTCCAGTTCCGGAAGCTGCTCCCCAGCATCCTGAGCGCTGAGGTGGCTGTCGCCGGGAGCGGGGGGTCACCGAGATGGCAGAGAACGGCAGCGCCGGGGAGGTGTCCACTTTACCAGTGTCTGGGCCGCCCAGCAACCTCGGCAACGGGGCCGGCGGGGCTTCGGTTCAGAACAATAACCCGCTGTCGAGGAAGCTGCACAAGATCCTGGAGACGAGGCTGGATAATGACAAGGTAACTGGAGCCTCCTGGGGGGCGGGGGGAAGAGAAAGAGCCCGCAGGGGCGGGGCTTGGAGGGGCGGGGCGCAGGTGGGGGCGGGGCGCAGGTGGGGGCGGAGGGGAAGGAGATGGGGAGCAGGAGGCGTGGCCTGAGGTCCGAGGAGAGAGAGAACCTTGCAGGGGGCCTGTCTTGGTGAAAGCCTGACAGGAAGGGCTTCCTGGGATTCCTGCACCTGCCCTGACCGTGTCTGTGACCCTAACCATGACCATGACTCTGACCTTGACCTAGAGCCAGGCCCCACCAGCCTTGCCTTTCCGTGTCCCGGCTGTTATGGGGCGGGTAAGGGGTGGGGCCAGAGCTAGATCACGTTTGTAAAGTGGCTGGGGGCTCTCTCTGTCTCTCGCTCTCTCTCCCTCTCCCTCCCTCCTTCCCTTTCTCCCTCTCCTTCTCCGCCTCTTCCCTGCTCCCCCTCCTCCCCCTCCCTCTCCTTGCTTAGCTTCTCTGAGCCACAAAAGGAGAAGCAATTGCTGATATGATTTTAATAAGAATCAGGGTCCAAAAATATTTCAGGAAGCTAGAATTATGGGCCCAGTCTACTGAGGTGGAATTTAAGCTGACTTTAAGAGAAAAATGATAACCCTGTTTCCACAATATTTTAATTAGCCATTGCTTTATACTTCAATGTTAACATTAACCAGCCTTTTCCAGATAATGTCAGATTTAACTGGATTATAATAATGAGAACTAACATATATTTAGGACCTTCAGGTTTACAAAGCAATCTGTGTACATTTTCTCATTTGATATATAGATATGGCTCCTAGGTTTTCCTAGGTTTCCTAGGTTTTCCCCTATTTCCTTATGCTAGCCAAAGGAGTATTTCCCAATTTCTTCTGCCTATAACCCCTACTAGAATCAATTGGTCAATCAATCCAGTCATTGGCTGCATCTTCACTCATTCCCCTTGGCTCACTGGTTGAGGTTGCTCTGTATTGACAATTCCAGGTTCTCCCTTGAGATGGAGGTAGCTGGACCACTCAGTAACCCCTTTTCCTTTGAGGTTCGTGCTATTCATGGCCACCCAATCAGAGTCTTGGTAGCAGTGGTCTGTAGACAACTCCTCTTTCTTCCTCATGCAGTATGTGGCTCACAATTTTTCACTCCTCTCAAACTCCTGCCCTCATACTGGGGGACTTCAACATATACATTGACTCTCCCTCAAACACCATAATCCAGGGGTGGGGAATCTGCAGCCTGGAGGCCACATGTGGCCCTCTAGCTTCTCAAGTTTGGCCCTTTGACTGAATCCTCCTTGATATTCTTTCTAGGTTTTTGAGATACAGTTCTTTCCTGGTTCTTCTCAGTCTCTTTTACTGAGTCTTCATCCACATCACACTCTGTAACCATAGATGTCCCCCAGAATTCTGTGCTGGGCTCTCTTCTCTTTTAATATTACTTACTTCACTTGGTAACTTATTAGCTCCCATGGATTAAATTTCCATGTCTATGTTGATGATCCTCAAATCTACCTGGTTTGTCCCAACATCTCTGCTGACATCCAATCTCTCATCTCCAACTTCCTTTCAAACATCTTGAAATAGATGTCCAGTACACATCTTAAACTCATCATATCTAAAACAATTCACCTTTTTCCCTAATCCATACTCCCTTCCCTCCCCCCCACAAAAAAAAAACAAAAAACTTCCATATTGCTTTTGAGGGAAACACCATCCTTCCAGTCTTTCAGGTTCCCAACCTAGGAGTGATCCTGGATTCCTCACTGACTCTTAATTCGATGTCCAATCTGTTGCTAAGATCTGTTGATTTTACATTTGTAATATTATTAGAATACACATCTCTTTTTCTCCTCTGACATTGCCACCACTTTAGTGCAGGCTCTAATCATCTCTTGCCTGGATTATTGCAGTAGTCAGCTGGTGGGTCTGCTTGCCCCAAGTCTTTCCCCACTCCAACCCATCCTCCATTCAGCCACCACCAAAATGATTTTCCGAAAGTATAGGTCTGACCATAGGGTCGTGACCCTATTCAGTCAACTCCAGTGGCTCCCTGTCACTTCCAAGATTGAGTACAAAATCCTCTGCTTGATATTCAGTGCCCTTCATAACCTAGCTGCCTCCTACTTTTCCAGTCTTCTTATACCGTATTCCTACCGCATGCTCTTTGATCCAGTTGACAGTAGCCTCTTTATTCTGTCAGTAGCAAGATACTACATCTCTTGGCTTCAGCCATTTTTTCTGGCTGCCTCCCCATGCCTGAAATGCTCTTCTTTCTCATCCTCTTGTTTCCCTGGCTTTCTTTAATTTCCAGTTAAGATCTCATTTTCTATTCCTATGTTTAGCCTGTTTGTATATGTTTGTTTGTTGTCTCCTCCTTTAGATTGTGAGCTTCTTGAGGCAGGGACTGTCTTTTACTTCTTTTTTTGTCCCCAGGATGCTTTATAAATGTTTATTGATTGAATGAGCCTTAGATCTTCTTGCACTATCTATTTAATAGAGTGGTTGTGAGCAAAGTACTTTGTAAACTTTAGGACACTATAGAAATTGGAATTACAGCACATAGTATACGTTTAAAAATTTGGAGAGGAAATTTTGGAATTTTCTAGTTCAGTTCTTTGGTAATTGAAAATAAACTCAGCTTGCCTATCTGTAGGCCTGACTTAGGAAAAAAATGTTTAATTACTGTTTTGTGAGTTATTTATCTTGTTAAGCATTTATTCAGTAATTACCATATTTAATTCATGCTACTAGCTGCTGTAGTGCTCTTTTGGGAAAGTGGGCGCGACGGAGGGATATTCTAGTTATGATTTCATTGGTATTACTCCCAGTGAAGAAACTCTACCTGTGAAAGTTGTTACCTGCTCTGCAACTTATAGTCTTAGAGATTTTCTAAAGTACTTATAGTAGTGATTCTGTATCAGAGATTACCTATACCTTTTCCCTTCCTTGTTGTGTTTAAACACATAGAAATTCTAGTGAGGAATGCTGTGCTTTGTTAATGAAACTGCAACAACAAATATTATTGTAACTCTAGTAACAAAACAACTTATTCTCTATGTCAGTGTTTAGTTAGATTTTATTTTTAAGGAATTTATCATTACCTTAGAATGTTAATTTTTGTCAGGTTTTAAAAATTTATATGGGGGATATTTGTGTTCCAAAACAATTATAAGTCTAAATATTTATTTTAAATTAATTTTTATTCATGATTGTTATCAGACCCAGAATTATTAAAAATATTTTCTCATAATATCCTTTTTTGTAATTCTGAAACTTCAAATGGAAGTATCTCTGGAGTTTCTTGGAAGCTCTCCATAAATTTTCAGAGCCTTTATAGGCTTTTAGTATTAGAGGTTGTAGGACTGAGATCATCCAGTCCAGCTCTCTGATTTTTACAGATGAGGAAACCAGGGTCCAGAGATGGTAAATGATATGCTCAGTTGAGGTCAAATAACTAGTTAATACAGAGCAATCGACAAAAACATGAATGTTGTGCAAATTAGAATACAGTTAAGTGCGGAGTCCCTTGAGTGTTCATAGGATCATAAAATTTAGCACTTAGTCAAAAGACAGGTGGCTTCCAGGACCCCAAATCATCTGATTTCTTTCTCTCCTACTTGTTAATTAAAAAATCTGCTCAAGTACAGAATTGGAGGAAAGGCATGGTCAGATTACATTTTTGGTGAAAAAGATCTGAGGGTGAATATGGGTAATGAAAAAAGTTATTTTTATTTTTGATTATATTAATAGGGACATAGTGTGCAAAATAAAGGAAATGATTACATATCAAAATATTGTGTTGAGTTCTCATGGCCCAAGAAAGAGCCTTGATAAAAGAGTGTGTCCAAGTAAGATCAACCAGGATGTTGAAGGAACTGGAGACTATGCCATGTGAAGATTAATTGAAGGAACCAGGGATATTCACCCTGGAAAAGAGAAGATTTATTAGGAATACAGTAGTTGTCTTCCAATATTTGAAAGGTTGTGATGTGGAAAATGTTACGTCATTGTCTTCCTGAAATAGGTTAACTTTTTATATTAAATGATTTTATTCATGCACTGATTGGTGAATGTTTAAAGGTAGTGTAATAAAAATAACAGACATCAATTCATTATATTTTGGCTTGGAATTAGAAAATATTTTTAAATAAGTAGAACTGATTATTAGAAGAAGATTTTGATGTGTTTCTTATCCATTGTTTAGGAGATGCTAGAAGCTCTCAAGGCACTTTCAGCTTTCTTTGTGGAAAATAGTTTACGTACCAGAAGAAATTTACGTGGAGATATTGAACGCAGAAGTTTAGCCATCAATGAAGAATTTGTGAGCATGTTCAAGGAAGTAAAGGAGGTAAAATACTATGTATTTGCTTTAAATATTTGCTTTTTACCAAAATGTGTTAAAATTGTAAAACTTTAATTTTCTTCTTTGTACCTGTGACAGAATATGTATTTAGATTGTTCTGGTTTCTTGTATACTTAAAGATCTCTTTCCGCTGTTCCTTAGACAGATTTAGTTTAGGTTCCAAGAGACTTTCTTATGAATATTTGGTCTAGCAGTGAGTATGCTTTTCTTGAATGGTTTTTCAGAAAAAAAATGTCCTGTGATTTAACATACTTTTCCATGAATAGCTATTCTTGGTTGGAGTTGAGTTGTAGCTATCTTGACTCTGCATCCTAAATAATATCAGAGTACCCTGGAAATACTGTTCTATCACACATAAATAGACTGTTCACCATGAGATGAGACCAATTTTTATTTAGTGTTTTATATACCAGTATTTTGTGACTTATTATATAAAACATGGCAATATACAAGATTCTTACTCACTAAGTTTACAACTCGGGTTAATTACTATAACACCTTTATGTGGTTTCACTAAAGGTAGGGAAATGCCTAGTAAATACTTCAGAAAAGTAGTTGTCATAAAAATGAAATCCATCACAGTGATTTCAGTTATAAACGAAGACAGAAGCAATAACTTGGCTTATTTTATGAATTTGTTACTTTTGTGTGAAAACTATACAATTTTTTGAGTTTGCCATTAGTGAAACTATAATTTGAACTTTCTTGTTAACCAAAAAAATAAAATTTAATTTAAAAAAGAATGTTGCTAGCATTTACAGTTTGGATTATCTTTCACAATTTTGCTTTATTAAATTATGGCATCTAAAACAAATATTACGACTAACTGTTGTTTGGGTAGTTTGGAATGCTCAGTCACTGTTCTTGGATTGCATAATGACCAACTGCTGCTTTTTGATATATATTTTGAAATAATAGTAACTGACTAGTTCAAAGCCACTTCAGGACTTAATTTTATGAGTTAGAATAGCCCTTACATATAGTAGAATATAGGAAGTAATTTTCAATCCAAGGATCATAGCAAAGAGAAAATAAATTTCAATTCTAAAATGGATCATATAGCTTCCATTTGTTTGTAAATGGATTGTTTATTCTCAGTAGTTGCATAGTTCATCATGTAAAACTAACAGCTATTTTTTTACAGCTTTGTCTGGATGCTTCATTTTTTTCCCTTTCTGCTGGCCTGTTTCCCAGCATATTTGAGTTTCAGAAGTAGAAGAGTGTGGTTATGAAGTACTTTGAAGAATCTTTTTCCATCGTTGGAACTCTTTCCTTTGCACCTTGGTGTTCTGGTTGGTTTGGAACTTGAATTCAGTAAAAGAAGGAAATACCTTAGTATAGAATTGATAGGCAACATTAGTAGAATTATTAGCGACCACTAGGTTGTGTAGTAGATTGAGTCCTGGGCCTAGAGTCAGGAAGATCTGAATTCAAATTCAGCTTCAGTCACTTACTTAGCACTTAGCTGTGTGACCCTAGAAAGTCACTGAACCTCTCTTTGCCTCAGTTTCTTCAACCGTAAAGCATAGCACCTACCTCTCAAGTTTGTTGTAAGGATCAAATGAGATAGTGATTGAAGAAGTGCTTAGCACAGTGCCTGGCATATAGTAAGTGTTATATAAATGTTAACTATTATTATTATTCTTAGTAGTAGGCCCAGATATCCCAAATCATCAGTGTTTGATCTTGACAATGGAACAAAGCTATAAGTAAGCATGACACACTAAGTTATTTAACATAAGTTAATGAAGGCAAAAAAACAACAACAAACTTCTCTGCTTCTGTTCTTTGTCAGAAGTTAGTGGAAAGATTTCTGCGATGGAAGGACTTGTATGAACTGACACTGAGTGAAGTAATTAAGAACAGGAAGAAAATAGATAATGACTGAAACATTTTAAGAAAAAACAATAAAGCACTAAAAAGTGACTGAATTCTGATTAGTTTCAATGACCAGTCTTAGCCCCAGAGAACACATGATGAAATATCTTCTTCCTTACTTTATAGAGGTGAGGAAGTATGAGTGTGGGATGTGGAATATGCTGTCAAATTATAATTGTGGTTGATTTGCTTAACTGTTTTTCTTCATTCCAAGGGAGGGATCAAGGTTGGGGTTTATTGGGAAATTACTGTTTTAAAAACAGAAGACGTCAGTAAAACTTTAAAAAGTAAATAACTATCATTAATAAATGAATGAAAAAGTTTTAAATTAAGTGCTTATTATAAAATAGCAAGACCCTGCTTATAAGGAGCATCACATTCTAATTGGGGGAAGGAAACACACACGGGAGACTTCAGCCACAAGTCAAATGTGCAGGCCTAGGGTATAGTGGCAAAACAAGTGGTAGGGGCAGCTAGGTAGTGCAGTGGAGAGAGTGCTAGGCTTGGAATTGGGAAGACTCATCTTCATGAGTTCAAATCTGGCCTCAGACACTTTAGCTATGTGACTCTGGGCAAATCACTTAACCCAAATTGCCTTAAAACAAACAAAAATAAACAGGTGGTAATACATTTTATTCTAATGTCATTTTTATTAATAAAACTGTATGTATTTCTCATATTGAACCATTTTGACAGTGCCAAGGACTGTGGTGGCAAGAATTGTTGTTTCTTGGTCTTTACTAATTATTGCTCCTGAGGAAGTAGGAGCTGTTTATTAAATAAGTAATTACCTGAGCAGAAAAGATGATGGAATCATAGATGTAGTATTGGAAGGAACTTCAAAAATCACTTAGTCCAACCCCCTTAATTTTATACAAGAAGAAACTGATATTTAGGGTGGTTCAGTGCTTTTCCCAAGGTCATATATATAGTGGCAGAGGTGAAATTTGACCTCACTTCCCCTGACTCCACACCCAGTGCTCTTTCCTCTGTACTAAGATAATCCATTTTGTTCTATTACTTAGGGCAAAACACTTTTTAAATGATACAAATATAGCCAAACATAAGTGTCAGAAGTTTTGAAAGTCTATATTGATAGATAGTAAAGACTTTTCAAGAGAAAAGAAGCATACATTTTCTTGGCAGTATGTAAGGTACTTAAGACAAGTTTTCCCCAATTTTTTTAGGAGCTTGAAAGCATAAATGAAGATGTGCAAGCAATGAATAACTGTTGTCAAGACATGACAAGTCGCCTGAAGGTAGTGTAAGATTTTTAGACTTCCCAAGTTTCTGTCTAGCAAATGTATTATTTATTACACTTACATTATGTGGCAAGTTTCACCATAATTACTCATGTGGACTCTTTGAATTTTTCAGTCTTTCTCTTATATAATTAACTTTTCTCATTTCCCATATGTAATAATTCTCTGTTTTTCAGCTTCCTAGAAATGTAATAAATGTTCCAAGCTACTTTCTTACCCCAGGATTCCAACACAGTAATGTTGGAATGCACTGAAGCAATTATTATTATTTTTTCTGGAAGTCTGAGGCAGATTTAGTTTCAGAAAGGCCTTGACATTGTGAATCCAGACTAAGGCATAGTTCAGTTCTGTATATTTGGAGATGTGGGGGAAATAAAATTTTACATATATATACATATTTGTGTCTAATGGTAGCCATCTCTAGGGTGAGGTGGAGAGGGAAAAAAAATTTACATGATAACTTTTTAAAGAATAGCAAGTTACACATAATAGATTTGCAGTTTCATGTGCAATCACCTTTTTATTATACTATGTTATGGAAATGCTTGTTTTATTCCATAAATTAAAAGTAAAATTAACTTAAAAATTAAAATAAAATAAAAAAACAAAAAACCCCAATAAGTTGGATTAAAAAAATCCCTTCCTGCTTTAAATCCTAGAAGGACAGAGATGGAAAAGTGGTTGGACATACATAGGGAAAAAATAAAGTGCTATTGTTATAAAAAAAAAATCTGGAATTGCTAGGCCACCTTCCTTCACATTTTTCAGTGATTCCTTTGATATTCTTGACCTTTTGTTCTTTCAGATGAATTTTGTTGTTATTTTTTTCTAGCTCTATAAAATACTTCTTAGTAGTTTGATTGGTATGGCACTGAATAAGTAAACTAACTTGGATAGAATTGTCATTTTTATTATATTGGCTTGGCCTATCCATGAGCAATTAATATTTCTCTAATTGTTTAGATCTGTCTTTATTTGTATGAAAAATGTTTTATAATTATGTTCATATAATCCCTGGGTTTGTCTTAGCATTATAGATTCCAAAGTATTTTATATTGTCTGCAGTTATTTTAAATGGAATTTCTCTTTCTGTCTTTTCTTCTGGGTTTTGTTGGTAGTATATAGAAATGCTGATGATTTATGTGGGTTTATTTTATATCCTGCAATTTTGCTGAAGTTGTTGATTGATTCAACTAGGTTTTTAGTTGATTATCTAGGGTTCTGTAAGTATACCATCATATCTACAAAGAGTAATAGTTTTGTTTCTTCATTGCCTATTTTTATTCCTTCAATTTCTTTTTCTTGTCTTGTTTATATAGCTATAATTTCTACTATGATATTGAATGATAGTGGTGATAATGGACATCCTTGCTTCACCCTGACCTTCTTGGGAAGGCTTCAAATTTATCCCTGTCACAGATAATGCTTGCTCTTAGTTTTAAATACACATTGATTATCATTTTAAGAAAGGCTTTCTTTCTTCCTATACTTTCTGGTGTTGGGAATGGGTACTGTATTTTGTCAAAGGCTTTTCCTTGTTTTCTTAGTATCAAACCAGCCCTGCATTCCTCTCTTTTTTTAGAAAAAAAAATCTAATTAACCACTGGTTTATCTATTTTATTGTTTTTTTTCCCATATAACCAGCTGTTAGTTGTTTTTTTTTTTTAAATTTTCAATTTTATTAATCTCTCGTTTGATTTTCACAGTTTCTCTCTTGGTGTTTAATTTGGGATTTTTAATTTGCTCTCTTTCTAATTTTTTTGGTTATGTATCCAATTCATTGATCTGCTCTTTCTCTTTTTAATTCATGTATGTGTTGAAAGATATATACATTTTCCCCTAAGTATTGCTTTGGCTGCATCCCAGAAATTGGAATGGTGTCTCATTGTTGTCATTCTCTTTGATGAAATTATTGATTGTTTATATGATTTCATCAACCATACTTTGAAATTTTCCTTAGTATTATTTCATTATTGAAAAATTCTTTCTTAATAGTACCCTCTACTATTATAAACCTGAAGTGACATTTTCAAATTTCAGATTTTTCATTCATAGAAAACATTATCTTTTAGAGTCTTATATATTATGAAAAGTTTTGGCAAATTAATCATTTAATGCTTGTAAATCACTTTTAATATAGATGGCATTAAGATGTAACCTTTTTATATTTCCTTAGAGAAATAAAATATCATTTAAGAATTATTATTACATTTGACAAGTGAAGAGTTAAGAAGTTGGGACAAAATTTTATCAGAGTGCCTCTTGCCTAATAATTGTATACAAAGATATTTAAAACATTTATGAAAAGAGAATAATAGAGATTAAATTGTAAGGGAATGTTTAAAAACATTAGAAAAAATAGTGAATCTGAAAAAAAACAGTAATATCTTAGATGAATATTACTAGGAGTATATTCAGGAAATTATCTGGTTAAGAGTCCTCAAGTTAGGGTTAGATCTTTCGTATTGGAGTACTGCATGATGATTCTTCTTTATCTAGTAGTTCATTATAGTGTTTTCATTGTCAGAGAAATTACTTATACCTAGACAAATTTTTTGTTGCTTCAATTTGTGCATTTCTTCTTATTTGAAATTCCAAGAATGTGTGAGAGATGCTTTGAAGGTAGAAATGTTAGGATTTGACAACTAATTGGATATGTGGGGTGGAGAGTAAAGAGTTCATACAGATGTTGAAACTCAGGTCTAGGGACTTTAAATGACTTGCCAAATGCTACAAAGTAATAGATATCAGAGGCTGATTTTAAACTCAAGTCCTTTGACTGCAGAGTTAATACTTTTTGCCTGTACCACACTGCCTCCCTTGAAGCAGGATCAGAGGCCTAAATAAAAATCCTCAATCAGTGTTTGGCTTTGCAGTATGATTTTTTTTCTATTTATTTTAATGGAAAGGAGAAGAAAATAAACATTTATATAGAACTTACTAGGTGCCAGGCAGGCACTATGCTAGGCATTTTTATTAATATTACCTCATTTGAACCTCACAACAATCCTGTGAAGTAGGTGTTATTATTATTGTCCCTATTTTACAGTTGAGGAAACTGAGGCAAACAGATTAAGTGACTTCCCCAGGGTAACACAGCTAATAAGTGTCTGAGGCCAAATGTGAACTCAGATCTTCCTGTCTCCAGACCAACATTCTACCCACTGCACCATCCCCAGCTACTTCCTGTGGAGTACCTGTGATTTAATTAACGTGAGGCTTTTTTTCTTACCTTTATAGTTCTTAGCCCATTCAATCTTTTAAAGGTATTATTCTCTTAAAAATTCTGTCCAGGAATGACATTTGGCTTCCAAAAGATTTCCCTTTTCTCTTGCCAGCTAGTAACTGGGGATGTGTTGGTTTGAGAATTCATAGTAATGAACCATATCATGAAGACCTGACATGGGAGAAAGTATTCTCATCTTGCCTCTTTGCAAATAGACTCTTCATCCTAAGGTGATTTACCCTTTCCTCTATTTTTTCATCCTTCCAGTTTACATTTCTGTGATGGAGAAATTATTGAGTACTTTGACTCTTAAAAAATTCTTTCCTTTTGGACTTCAAGATACTTATGAAAGGGAAGAATAATTTAAGGTAGTTTTAATTTCAAAAATTGTATGAGTAGATTCCATGATGATGTGAACTTGAAAGCATACTGTCATATTGTAATAGAAATACTCTTCTTTATACATGAGAATTGATTGTGTTTTAAAAATACCTATATTTAAATCTAAATAGCTTTTAAATTAAGAACCAAGAATTCATTAAACTGAAAGATAATTGATAACAAAATGTGATTAGTTTGTGTTGTTTAAGAATCAGGGGTTGTCAAATTAAAACAATTCTGAGATACTACCTCACACTTATCAGATTGGCTAATATGACAGAAAAGGAAAATTATAAATATTGGGAGGAATGTGGAAAAATTGGGACACTAATGCACTATTGGTAGAGTTGCAAACTGATCCAGCCACTATCTTGTATCCAAGACATTAAAAAAAAAACAAAGGTAAGGGATCTATTTGTACAGAAATTTTATTACAGTTCTTTTTGTGGGGGGAAAGAATTGGAAATTGAGGGGATGCCCATTAGATGAGGGGTGGCTGAACAAGCTGTGGTATATGATTGCAATGGAGTACTGTTGTGCTGTAAGAAATAATAAGCAGATTGATTTCAGAAAAACCTGGAAAAACTTAACATGAACTGATGCAAAGTGAAGTGAGCAAAACCAGGAGAACATTGTATACGGTAATAGCAATATTGTATGATGAAGAACTGTGAATGACTTAGCTATTCTCAGCAATACAATGATCCAAAATAGTTCCAAAAGACTCAAAATGAAAATTAAAAAATTCAAAATTTTCTTTTTTAAATTTTATGGTCATATTTAAAAATATAGCATAACTCCTTCTTTATTTAACATAATTATATAAGCATTGGCATGTTTCACTTAAGTAAAATTTCCGGATAACTAGAAATCAATCAAGAAGCATTTAAATACATGCTGTGTTTCTGGCACCGTGCTAGGTATCGGGGATACAATGAAAATAAAAGAAACACTCCCAGCTTGCTAGGGATTCACAGCTAGAATTATTGTGTCCAAACTTTTAAGACAAATTTTAGCCATTTTTAAAGAACATATTTTTTAAAATGTGGTGTCAGTTCTATTCACTGCCTTCTTAAACAGAATAAGTTAAACATAACTTAAATCTTTCTTGTTGATTTAAACATCACAGTGATTATAAGTTATTATCCTGTACAGAAACATGGGACTGTTGAGACGAGTAGTCCTATAGGTCCTAGTGCTGAATGGTCCTGGCGTTTTGTACTTTTCTGATTCTTGTGTCCATTATTAAATGTGTGTGTGTGTGTGTGTGTGTGTGTGAATAAATAAGTGTGTGTGTATGTCTTCCTTGTCACCTCTTGCTTCTTGCTGCTGTGTATATACCTGCTTCTAGCAATCCTCAGCCCTTGCTCATTTACATCTTTTAACCTGCTGTTGGCTTGAAAGACAGGTAAATCATCTTACATGTCGTATATGTAAAATGAGAGGCTGTGTACTCTAAGTGAGAGCCTAAGGATCTCTCTTACAAATTAAAGTACATTGGTTTTATTAGTCCATAGACTTGTCCAAAGCTACACAGCCAGTAAGTGTTAGAAGTGGGACTTAAAACCCAGGGACTCTATCCATTGTGCTACACTGCTTCCCATTATTTTCCTTTAGAAAGAGAAACAGTTATGTATCTTGATATATTAATAAAGTGAATTTTCTTTTTACTTTTAGGCAGCAAAGGAGCAGACTCAAGATTTGATAGTAAAAACTACTAAACTCCAAGCAGAAAGGTATGTAGATTTTCTAGTATTTTCCTCACAGGTCATTCAGTTATTTAATGAATGAATATGAGTATTTTATAGCAACAGTAACATATATTACATTGGTTATTGCAGCACTATAACTTATTAACGCATAGAATCGTAGATTTAGAGCTGGAAGAGACCTTAAAAGTCATTTAACCTGACTTGCTCATTTTACAGAGAAGGAAATTTTGGCAGTAGAAGCTAAATTACTGGTCCAGGGTCACATAGCTGGCAGGTGTCTAAGGCAATTTTCAAAACCACACCTTCTTGACTTCCTAGTCTGGCACTCTACTATAACACTGCTTCATTAACAGGGAAATATAGAAAAACAAAGTAACAGGAAAAGAGACACCTTAGTCTTTTTTCCTCCTCTATTTAATTAGTTACATAGTCTAGAGTCTTTTAACCTCAGGGCCTCAGTTTGCTGTTCTGCAAAGTGGGCACATTAGCTCTACATTAGCACATTAGTTTTAATGTCTGAGATATGATCCTTTAAGATTTGCTATGCCTTTTCTCCACGTTATATTCTCTTTATTTAGGCTTCATCTAGATTATAATTTTCATACTTCCTCAACATCCAAGAGTTCCTGTTCCCACTGCATTATGGGAACATCTGGCTGTAATTTCATGTTGTTTGCTGAAGAATGTGCAGTTGGCATGAGGAATTATTTAATTTATCATAATATGACTTGAACAAATGGTGCTTATGCATAGTTTATTTTGAGTTTTTGCGTGTTAATGTATAATACGATAAATTTGTTCATTTTACACACGTTCATTACCTCTAAAGTTTGTCTTAACTTGAATCATGGAAAAATAAGGAAGTTGGAAGTTTTCTTGTGACAAATAGTGAATTCTTCCATAACTGAATCTACTTCTTTAATTCAGCTTTTTGTATAATTTGTGATGTAGCACAATTTGGCTCTCTCCTCTTAATTGTCATGAAAAGCAATTTAATGTTTTGGTTGTCAGAAGGTTGGGTTGGTAACAGAAGTAAAGGAAAGATACTAAAAAATAGATTCACATCTTTTTTTTTTTCCCAAAAAGAACCATGGAACTTTGTGTTTTCTAATGACTTGTGTAACTAGCCTTAGCATGTTAGTCTTATGTAAGATGATTTTTAAAAATTTTCAGTACTTTAGGAATAATTTCAGTTATTCTTAAAATTTTTTTTATTCTATATATTTATGATTTTGGTAGGAGAGTTCATACAGGAGCAAAGTAGATGTATTGGTTATAATGAAAACTTTTTTTTCCCGTTGAATTGTAGGTTTATAAATATGACTCGAAAGGCATAGTAACATCAGCATTGTTACTATGCAAGCACTCTCCTTTTGTACAAAGAAATACCTGAGAATACCTGCATATGGAACCCGCTATTTTTTTTTATGACATTCTTGTAAAAGTTTTGACAGTTTAAGATAACACATGAAAGTGTAAAAACTTTAACTTAGTTCTGGTTTTTTTAAAGAATAGCCATAAGATGAAATATGAAGCATTTAGCATAAATTCATGAGTCTTCCCCTTTAATTCCTTGTAGATAGTATCCAATTAAGACAGACTCCCATAAATAGAAATGGAGTTGATAAAACAAAATGAAAGCTCTGATTTTCTTCCTAACTTTGACACAAAGCACAGTATAGAAGAGCCATTGAAATGTGTTATCTCAAGCCAACAACTTGAGCAAATAATCATGTGAATTACACATGAACCACAAGCTTCAAAGCAATTTGAACTAATTTCACTTACAGACAGGTAAAACCAACGGGTAGATATCTGTAAAGATGAGAGCAGAAATGCTTGGTGCCCAGTGGTGCTTGTGAAAATCTATGTATTGGGATGTCAGTCAGAAGCTTGTAGTCACTTAATGTATAGTGGGTCTATAAATCTTTCTTCTTGGTCCCATGGCAGATGAAGTTCTGTAGAAGAGACATCAAACTTGTGAGTGAAGGTCTAACCAGATTCAAATGTATTTAGGAAATGTTTAACAAAATAAGTAAAACCACAGTACAACATACAGAATGTTAATTTGTGGTTCTCTATGTCACTATGTGGCTAGCAGTGATCTGTTTCCAGTTGTGTTTGGCATGCCTTTTGGAGGAGGTTAGTGATGGCAGATGGACCCAATACTATTCATCCTGAAGAAGATGCCTGGTAGTTAACAGCAAATGATGATAGGTCACCTGACTTAGAGACTGGATCTCATATGGTAGTGTTAAACTGAGATGGAGGCAAAAACTCAATTGACCAGGCTATTTTGGAAAGGACAGAGAGAAGTGAGCACAAGATGATGAATTTTGATATTCTTTGGGTCTGAACTGTCACTTTGTTGAGCCATGACACATCTAAAGGAATTAAATAGAATAGATTGTAGTGAACTGGAACAGATTTTGGAGATGTTCTTTTTTAGCTTAATTTCTTTGTTAGACTTAAGGGAATAAAAATACTCTGTATTCAGTCCTTTTTTCATTATTGTAAATATCTTTAGAATATGACTTGGAAAATTTTAAATCATTCTCCAGAATTAAATAGTTATACTACATTATAATTTCAATATTCATTTTTGTAAGATTTTGAGTTCTAAATTTTTCTCCTTTCCTCCTTTCCCTCTCCCTCCCCAAGGCATCAAGCAGTGTGATATAGGTTATACATGTACAGTCATGTTAAACATATTTCCACATTAGTCATGTTGTGAAAGAAGAATTAGAATAAAAGGGGAAAAACCATGAGGGAAAAAAACACAAAACAAAAAAAAAGTGAAAATGGTATGCTTTGATCTGAATTCAGAATCCATAGTTCTTTGTCTGGAACTACATTATAATAGTTGCTCAATGACATAAAAATCTGACAGTTTTTGTGGACAAAAAGTTGATAGATAACTAACAGCAATGCTATTAATAGCTGGCATTTATATAGCACTTTGAGGGTGGCAAAGCACTTTATATCTTACCTCATTTAATCTTTACCACAACCTTGTAAGGTAGGTACTACTATTATCCCTGTTTTACAGATGAGGAAACTGAGACTGAGAGACAATAAGTGATTTGCGCAGGATCACATAGCTAGTAAGTGTAGGAGTCACTATTTGAATTAAGGTTTTCCTGACTTCAAGTCCATTGCTCTCTAGTGCACCTTCTGGCCACCCATCCCAAGTGCATTCAAAGATGAAAATGGAAGGGGGACTTAGAAAAAAGATAGAAAAGATTAGAAAAAACTATTTCAATACACTTTTTTTCTCCACCAAGGATTGCGGAACTCCCACATGTGGAGTTCTAGTTGATTTTTTTTTGGGAGATAGCATGGAAGGAGTAAAATGTGGCATACATATGTTAGTTCTCTGATACTAACTAGTTGTATGATCTTTGAGAAGTTACTTAATCCGTAGAGGTTTTAGCTTCCCAATAATCATGACTCACGTTTATAAGGCATTTCTAGAATGTTTTCCTCCTAACAGCCCTGTGAGATAGGTACTGAATGTATTATAGACTGTGAATTCTCAAAATGTCAGGCACCCATATTCCAAATTTAAAAAATCACATAGACCACTTTGTTTAAGGATTAATATGAAATGAGATTGTCTGTACAGTCAGACCATTGAATTGTCAGAACTAAGATCACAATTTGTAAGTAAATAAAAAGAAACAAAGAATAATAATTCAAAAAAGATATAGAGTGCAATTAAAACAATTTACACTGAATTATTTAAGCAAATTACTAAAAATGAAAAATGGACCACAGAAATAGCATCTACATGGACCATTGCATCCAGATGTTAAACTTGCATAAATGAATCACCATAATGAGGAAAAGAGTCAGCAGACATGTGACTTACGTGCCAAATGGAGAGACATGGCTGGTAAAGGCAACACCGGGTTAGTGTATGAATTCATCTATAAAATTTTATGAAGAAGGATGATGGATGATTATAAGTATTATTGTTTCATGAAGCAGAGAAGACAATGGAGAGTAAAGCCAGTTTTTGAACCAGCAGAGTCATTCCAAGAACATTTGATGTGGAGAATGGAAGGAAGACTACAAACAGAAGGAAAATGGAAACAATTTACAGAAAAAGTTTCAACCAAATGTTCCACATTTGGATCATAACATGATAGTCCATTTGATGTGCTTATAGAGGAAGTAGATAGGGCAATAAAAAGAACAAAGATGGGAAAAGCAAATTATTATATCAAGTACACAGAGAGGAGATGCAGGCCCGAAGCAATACAGTTGTAAAGGAGGAGAAGACACCAAAGATATAGCAAAAAATTCCATGCCAAAAAAGATAACTAAGAAAATATCAGTGTGTTTTCTTTCTACTTTTGAACCTGTACAAAATCTTTGTGAGAATAATCTCTACATGAATCATGACACCCTCAAAAAGGACATTTGTCAGGAGTAAGCAGGCTTTTGCAAGCTGTGTTCAACAGTACACCACATCTTTATCATTTCTTACTTAAAGGAAAGATGTTATAAGATCTCATCGTGCTTACTGTATGTTTAAAAAAAGCATTTGAGTTGATAGAACAAAATGTCCCCTTAAAGGCTCTTTTTTACAGAAAACTGTCTCCTATCCATATCATTCAGAATTACTTGGAAGATATAACAGCAGAAAGACTGTGTTCAGTGATCCTGTGTTAACAGACATCTCATGAGGCATAAAACAGGGAGATGTATCATCAGTAATAGTCAATAAACATTTATTAAGCTCCTATTATATACCAGGACTAAGAGCTGTGAATACAAAGAAAGACAAAAGATAGTCCTTGCTTTCAAGGAGCAAACAATCAAATCAGGGAAGACAACACATAAAAGGAATCTGAAAAATGGTAGGGGGGCAGGGAACATAGCATGGGGGCTTGATGAAGTTCAGAAGAAGGTAGCCAAGTGGGAAATTATAATATGACTGCCCAGAGCTCCTTCCATAAATGGAAGATATGGAAGGAATTCTGTAATGTCCACTCTCCAATCAGAGGGATAGAGGAGTTCAAGGGCCAAAGGGTACAGCGGAGGTATAAGTTTCAGAGTTGATGTTGCAGGATGATGAGTTTCTGGAGACTCCAATGAAGCCCTGGAGTACAGTTGAGTGGGAAATATATGGTTGCTAAAGGTATTTGCCCCTGTGACAGAGGAAATCCAACTCAGAGTCCAGATCAAGAAGTATTTTCCTGTGTACAGTGAAATGCTCCAGATTATCTTGTTTGCAGATAGCGTTTGCTGCTTTCATCAAGCTCTAAGAATTTGCAAAGCCACCTGAAAGAAAGCTGTGTTCACTCAGAAGAGTTTACTCTGTCTACTCACAGAGAAAGGACCAAATAGATTAAGAGTATGTTGCCCAGATTTTAAGCATGCATTTTGATGAGTACTTTACTTGTTATTCAGTGTGTATATATGAGATAGACAGTAAAAGTGGAAAGTTAGCAAGACATGGGGTTAAAAAGGAAGAAAATGAACTGGATTGTTTTCAGAAAATTTCAAAACTCTTTTATTGATCATAATCTTCTGATGAAAGCAAAAGTCCATCTTTTCAATACTGGTATTTTACTGATGTTACTATATAACACCAAGATAAACAAACACCCCTACCTCTAAAGAGCTAAAGATGGGTATCTGTATTGTTAAGTAGCTTTATTTACTGCAGCTTAAATTAGTTGCGGTTCAGAATGGTTTAGAAATGATACAGAGTCTCAAGTTTGATTTATATATAAGTATGTAGTAAAAGTATTTATTATTAAGATAGTGAAATAGGATTAAAGTTAGTAAGTAGAATATTTAGAGTTAATAAGTCCCAATAGGTAACAATAGCATACTTAAGTCTCAGTCGGTATCAAAATTTGTGACAATCAATCATTACCGTCAGGGTAACCATCTGTGTCTGGATCACGTGGGCTGGGGAGTCCCAGTTTTCAGCCTCCAGAGACCCAGTAGGAAAATCCTGGGCTACACGTTTGTACCTCCGAGGAGACTCTAAAGATAAAGTTAGGGCCACCTGGTTTTAGTAGTTCCTTGTAACAAAGAAGGCAGTTTGCCAAAATAAAGGCATAATCTGTGAGGAAGGAGCTGTTCTCAAAACTATCGTTGAGAATATTCCTATTTATTAAATCCAGTTCCTGGAGGGATGGCCAGACCTTTCTGGGAGCAAATAACCTTAAACAGTCCTTCGACATCCAGCTAGGAATAAGATTAACATGAAAAAAGAGTCAGGGTCAAATTGCAGGCATAGTGAGCAAGGTCAGAATGTCTTTTTTGAATTCATTCATCATAGTATCACACATAGGCCAATACAGAAGCACACAGTAGGTGTTATTATTGTAAAACATATAACCAATGAGGATTTTTGAAGAGAATGTCAATCAAAGAATAGTGTGAAAGGAAGAGAATAATAGGTGATCACATGGCAAAAGTGAAGGATGACAGGTGGATATCCATGAAAAGTTGAAATAGAGAAATCTTTCTTTCTTCTTTTTTTAGGCAGTTGGGGTTAAGTGACTTGCCCAGGGTCACACAGCTAGTAAGTGTCAAGTGTTTGGTCTGAGACCGGATTTGAACTCAGGTCCTCCTGACTTCAGGGTGGGTGCTGTATCCACTGCGCCACCTAGCTGCCCCTGAAATAGAGAAATCAAAGAAGGGCTTCAGCAAAGACAACACTCTCTTCTCCCTCCCCTACTCTTGTGAAGTTTTTGTAGAGTCTGGACAAGACTTTCACAGACAAATTGCTTTGCAAATGGTATAATTGGAGGGAATTCCTAAACTGATGAGATCAAAGATCCATTTGAGTATTGAATAAGTATTAAAAGAAACATAAAATATAGAGATATCAAACACCAAAATCATGAAAGCATGCTGACTGGATCCACTCCAAATTTGTTACATAATCTCAATTGGGCCCTCTGTTTGCCAATGTCCTGAACAAAATCCAAATGCAAAAATGTCCTATAGATAATACGGTTCTCCAGATGCTGCTGTGTTACTGATGAAGATACTGGTCTTTGATCACAGAGTTATTAAGTTTTCCAGCTGAGATTCAAACCCAGTCATTTGGACCCTAGATCTAATGCTCTAAAGTCTTTTTCAGCTCTGACATTCTAGATGTGGAACTCATAAGGCTCTCTTAATGATTATAGTATTGCATAGAACATAAAGATATGTTTGATTTAATGAACATGTATGGTATATTTTTTGATTCTTAGTTTTTAACAAAATGAATGACTATAGCCCTCAAGCAAAAGACAACCAACATTAAAAATTATTCAAAAATATTTAATTATATGTTCATTAGAGCCATTTCTCTTTCTAGTGTTCCTGTTTCTGTGGAGGACTCCACTTACCTTATAGACATATAGGTTCACACTCTGGCAGTCGTCCTCAACTTGTCCCTCTCCCATATCCCTCATATACAGTTGAGTTGCCAAGTCTTGTTGATTTCATCTTTTCAATATCTTTTACCTCTAAATCTGTTTTTTTCCCACTCACAGAATAATGGCCCATCCCCCAACCCTTCTTTTAGGGGTCTGCCTATCTGGACTATTGTTATATATTGTTATATATAATTTATTTGGTTTCTCTGCTTCCACTTGTTCTCTTTTCCTCTCAGTTCTTCACATAATTGCCAAATTGATCTTCCTGAAGCATAGGCTGACCATGTTACTTCCTTGCTCACGAAGCTTCATTTGCCTTCTAGGTAAAATAGAATCTCCTATTTGGCAATCCCTCAACCTTTTATTTCTTTTTCAGGCCAGCCCTTTTGCACCGGCTACACTCTTCTTTCACCATCTTGATTTTTTAGTGAACCAGTTCAGATCTATAGCGTCGTCTTCTCTTGACTCCCTGTTGCCACATCATGTTAGTTTTACTTTTGAAAAATCTTTCCTTCAATTGAACAACACCAAAAGCTCAAAATATGAAACTCTCTTCCCAAACATAGTCTGGTAAATCAAATTCCTATATTATCTATATCTGAAAAAGCACATCTTAAGGAAAAAAAAAAGTACATCTTTCTCTGTATCTCAAATTCATCACTTCTGGTGGAGTTCATAAGTTTATTATGGCACTGATCAGTCTTTCAGAGTTGTTTTTCCTTTTTTCTACACATGGGTTTATTGTATAAATTGTCCTCCTAGTTCTCTGAATTAGAATCCCTGTTTATCAGCTTATAGAGCTCTTCCTAATTTCCTCTACAAGTGCCCATTTCATCATGTCTTATGGCTCAGTAATATTCTGTTACATTAATATACCATAGTTTGTTGAGCCATTCCCCAGCAAAAGGACACTCACTTGATTTCCAGTTTTTGGCTACTATGAAATAAACTGCTATAAACATTTTTTTGCATATATAGAGCCTTCTTTCTTTGATATCTTTGTGGTATTTGGCAATGGTTAAAATAAAGATGTCTATTGGTAAATGGCTCAGTCTCATAAACTTAAATCAGTTCCTTAAAAATCTTGAGTATGAGACCTTTATCAGAGAAATTAGCTACAATATTTTTTCCATTTACATTTACCTTCTGATTTTAACTACATTAGATTTGTTTGTGCAAAACTTTTTAATGTTATATAATAAAAATTGTACATTTGACCTTGTGTGATCTTCTCTATTCCTTCTTTAGTCATAAACCCTCTGTTCATAAGGTAATTTTTTTCCTTGCTTCCTTAATCTGCTTATGATGTGACCTTGTATATCTAGGATGTATTTCCATTTGGAGATTATCTTGGTATCTGGGGTGAGGGGTTGGTGTCAACCTAATTTTTTGCCATCCTGCTATAGAATTATCCCAGCATTTTTTGTCAAATAGTAAGCCCTTCCCCTAATAACTAGGGTCTTTGGGTTTAATTCAAATATTATGCTACTATATTTGTTTCCATATGTTGTATACCTAATCTTTTTCACTGATCAGTCTTTTTAGTTTTAACTAGTACCAGATCATTTTCATGATTATGACTTTTTAGTACAAATTGAGATCTAGTATAGATAGACTTCCTTTCCACATTTTTCACTCTTAACTTTGAGATTCGTGACCTTTTATTCTTTCATGTGAATTTTTAAATTACTTTTTTCTATCTCTACAAAACACTATTTTGGTAGTTTGGTTTGTACAGTACTGGATAAGTAATTTAAGTAAACATGATTTTTATTTTATTGACTTTTATTTTATTGATTTGACTTAACCATGAGCAATTATTACTTGAATTATTGCATGAATAATTATTTAGGTCTAATTTAATTTTATAAAGAGTGTTTTATAATAAAGTTGGATTCATATAATTCCTGCATGTACCTTGGTATTATATAATCTACCAAGTATTTTATACCTTCTGTAGTTATTTTGAATGAAATTTCTCTTTGTAGCTCCTCCTGCTGGATTTTGTTGGTAACATCCAGGCATGTCAGTGACTTATGTGAACTCTTTTTTAATATCCTGCAACTTTACTGAATTTGTTTCAATTAATTTGCTTGTGTTTAGTTTCCTAAGAAAATCATCATATCATTGGCAAATGCTAACGTGCTAATTTTGTTTCTTCTTTGTGCTTATTCTCTTAATTGCTCTTCCTTCTTGCTACAGCTAGCATTGCTAGGACTTTGTTAAATAGTAGTGATGATAATTGGCATCATATCAAAAACGCTTTCAAATTTTCTCTATTATGTATGATATTTGCTGTTGGGTTTAAGTAGATGTTATTTACCATGTTAAGGAAAGGTCCATGTAGTCCTATTCTTCCTGGAGTTTTTAATAGAAATGTGTTCTTTTCAAAAGCCTTTTCAACATCACTTGATTTATGGTTTTTATTATTTATCTTATTTGTCCAGAAATCTAAATGCTATTCTCAGATACTACCTTCTTTTTTAAAAAAAGATACATTTTTATTGACATTTTATTTTTTAGCATCACCATAGATTTTCCTAATGCCCCTCTCCTTTTCCTTCTCAGAGAACCAACCCACATAACAAATAGCAATTTTTAAAGGAAAAAAAAAAGCAAAAGAAAATATGTATAACATTTGTGAACCTCTCATCTCTTCAAAGTGGCAGAGTGGGAGTGTCTTCTCATAATTCTTTAAAGACATGCTTCTTTGTAATTTTGTAAAATTCTCTTTTACTTTTTTATAATTATTCTTTCCATTTACATTGTTGTAGTCATTTTGTATATTTTCTTGATTCTGCTTACTTCTCTCTGCATCAATTAATGTAAATCTTTCCATGCTTATCTGTATTCATCACATTAATAATTTTTTATAGCACAGTAATATTTCATTACATTCCTACACTAGAATTTGTTTAGTCATACCCTAATTGATAGGCATCTATTTTGTTTCAAATTCTTTGCTATCACAAAAAATACTACTTTAACTGTTTTGTTTATATATACATATATATATATATATATATATATATATATACACTTTCTTTTTAATCTATGAGTGACCTTGAGGTATAAGCCAAGTAATGGAATCTCTGTGTCAAAAAGGTATGGACATTTTAGGCACTTTTATTTGCATAATTGCAAATTGTTTTCCAAAATAGTTGTACTGACTTACAATTGGACCAGCTTCTGTGCCTACCTTCCCACAGTCCCTCCAACAGTGACTATTGCCATCTTTTGTCATCTTTCTCAATTTGCCTGGTGTGAGTCAAAACCTGATGGTTGTTTTGATTGGCATTTCTCTTACTGTCAGTGATTTAGAGCTTTCTTTCATGTGGTTGTTAATAATTTAAAATTCTTCTTTGTATAGCTGTTTAGATCCTTTGACTGCTTATCTGTTGGCAAATGGCTTTTGGTTTTACACACACACACACACACGCACACACGCACATACGTGTGTTTGTGCAAAAGATTTTTGGTTTCATGTAATCACAGTTAAGTCTTACTTTTTGTAATTGCCTCTTTCCCATGTTTGGTTCAGAATACATCTTCTACCCATAGCTGTCAGAGATGTATGATCTCCTTTTCTAATTTTTAAATAGTTTTATTTCTAGTATTAAGATGCACTCCTAAGGGGAAAAGCATGTCCCTATAAATATAAATTTAAAAAAGAAAAAAAAACTGAATATGCATTTAAAAAATTAGAAAGTCAACAAATAAACCCAAATAAACTTAAGAGGAGATATCAAGAATCAGAGGAGAAATAGATAAGCTGAAAAGAAATGATGAAACTCAAAGCTGTTTTTTGAAAATGCATGAAATTGATAAAACTTTTAGCCGAGATGGGTGGAGCCAAGATTGTGGAGTGGTGGGAAGCAGTATGGTGAGTTCCTTTCTACAGACTCTTCCAAACAGATCTAGAAAATGTACTAGACTCAATATTGATGGAAAAAATCCAGAAAAAGGCACAGTGAATCCTTTGTGCTGCCCAGCTTGGCATAGGGAAACAGGGAGGTCTGAGGACACTAGGTTTGGGGTAGGCCATGAATATGTTACGTACTCAGCATTCCAGCAGCTGGGGAAAGACTGTCTGCCAGGTAAAGAGGAGGTCCTAGACTCAGGCAGGGCCACCCCCAAGACCCATACTGGGACATTATGACCTGGAGCAGTGTGAACTATTACCCTTGTGCCCCCTACTTGCTTCTGGGTTACAAATCCACGGCAGAGTGAGAACGGGACTTGTACCCTGTGGTACCATGCCCAGGAACGAAGGAAGTTCACAATCTGCTAGCAGCGGTGGATTGGCTCAGACCTAGATTCGGAGCAGAGAGTCTCATTTCCAGCATCTGGCCCAGCCTGCAGAGGAAAAACCAAGGCAGAAATCCCAGACCAGAGGGGAGCCTACAACTCTGCCACTCTGAATTAACCAGCTGGCTGACATGAGTGGAGTCCAGCATCAGTCTGCTCTTGCACAGACCCAACCAGGTCGGCTAGAACTCATCAAGGGGACAGCCAACAGACCTTGCCCTGGATCAGACTACTTTGGGAGCACTGAGAGCTTGCAGGTCCCTAGCTTGCCTCTGAGATGTTGGAATAACAAAACAATCAGTACCAGCCCAGACCTTCTCTCCAAAGGTTTTGTAGAGCCCAGCCCTAACATCAAGTCTGAAGCCGGAAAGTAGGCTAGAAGAATGGGCATACAAAAACAGAGCTCTACCATAGTGAACTATATGGAGTCAGTGATGTTCAAGACCCAAACCCAGAAGAGAATGGCGCCAAAATGTTTACAAGCAATACCTCAGAAAACAAAACAAAACAAAACACACTTTTGGCATAAACTCAGCTGGAATTCCTGGAAGAGATGAAGCAATAGTTAAAATAAGAATGTAAAAATGTTTTTTTTTTTGATAAATGGAATTAGGACACTTGAAAAAAATGGAAAAAAAAATGAGTGCTATAGAAGAAAGAATTAGAAAGGAAATTCACAACTTGGCACAAGAGATATAAAACCTTGCTTAAGCAACAAGCTCCCTGAAAATTCAAATGGACCAAATAGTTTATGCCAAAGTGGAATTGTGACCAAGATTTTCCCAGCTTAGAAGCCAACAATTCAGTGTTCTCTCTTAAAAAAAGGTTTATATAGATTGAGTTATTTGTTTTTGAAATAGCAGTAGGTACTAGGCTGTTGTCTTCATTGCTATATGGAACTACCAGGTGAAGAAATTCTTTCTACCAATGCAACCTAGTTCCTTCTTTGCAATTTATGGTCTTAGAGAGCTGCCTAGAGTACTGAGAGGTAATATTCCTTGGCCAGGATTAAACAAGTAGCCTGACAGAGGAGAGACTTCCAGCTTAGAGGCCAGTTCTCTATATCTAATACCATGCTACCTTTCTTGTTCTTTAAATGTTTAGTAGAGTTACCTTATCTACTTGAACCAGAATCTATTCCCTCACTTTCACTTTGGGAGTTTATTTATGGTTCCTTCCTCTATTCCCCCACCCCCCCGAAATCAGGTTTTATAGATTCTTTTCTTTTTCTTTTTGATAAACACTTGCAGGATTGGCTCTGTACTTCAGGGCAGAGATTAGTGAGTAAAGCCCTGCATCCTCCTTTTTGTTTTGGGTGAGACAGAGTAAGTCACATAGGATGAGAAGCCTTTTATGAATCTGCTGTGTAGATCTCATTATGCTATATTTTCCCCAAATCTACTCCTTTCCAAACTTTCCTATATATTTAGTTACTATATATTTCATTAATGTTCTCAATAAGATAATCTTTTAACTGAGAATTATTTTCATTGGCATTTCACTTTTAATAAACACAGAATCATTATGCTTTTAGCAAAAAATTCCAGTGGGCTGCTGTTGCGCTGGGATAAAATACAAACTCCCTAGCCTGGTATTTGAAGCATTCCACAGTCTGGCTCCACCCTACCTTCTTTCATATTATTTCCTATCTCTCTTCTGGTCAAAATGGATTGCTTCTTTTTCTCAAAATTTGACATACCATCTTCTGCTTTCACGCAGGGCATCCCCTTTACCTGAACTGTACACCTTCCTCTTATCTGCCTTGTAGATTTCTTTTCCTTCAAGGTTTCTCCTTGAAGCTATTATTTCCTTGCTGTTCTTCCATATTTTCCTAATGTACTTTGTTCTTTACCCCATCCCATTCTACCTTTTATTATATTTGTGTACCTTATCCTTTTACTAATTAATAGTAATATTAAGAATAGCTAACATTTACATAGCACTTACTATGTGCCAAGCACTGTACTAATCACTTCACAATTATTATCTCATTTGATTCTCCCAACAACCCTAGAAAGTAGGTCCTATGCCCATTTTGCAGGTGAGGAAACTGAAGCAAACAGGGGTTAAGTGACTTGTCCAGGGTTCCACAACTAGTAAGTGTCTGAAACCAAATTTGAGCTCAGGTCTTCCTGACTCCAGGCTTGATGTTATCTCCACTGTGCCACCTAGATGTTTCTAGTAAAATATAAACTCCTTCCTCAGGAATAGAAATAGCATCATTAAAAAAAATGTATCCTCAGCGAAACATAGTGCCTTGCAGATATTGGAGATTTATAAATACTTACTGAATTGAATTAATTTGAAGTCCTTGTCTCACTTAGAGCCTGGGTCAAAAAGGGAGGAATGAAGTAGAATAATTGAGTTAAGGATGCTTAATAAAAAAGATGCTTGAGCTTGAGTGAAAATAGAACAGCTATTAGCAAGGCAATAGCCTTGTTGAAATTGCCTTAGATATTACACACGAGCCTCCACAAAGCCCTCATATTGTGCTGGCATAGGGGTGAGGTTGGATTCCCAAAGGCTAGTGTGTTCAGCTCTGGAAAGGTTTAGCAATAGACTAGGCGACTTGGTTATGAATTCTTTGGTAATGGGAACTCATGAAATGAAGACAAATACATATTGGTCCTCAGACCTCAACAGAATGGCAGAATAGGGAGCAGAGGGTATTAAGACTCATGTAATTTTTAAGCCATCTATAAATACAAACTTGGATGTTGGTGCTCTTGATGTTAGATATTTGTCAAGAGAACAGCAATTGTCATGTTACTAGAAGAACTGAATCATATCAATCATGACATTCTCACTATACATGAAAGTAGAAGACAAAAAGAATGTTGCAATTAAGTGACTAACAAAAATATTTGAAGTGCCTCGCCATAACTGTTGAATTCTTTTGGTAAAGCTCTCTTTATAACATCTTATATGATATGTGCAGAAAATGATTCAGAAAATCATAAAATTTGAGAGTTCACAGGGACTTCAGCAGTCATGTACCCTCTCCCATACACAAAATAATCCCTACTATAATATACTCAACAAGTGGTTAGTCACCTTCTCCATGAAGACATCCAAGGTGGGAGAATGCACCACCTCTTGAGGCAAGCCATTCTGCTTTTAGACAACTGATTCCTGGGAAGTTCTGTTGACATCAGGCTTACAAGGGCCTCTTTGCAGCTTCTGCCCATTCATTGCTCCTCCTTCTCTACTCTAAGGCTATACAGAACAAGTCTGAATTTTTCCTCTGAATGACAGCCCTTCATATACTTGCCTTCACTTGTTGTCTGTTCTTATTGTCCCATCCACTCTAAGCAAAAATCTTGTGCTTTCTTTGATGTTCAATTTTCTCTCAATTAACTAAAAATGCTTTTTTTATCTTTAGATTTCCTTGCCAGCCACAACTCATTTGGAGCTTTAGATTCCAAATGTATATTCAGCAAAAACAAAGAAAGACTAGGAGATTGGAAAAGAATACACATAGTCATTATACCCAAATGAACTATTTCCTAGAGTATTGAAGAAACTGATAGATATGATTGATGAACCATCATTATTAAAAGATGTTGAAGAAGTGGTGAGGTGCCACAGGCTTGGAAACGGACATGAATGTTGTTTACAAACTATAGTCTAGTAAGCTTGACTTTGACTTTTTTCCTGGCAAAATTCTAGAATGTATAACTAAGGAGATGGTTCATGGACATTTAAAATAGGAAGCAGTTTTCTCAAAGAGCCAGTTTGGCTTCATCAAGAGCAACTCATGCCAGACTAACTGTACTTTTTTGATATGGTTACTAAAATGTCGCTTTAGAGGAACATTGTAGATACAGTTTACCAAATTTTAGCAAAACATTTGACAGAGTCACTCATTATTCTTGTATAGAAGATGTAGGAATATAAATGCATGATAGTAAAGTTAGGTGAATTTGGAACTTGTTAAATAGTGGAACCTTTCATCAGATTATTAATGGTTTGATGTATACGTGTTATGACATCTCCAGTGGATCTGTGCTTGGTACTTTACTGGTTAACATTTCTATCAGTGCCTTGGATGAAGAAGACATGCAAATCACATTGGGAAATGACACAAAGCTGGGAAGAATAGTTGACATACCAGATGGCAAAGTCATGATTCCCGCAAAATTTTGATAGGCTAGGACACTGAACGAAATGTGGTGAAGGGAATTGAACTAGAACCATAAGAAAATTGGTTTAAGGGACTGGGCATTTGGGGTCATAATAGTTGTGTTCAAGAATTTGAAAGACTATCATGTGGAAGATAGATTTGACTTGTTTGGCTTGGCTTCAGAGGGCAGAGCTAGAAGCAATGAGTGGAAATTGCAAAGAAGCAAATTTAGACTTGACACAAGGAAACAATTCATAACAAATAGCTCTGTGCCAAAATGGAATGACTGGTCACCTCCTGAAAGAAATCCCAAATGAATACTCCCAGGGATGTTATGGCCAAAATCTAAAACTCCCAGGTCATTTTAATATTGCCATCAATTTATAATTTTTCCTTTTTTTAAACATGTTTAAATTTGTTCAGTGTTTTTAACATCAATTTTATAATGTATATTGTATATTTAGGGAATTTATGTGTATAGTACCCCTTCTGTGCTGTTCCCCAAACTTTCACCTGCATTGGTAGGTTGAGCCCCCAAAAGAGTTACTAATGCTTTTAGATACCCTTTGGCAGGGTATCAGGTAGATATTTCTGCTACCATATGGCTTATGAACTCCCACCATTGTCTTTCCCCATAACAATTAGCGTGTAGTCATAAGTGGGTCTTTCCAGAGGCATTTACCAGTGACATGGTAAGAATAACAGCTGTACTCCAAAGATATCAAAGAAAGAGGAAGAAGACTCGTATGTTTAAAAAAAAAAGGCGCCCATCAGTTAGGCAATGGTGAATAAATTATGATGTATGAATGTAATCTGCTATTGTCACAACAAAAGAAATGATGAAAGGGTTAGTTTTAGCGAGACTTAAGAAGACTTGTATGAAGTGGTGTAAGTGAAGTGAGCAGAACTCGAAGAATAATTTATGTAGTGATAATTTCACTGTAAAGAAAAACAAGTTTGAAAGACTTAAGAACACTAAATAGTGCCATTACAAACGACAACTCCAGAGGACTGGTGAGGAGGAAAGATGCTAAACAGAGGGTTTTGGTCTCAAGGTGCAGAATTACACATGCATTTTTGGATATGGTAAATATGTGTATTTATTTTACTCAGTCATGCTTATTTGTTGTAATACAAGAATTGTGGTTTCCTTTTATTTGGGGGTAGAGAAGAGCTGATAAAAGGATTACTTTAAAAAAACCAAAGAAAGAAAAGAGACTCATTAAAGCATTTGGAAAGTTCAGAAGGAAAGGGCAGCTTTGAAAGGAACATGTTGCAGTTATTACATATTTTAAAAAAAACAACTAGCTGTAAATCAGTGGTGTCAAATTCAAATAGAAATGAATCCCTTCAGGCCACATAGAGACTTAGAAGACCACAAATTAATATTATTTTATTGATTTTTATTTGTTAAATATTTCCAAATTACACTTTAATTTCTCAACACTCATTGGGCTGCGAGTTTGTTGCCTCTGCTCTGTATAAGAGATTTGTGTTTTCATATATAATCTTTTTCTGTTCTACTTTCTACTTTTGGGGGGGAAGGTGAAGGTGATTGTTAAATAGAGTAAAAAAGTTTTGTTTTGATTTTTTTAAGTAGAAGGAATAGTAGCTACAAAACATTATTCCCATAAACTTTGGGCACATTCTTTCACATAGCATCCGTAAGATCCATAAGAGTGGGCTTAAACTTAGTGCCCAATTATAATGAGGCCCACTTGTAGGATACACTCATGGCAAAAGCTATCCATCCTTTCTCCGTTCAGCCCTCACATAGCTCATCATGGGTGCAGTGTCTTTGCTGGGCAGATTGCTCCGCTGAGTCCCCAGGGTTTGTTCCTTTTCATACTGGTTTTCTTCTCTGCAGCCAGGAATTCCATTTCTTGAAGCTGCTTCTTCTCTAGAATGACTGCCTCCCTGTATATGTCTTTCTGGAGAGTGTCTCTGCTTCCTGCTGGATGCAGTTCAACTGTGACTCCCCAAGTAAGAAACTCTTCATGTGTTGGGCAGGGTTAGGGTGCTTCCCTCTCTTCAAAGCTCTGCTAGATTCTTGGGCCAGTGTTTGGAAGGAGGCAGGGGGAGAAATTTTATCCTCTTCCCCCTTGCAACGGTCACATAGAGCTCAGGAAGCTATACATAGACCTTTGGTTTTTCTGCTTTCCACACTTAGGTATTTAGAGCCCCCTCAGGCTTTGACTAATTTGTTTGCTGAGCCAGTCTCATTCTTAGTTTCTTATTCATCCAGAGAGAAATGTTCACACCTCAAGAAATCAGGGCATATGGAAATTGAAAGGATACCCATCCATTGGGGAATGGCTAAACAAGCTGTGGTATATGATTGTGATGGAATATTATTGTGCTATAAGAAATGGCAAGCAGAATGATTTTAGAAAAACCTGGAAAGATTTACATGAACTGATGCAAAGTAAAGTGAACAGAACCAGGAGAACATTGTACACAGTAGCAGCAATATTATATGATGAAGAACTGTGAATGACTTAGTTATTCTCGGCAATACAATGATCCAAGACAATCCCAAAGGACTCGTGATGAAGCATGCTATCTGCCTCCAGAGAAAGAATTGATATTGTCTGAATACAGACTGAAACATGCTTTTTTCCATTTTCTTTCTTTCTTCCTTTTTTTTAAAAATTTGGGTCTTGTACAAAATGACTAATATGAAAATATTTTACATGATTCCACGTGTATAAATTATATCAAATTGCTTGCTGTCTCGGGGGGGAAGGAGGGATAGAATTTGGAACTCAGAACTTAAAAAAAGTTTAAAAATTGTTTTCACGTATAATTGGGGGAAAAGAAAATATATAAAAATCATGGCATAAAGACATCTTTATAGTTAGTTTCACAACTACCTTGTGGTTATTGGGGAGGCAGGATGGTCAAAGATAAACTCTCCTAGGAAGTGAATATAAGTTTATATTTCCGTTGAAAAAAAATGTATTATGGAATCATATTGTACAAATTCTACCATCTTCTGCTAAGCCATGTTGCATTAATAATAGATTACAGCTATGAAAATGAGCCCAAGGCCCTGTGCCTAGAAAGAGAAGCTAAAGCAAAGTAAAAATTGTAATGAGAAATGAAAACACAGTTGTCCAATACAAGTACTGTATTTCTCCAGGTCTTTGATGTCTATTTTTCTCCCTTACATCATTTAAAATGCCAGTTGTCATAGCATGGAAAAGAACAGGGACAGTTTTGTGAGGCTGTATATTTTGTTTATAGCTAATTCTTAGGTGGCCTTATTGCCAGCTTGTACATTACAAACAAATTTTCCCATTTCCTACATGTTTGAAGACATTCACTCATATTTTAAGCAGTTTTCGTACACATAGCATAGTAAAGCTTTCTTAACATACTTTGTCTTCCTACATTTTTAGTTTTGTATTTTTTCATGGTGTCTTCATTCTTTGGCAAAGGTAGTGTAAGAATCAGTGAAATGTTACTATTGAATTGTTTTGCTGCTTTATTAATATTTCTGTTGCAGTCTCAGATGCAGTTCTGTGAAAAACTTATTTTGAAAATTGAGAATTCTTTGAAATGGTAAACTGAAATCTGTTTAGCAAAAGTATATTTTATCATAATTATGTGTGTGTGTGTGTATACATAAAAGCTATTGCAGGCTAATATGGAGAAATGAAAAGCAATATTAGTTGGACTCAGAAAGGTTAATCTACTCCTTCCCTCCTCCTCTCTTTTAAGGTACCTAGGTGTTATTCTTAACAAATAAGTCCACTTTTATGTTCAGTTCAGGGGAAAAGTGCATGAAGAGCATAATTTTCCTAGCAGTTGGCGTTCTCTCTCAGGACAACCCTGTCTCCGTGGTAACAGTTAAAACTTGGAAATTGGTCCCTCTTAAGAAGCCTTCTTGGCACTTTCTTCCTTTAGCATTGGTAGCATGTTCCCATGATCTGTTAGCTTGGCTTATTTATGCTGACTTGACTCTTGAATAGAACCTTTGTCTTCCACTGTGTGGTTTCTCCATTCCCACCCTCCCCTCACCTCTTTTTCTTTTGCACTACAATGTGCTGAATGCACAGTTTCAGAATAATTCAAATGGCCTTATTTGTTGTGATTAAAAAGGTAGATGAGATTCTTTCCATAAGTTGACAATCAATAATTGGGGTGAGTTGCTTTACATTCCTAAATTTCTATCTGTTTCAGTTTTTCAGAATGACCTTATGATATTATTGGGATTGTAAGAGCTTTTTTCCATAGCTTCTGACATCTATTGCTTTGTTGCAGTGTACTTAGAAACCAGAAAATATTACAACTGTTATTTCTAGGTTGTTTTCAGGTTTATAAACCATTTTTGTCCTAACAATTCTTTGATGTAGTTAGTAGAAATATTTTTATTCTCATTATTACAAATGAGGAAATAGAGAGGTTAAGCAGTTTGAGTCTACTGGTGCTAAAAGCCTGTGTTCTTTTCAAGTGAACGACAAGGAAAAAAGCATTTATGTTTTTGTATACACTGGTATATATACAGAAGTATCATGGTACCATGGAAAGAATGCTGGGTGTGAAAGAGGAGGGCCCACATTCAATTCCCCACTGTCATTTAGTATGTATATAACACTACCTTTTTGAGCCACAGATTCCTCATCTATAAATGGGAATCTACCTCATAGTGGTTGGAAGCTTGGGTATGACAGTGTATGTAGAAAACTTAATAAACCTTAAAGCCTGGTCTGTAAAATGAAGTTAGTCTAGATAGTAATAATAATGGTAATAATAGCATTTATAAAGCACTTGGTAAGATTTGCAAAGCACTTTACATGTATTAACTCACTTGTATTCTTTCAGCAACACTGTGATGTTGGTGCTGTTATTATCCACTCTAAAGCAGTGACCCTCTGATAAATAGATCATATTTTCATGTAATATTCTAGTTTTTCAAAAAGGTTTCACATATATATGTTTTCACTTGTTTCATATATGTATATATATACACGTACATATGTGTGTGTGTGTGTGTATACATATACACATATTTAAGCTGGCTTGACCTTTAAATAGAACCTTCATCTTCAGCCATGTAGTTTCTCCGTTTCTCCCTTCACCTGTTTTTCTTTCAGGCTACAGTGTGCTGAATGCACAATGTGATAAAAAATGATGTGAAATGCTTTATGTGCTTATGTATATGTGTATGTATATATACACACATAGGTGTATACTACAGAGATATTATGCATATATATGAAACCAATGACAGTGTATATGTATGTATTTATGTGCCATATATGGCATGTATGTATAACAAATGGCACCATATAAAATGTGTGTTGAAACCATATGTAATGTATATGTACATGTACGTATTAATGACACACATGTATCATATTTGTTGTTGTTCTGTCGTTTCTGACTTTTCACGGCCCCTTTTTGGAGTTTTCTTGGCAAAGATACTGGAGTGGTTTGTCTTTTCTTTTCTCAACTCGTTTTACAGGTGAGGAACTGAAGTAAACCGAGTTAAGTGACTTGCCCAGGGCCATATAGCTACTAAGTGTCTGAGACTAGATTTGAACTCAGGTCTTCCTGACTCCAGGCTCAGCACTCTATCCATTGTACCACCTAGTTGCCTCATATAATTATGTATATGTACGTGTGTGTGTGTATGTATGTATACAAATGGTTAATTGCTATTCTAAAGGGACTTTGATTAGTTGCCCTATGAATTTGTTTACAACACTAGTACAGTACTGATTGGTGCTTAAAGATAATCAAGTAAATAGCCTGTGAACAGATTTTGTTCTGTTTTTACATAAATCAGTCCATAAAAGTTTAAAGCTGGAAATATGATTTAAATACACAGATATATAATTTAAAAGTTGACTTTGAGATAAATAGAATTTTGCTGCCACCTGGAGGCCATTGGTATATGTAGCATGATTCACCATGAATATTTGATCATATGATTAAAAAAAGTCTTAGTATGAAGCAGTTTTTAAATTAGAAATGAAGATGTATTATTGAAAGCAAAATGAAATCTAGCAATACAGATTATGAGTGTTTAGAGTTATGATTATTCATCTTGCATATTAAGATCCTGTAAAAGTTGTTGGGGAAGCATGTATAATTTCAGTAATGAAAATTTTATCTTTATACAGATATATGCATATATAAGTGTATGTACATACAGATAAATAAACATATACACACATACCCAGTACATTCTAGGACCAAGTTATGTATCGACATCGAAGCCTTGAGTTTTAGCTGAATTCCAGAGCCACAACTCTTTTCACCGACTCTTCTGAATCTTTCCAACTCCTCTTTACCTAACCCACCTGTTCAATTGATTTCTGTTCCTTAAGATCCAACTTATATGACACCTCCTTCTCTTGTTAGTCATGACCTTTCTTTGTCAAACCTGACATAACACTTAGATTTTGATACTTTTATTCAGTCAGTAAGCATTTATTAAGTGCCTTCTATGTGCCAGGTTCTGTGCTTAACTTTGGGGATACAAAAAAAGGCAAAAGACAGTTCCTGCCCTCAAGGAGCTCACAGTGTAATGGAGGAGACATCAAGCAAACAAGTATGTACAGACAAGTTATATACAGGATAAATAGGAAATAATTAACAGAAGGCACTAGAATTAAGAGGGGTTGGGAAAGACTTCCTGTAGAAGATGAGATTTTGTTTGGTAATTGAAAGAATACAGGAACCAGAAGTGAAGAGGAAGAACATTCCAAGCTTTGGGAACAGCCAGAGAAAATGCTTAGAGCAGAGAGATGGAGTGTGTTGTTAGTGGAACGGCAAGGAGTTCAGTGTTAATGGATCAAAGAGAAGGAGGTGGAAGAGTAACATGGTCAGACTTGTACTTTTACCATGTATCATTTTGTATCAAAAGAATTTATATGTCGTGTCTGTTCGCTTGATTCAGTGAGGATAGAGAAAGTGTCTTTTCTAATTTTGTCTCCCTCATCACCTAGTAGAGAACTTTACCTACAATAGGTGCTAGTTAAATTGAATCTGTTCTGCTGCAGCTCCCATCCAGCCTAATGAGATAGATATATAGATATAGATATGCAGGTATATATCTATATCTCTATCTATAGATAGAGATAGAGATTTTTTTTTTTGCTTAGGCAATCAGGGTTAAGTGACTTGCCCAGGGTCACACAGCTAGTAAGTGTCAAGTGTCTGAGATCAGATTTGAACTCGCGTCTTTCTGACTCCAAGGCTGGAGCTCTATCCACTGTGCCACCTAGCTGACCCCCTAATGATATTTGTGGCACGTGCTTAATCCTCTCTTATGTCTTTGTCTTTACCCACTATACTTTCTCTACTCTTTGGCTTCTTCCAGCTGCAAAATGCCTACAGTGAGTGGTGGCCAGTTTTCTAAGGTTCAATTATAACCTATTAAAAGAAAAATGAAACACATATGTAAAAATAAAGGAACTGAAGTTGGGGAAATTGGTAGATAATTCAGTTTCTAACCTAAAATTGTGATTATTTTCTTTGAAGAAGAGATGAATGAATGGTTTTGATTATTCATGTCTAGTGTACTTTAGGTCCAAATTTAAGTGACTAATGTTTTAATGACAATGAAAAATGAGTTGAAAACAACTATGTATTCCACTCTTCTGAAATAAAATTGGTGAGCTACAAGTACAAATATCAGTGGCAGAAATTTTTTGAATGTTAATTCACAGTAATTACTTAATGTACTTCTTTCTGCTTTTGGATAAGTGGTCAATTCTTCTTGCTTTATCCAGATAGCTGTGAGGTAACAAAACCCCAGCTGGTTATACCACTTTTGTTGGTGGTGAACTTCAAAGTTCTTTGAGAGTAGAAAGTGACATTTAGGTGATTCACTAGGCCTTTAAAATTTTTTATTATGTTTTAAATATTAATTTCATCACAAACCCGTTATGAACTTATAGAAATAATTAACTTGCTTGACTTTTTTTTTCTTATTCCAGTCAAAGGTTAGAAATAAGAGCCCAAGTTGCAGATGCCTTCTTATCTAAATTTCAGTTGACCTCAGATGAAATGAGTCTTCTCCGAGGCACAAGAGAAGGACCTATTACAGAGGTAATCCCATTTTAGTGAACTAAAGCATAATAGTGATATCTAATAGAGTAGAAAAAATTTCCCCCAGAAAATCTGGAAAAATTCATTGAAAATATCTGATGTCATATGCCCTATTCCATATACCATGGACCTCTTCAAAAGAGCAGGAGGAGCCATATTTTTATATTTTTTTCTTTCCTCTCTAGAGGCAGCTAGGTGGCCCAGTTCATAGAGTTGGGTCTGGAGTCATCATGACCTACCTGCATCCAAATCCAGCCTCAAATACTTATTAGCTATGTGACCCTGGGCAAGTCACTTAACTTCTAATTACTTCAGTTTCTTGATAGAAAATGTCAATTGTATTTTGTGTTTGTACCCCCAGTGCTTTACACAAGACTTGGCACATGGTAAAAAAGTAATAAATGCTTTTCATTAATTAAAAAAAAGAAATGTGTAGATTTTAAATGTTCCCGGTCACAAAATGACATCTTCCAGTTCTCAATTCTCCATCAGTTTGAGTTCTACATTTACATTTTGTTTCTCTTTCTGATAGCTATGTCCAGCTTTGAGAGAGCAATATTAAATCTACAATTATGGTTAAAAAAAAGAAAACATCAATTGTAAATTTGAAACCCAACTATCATAAAGTATCAAATGTAAACGACAGTTGATAGAATTATCTCCTTTCAGTTTCTACATCTTGTTAAACTAGATATTCTTTTTTAAATTAAATTTTATTTTAAAAAAATTATCAAGTATTTATTTTTTCTCCCCCCTACCTTGCCTCTCCCCAGCAAAAAATAAAAAAAGAAAAACAACACTCTTGTAACAAGCATAGTCAAGCAAAGAAAATTCCAATATTAGCCATACTCAAAGATGCGTGTCTCATTCTGCATATTAGTCCATCGTCTCTTTATAAGGAGGTGGTTAGTGTTTTTCATCAGTGAATCGAGAATCACATCGAAAGCTATTCTTAAGAACAACAAAAATGCCAAGTATCAGTTGTTGGTCCACTTGTTTCAAGTTATATTTCAGAGTAGAATTCTAATATAAAAATATAATACAATATTGTATGTAATTGTTATGTGTAGTATATAATAATACATAATATCTAATAAAAATATGATATAAAAAGAGTTTAAGTAGAAATGAAATTTGTTCTAAAATATTAAAAATCTATAGATTTTTAAGTTAGCTCTGTATCGGAACATCAAAACTGAAGAAACTTAGGTTGCAGACATGAAGTATTAAACTTTTGAGAGGAAAATGACATTGGCATGTAGCCTTTTCTTTTAGTCCCTCCTTCCAGCTGGGAAAAACTGTACTTCCCATCAGCCCCATTGCTGAGAAGGGGCTACAAGAACATTAGCTTTAATTTTGGACAAATTTCCATTTTCTCTTTCCTGGAAGTTTTTTTGCGTTATTTCTTCATGTGAATAGAAAACAAATTGCTCAAACCCTATCTCTCCCATTAAAACTTTCTAGACTCATTTTTTAATCAACCCAAGACAGGTTTGACACATCTTTCCCATGGTTTGTTATCTTGGAAAGAAAGAGAAAGAAAAATTAGGGTTTTAAAGAAATTTAATCATAAACTCAATGATAGCTTTCTCTGCCAGAAATGCTTTATGTCAATATGTTTTCCCAGAGGTTTTTGTATAAAAACATAGGCTCATTGAGCTAGAGCTAGAAAGGGCATCAGGAGCCGTCTAGTTTAATCCTATTTTACAGATAAGAAAATTGAGGCCAGAGTAGTTTAAGTGACTTGCCCAAGATCATCCAAAGTAGTAAACATTAGAAATAAGATTTGAACCCAGGTCCTCTAACTCTAGAACCAGTGTTCTTTTCACTGTCACATGCTTTCTCTAGACTGGTGATTTTAAAATGCCATTTATTTTCTTATTATTTTAAATTTATTAGTTGTTAAGTCATTTCTCTCCTAATTTTATTGTGATGCCTTAATGTAACAATTGCTGCCCAATTGTCCAGTGGTTTTGGGGGGGGGGGTGGGATTTTTTTTTTTTTTTTGGATTTTAAGAGACAAAAAAACGGGTCAAGTTTTTAAGAACTCCTTTCTGAAACCTTTTTTTGTTAATCCCACCCCACTATTTATACTGTCCTATGTATTCAGTTTGCACTGAATGATTTTTTTTTTGCTCTGACTATAATTTTCTTATGCTATTTCCTCTGTGTTTTATTTGCTCAACTAGATTACAAATTTCTTATGGGCAGAAAACTTTTCTAAATCTCTCATTAGCATCCAGAATAGTGTTTCTCATCCAATATAGATCATAATGCTCATTAACTAATAATATCCTGTTAATATGAAAGAAAAAAATTATTTGCTCTATGCTATAGGAAAAAGAGCTGGTCTGGAGGTCAGGAGTACTTGAGTTTTAGATCTGTTTCTGATCTGTGTGACCTGGTCAAGTCACTTAACTTGTCAATGTCCCAGGAAACTATTAGGTTATAGAATAGTTGCCAATCTACACTGGTTATAGGAATCTACTCTCTGGGAACTCCCTGATTACATTATAGGTCTAAGCAAGAAACAAAAACAAATTCTGAATAACATCCAAAAATCTTGGTGTTATAAACAGAACTATTTAAATAGATGTCTTTATTCCATAGTTTTAACTTTGATTATTTTTAATGGTTTATACTAGGTGGAACTTATACAAAGGTCTAAGTTCTGTAGTATATACAAGGTATGAAACATCCTCTTTGCTGTAATTATTTAGTTAGAAGTTGGAGATGACATGCAGAAATTGACAACATAATGAGACGAAGAGTGATAGAAAGGGTAAAGGAAAAAAGTGTATAAAATGCATTATGCTCTGGCAAGTTGTGGCATACCTGCCCAATCCCAAAGGTAGTTGTGATTTTCCTTCAGTTTAGGCATCTCTTTCTTTTTGGGAGAGAGCCTAGATCTGAGTGATAGGTATCTCTTACTTCAACTGTGAATCATCACCAGGTTAGTGGAACCCCTAGGGACATTGAAATTCATTCCAGGCTACATTGCAGGAATGGCTTGTGGCTTTGGACCAAACTAAAGTAAATTCTTTCCTATATCCTGAAAAAGACAAACTCAACTGGTGTCTCTGCATTCCTTTCAGCTTGGGGTGACATGTGACCACTGTAGAGTCCCTGAATTTTCTCTGGTCTTGACTTGTATTCATAGAATCATAAGTTTCTAGAGGGGAAGGAATTTTAAAAATCACTAACACTTACTTCAGTAGAATCCCTTTTATAACATCCTTGATAGGTGGTAATCAAGCCTTTGTTTGAACACCTCCAGTGGTAAGAAGCTCACTACTTTGGGAGGCATCCTGTTCTATGTTTTGATAACTCTTAAAATGCTTATGTGTGTTAAGTCACAGTTTGCTTCCCTCTAACTTCTGCCTTCTGAAGCAACAAAGAATAAGTCCATATATACTCTTTTACATTATAGTCCCTTAGCTATTTGAAGACCATTTGTATGTTCTTTCTTTTCCCCTCATCCTTCTTCTTTCATATGTTAGTTGGTTAGAACTGAACCAGTCTTTGTGAAAAAAAGAGTTAAGTATGCGAGTTAAAGTTTTACAAAGGCATTGCTTGTTGAAATTTGTAGTCCTCTTGGTCTTTAGTGCCATTTACATTTGAGAGAATACTATGGCAGCTCAACTCCTTTGCTTCTTAGCAAGAAAAGGTTGAGTGTTAGAGAAGAAGAGAGAGCTACTAGCAGCAGTCTTCAAAGAAGAATGTTGTTTTTTTATCAACTAAAAGCCAGTGAGGTAATGTGAAAATTACAAAGGCACAAGACATTTCCATGGAATGAGAAAATTTCAACTATTGTCATTAAGTATTCAGTCAACCAATCTGTGTTGAGCACCTGCTTTATGCCTAGCACTGTGATTAAGAGAGTGCGAAAATATGAAAGAAATAGAAAGTGTGGTTCTTGGTCTTGAGGAGCTTAGTTGGGAAAAATGGCAAAAAAAAAAAAGTAACAATAACCAGCAAAACAGGTGCTAAATTGTATGGTAATAACTGCATTTCTGAGGCTTTGCCATGTTCCAGGGCTTAATGAGGTCAGAACCATGCCATTCATGAACAGGAGCAAATCCAGGAACTTGCTGTCTATAAGTGGTACTTACAGACGTGGACCAGTAGTCCCTTCGGACTCTGTGCTGACCACCTTCTGTAATGGTGTCAAATATATTTGGTAAACACATCTTTTTTTTATACCTTAATTGACTTTAATAGTCAGATGATAGGGCAAAGTTATCTCTGTTATTATATGTTTCAAGGAATCGTATGATATTTACACATGTCTGAGAGGTCCCTCATTAGAAGAAAGCCTTTAAAGAAGATGAATCACTTCTAAATAAGGACCAATAATCACTGAAAAAGTTCAGCCTATCTATCCTCACTGAAAAACCACGTGCTCCATACTGTGATGTACAATTGGGTAAACAACCCATGGTGTTGATCCTTCTACGTACATTATTTTTGATAGACACTACACATGGAAAATATGCTGGTGCTATCACTAAAAAAGAAAGTGGATTGGATTCCATTGGAGAAATTTCACTGTTTTAAGCACCCTAAGATTTTCCCTGAAGCAAAATCCCATCTTTTTTTAACAGTAGTATAGCTCTGAACTTAGAGGACCTGGATACATATCCTACCTTTGACACTATTTCTCTATCATGGGGCACTAAACTTTACTGAACTTCAATTTTCTCTTCTCTAAAATGAAGGAACTGGATTCTGTAGCATCTGAGGTCCCTTCCAGCTCCCTGTCTGTGATCCTAAATAAAGTATTCTTCCAGTGATACCCTATGGCTTACCAGCATTGGGATATCACAGTCTCTGAGGAATTAAGTTGTAAGTTAACTGTAGGCATTTGGAGTAGCATGTGGTGGGTAAGAAAAAGCTGCGTATTACCAACCAATTATTTGTACAAGAGTGCGCAGGATATTTGGGTTGTTATCAGAGAGATTTATGACTAGAAATGAAAGTGAGCCAGTCATGTGTCAAGAGTAAAGATTAACCAGTAAACAGCCAATATAGGTCTCTCTTATGCCAAGACAACTAGAGAAATACTCCTGGCATTTTGGACCCTTTTATGTAAAAACATGGAGGTTTCATAGGAGAACATGGACAAGAGTCACAGGAGATGAAAGGGTTTAGTTGAGTTGCAGTCTTCATTGTTCAAAGAAGTATACACATTGAGAAGATTTTAGATCCACTGAACTGTCAGAGTATAATGATTATGTCCTCTAAAAGTTCTTCAGCAAAAGGCTGGTTGACATTTTGTTTGGTATCTTGTAGAGGGGGATTCTTTTTTGGTTATGGGTTGGGTTAAATGGCTGCTGAAGTCCCTGCTAACTTTGAAATTCTCTGAGTTCAGATGAAGGAAATATTAATTTTATTTTGAAGTTGTCAGAATAATTTCATGAAGAAGATGAAGGAATGTTTAAGTATGGCATCTAAAGTCACATTTTAGCTTGAGTATGTAAAGTTTTGGCTAAAAAATGAGCATGCTTTAATCATATTCTTTATTTTAAGGATTTTTTCAAGGCATTAGGAAGAGTAAAACAAATCCATAATGATGTCAAAGTCCTCTTGCGAACAAACCAACAAACTGCAGGGTAAGTAAATTTAGTAATAAAATACATTCGTATTGCTTTTTTGACAATCTTGTTTTTTTTTCCACTTATTCTTTAAAAAATAATATTTGGAACAACACTGTGAATTAGTGGTAGATGGTATTGTTCTTGCTTGTGGAGAGAGGAAGCCAATGTATTACCTCTTGAAATGTTTAAGATAGAATTTTGTTTAGGTAACAAAGTGACATATATAACTGACAGTATTTAAATGAGAGTACTTTACGCATAAAAAAGTACTACAAGTTGTGTAAAGTGGCAAAAACATGGTTTTACTGAATTGCAGTTAATCATCTTTTTAGTTAGATCTTTAAATGTAGCTATTACTTCACACTTATACGTTTTAAATTTTTTAGTCTAGAAATTATGGAACAGATGGCCTTGCTTCAGGAAACTTCCTACGAACGACTTTACAGATGGGCTCAAAGTAAGTTACTTGTTTTTCAGATAGCCAAGGTTTTTGAAAACTATTAAGTTATTTCTGACTCCATTTATACTGAACTAAAAATTATGTCTGTGATAAACTCTTAAGAATTTATCATACTTGGATTTTATTTCTACAAAAATAATTTAAAAATACTCTCACTGGTCAAGTTAGCCCAGTTTTGAAATTTATAGTCATATATCCTTTCATAAAGATTTTCTCTCCTACCATCTTCTTTTTTTTTTTAAGTGTTTAAGTATAGCAAATGCTTTGTTTCCATTATTTGATCATATATTGTTGTTTCCTAAGCAACTGTACCTATGTAAGATGGTCTAATGTTAGACCAGTAAGCCAAGGTTACTGCCTGTGGCATGTTGCTGTAGCATATGTTGGTAGATGTCACTAACCTTATTCATAAAGGGCACTTTTACCTTACGTGATGGCTATAAATCAAGGAATTTCATATTCATAGCACTTGCAGTGTATTTCTCATTATCAGTGTGCTAAAAATTAGATTCTCATGTTGGAAGAGAAAATGATCTTTTTTCAATGTAATGAACATTTATTAAGTGCCATATATTAAGTGTCAGTCACTGCTATTCAGTAAAACAAATGAGTTTTATAATTCATTAAGCACTTATTAAATGCCAACATGTACCAGATACTGTGCAATTCAGCAAAAAAAAATGTTTCATAAGACAAAAATTTAGAAGATTGAGTTTTTTACTGTATTCAAAAAAATACCACCTGTAAGGGAAAAATGAATCATCCCAGCATTCAAAAAATCATACCTCATGTGTGGGAATGAAATAAATTGATCACAACCTGAAGAACATCACACAAATGAGATTACTACAGGCAAATCTGAACAACTAATTCAAGGAAAACTGCTATCTCAGAATATTTTTTTTCCAAAGATTCTTGCATTATCCTTTTGATCCTTGCATTATCCACATGTAGAAACCAGCCTACTCAACAGAGAGGCATGGCAAAATTGATGAGATGCTGGAACTGGAGTCAAGAGACCCTGAGTTCAAATACTGTCTTGGACACTTAATAGGTATGGGACTCTGATCCTGTCACTGCCCCTCACTGTCCATATAACATTCTTATTAAACCTTTGAATTCAGGTCAAAGAAGTCTTCACTGAGTCCATCCATTGATTTAAACAATTGAAAACTCTCCTCCTACCCCCTACTATATGTTACCTTTCAATGTTCACATCATGGAGGATAGAAATACCCTATAAAGGTGTTTCTGACAAAGGGCTTAGGTTAACCTGTATTTTTGCCTTCAATGATAGAAGCATCCTAGGAGCTTCCCAAAGTTAATATTTGGATCAGAAGACCACTGCCGTACAGGTTAGGCCTTGATTTTAGGAGGACAGGATTCTTCAGGTGTGCCCTTGGAAATTTTCCAAGACTCTGTGATATTTATGGTCTCTCCAGAATGAACAAGATATTCCAAAGATCTCAGAACAATTGTAGATTGCTTAGGTAACACAAGAATTATCTTGTTTTCCTGGACTACTTAACTGAAGCCAATAATCCATTTGATACTCACAGGGCCAAATTTGTAATCTCAGAACTTTCTTAAGTTGCCTAGTATTCTATGAAATCAGATGGGGACAGCTAGAAGGTGGTACCACCACAGACCTACATGATGGGGTACAAAAGCTGAAAATATGCCTATTGCTACACATAGAGGGGATAAGTGGCAAGTAATTAAGATTGGTTTCAGTAAAAATTCTTCTGCAAGAAGACTTTCCTAGGCTCCCTTAATACTAGTACCTTTCTTATCAGATTATCTCCAGTTTTTCCTGTATACATATATATATATATATGTATTTTGTACATAGTTGTCATCATGTTGGCTCCCCAATTAGATTGTAAATTCCTTGATAACAGAGACTGATTTTGTCTTTCTTTGTATCCCCAGTATTTAATATAGTCACTGACACATAGTAAGTATTTAATAAGTGCTTGTTAGATTGTGGTAAGAGTCTAATATTGAAAAGTAAATGCAGATAGCTCTATAAATGTTATTGTCTAATTAACATAATCTGACACATATGTATGGAGTTCCAGTACATTTTTCTATAATACTTTTTAAGATTTACAGAGTTTTTTGCCTACAACAGTCTATGACATAGGAAATGAAAGTACTTACCTACCTTGTATGACTGTTGTGAAGCTCAAATGAAATAATGAAAACTTTAAAGCTCTATAAAATCTTATCATTAGGGAGGCATAATGGTACAGGGGAAACTCGCCATGGATTTGGTGTCAGGGACCTTGAGTTTAACTCCTAGCTCTGCCAAGTACTGTTTGTGACACCTTGGGCAAATCTCTTAGTCTGTCTCAACTGTAGACTCTCCCTCTGTAAAAGAGGGGATGGGATTAGAGGGCATTACATATCATGCAACTCAAAGTCTATATTATGCTATGGTCCTACTCTCATTTTGGATTGGGAAAACTGAGGCTTAGAGTGGTAAAGTGATTTGCCTATGGTAACAGCTAATAATTGTTCGAAACTTTTATTGTTAATGAACTTTTCATATACCTGTGTTCAGATTTTGAACATTTCATGAGAAGGGCTATATTTTACATTTCTTTGTATATTCTATCAAGCAAGCAAAAAATTGTTAAATGCCTACTCTGTCCCAGACTCTGCTGGGAACAAAAATTAAACTCTGCCATACGTTCTTTTGAGGAAGCTACTCAGTAAAATATTGGCTGGAGTGAATTCAATTGAAAGAAATAATATCAGGTCTCTTCAAGTTGAGGAGTAAGCCCATTTTATAACCATATTTTTATCACCAGTTGGCAGTTATTAATTATTCACATATCTATTAAATTGATATTGTTTAAAAGTTCTCTCTTTTTTTTTTTTTTTTTGGCTAGGCAATGGGATTAAGTGATTTGCCTAGGGTCACACAGCTAGTAAGTGTTATGTGTCTGAGGCTGGATTTGAACTCAGGTCCTCCTGAATCCAGTGCCGGTGCTCTATCCACTGTGCCACCTCGCTGCCCCTAAAAATTCTGTCTTCTGTTTAGAAGGCAGGACATTCATTCAGTGTACTATGCCAGGCATTGTAATGCTTTGTGATTTCTACAGTGCCTTTTCATCTGGCAAACTTCCATTTGAAATTTCCCCATATGACTAACTTTCAAATGGAAGTTAGGAATATACTTCACAGCATTTGTGGTAATCTAAACTTATGTAATAATTCAATGAGCTTGATTGCAAAGTCTGAAAGTTTAATTGAAAGTTAAACTAAGTTTTGAACTATTCCGGCATTATCGACTTAGTAATTACTTGTAAAATTTGATGTGAAATTAGCAATCTAGAATTATAGTGTGGCTTTTTGCATGAACAAAGAACATATTATTGAGCTCAATCTTTCTTCAAAAATGTAGTTATTATATGTTATATATAAAGTTGCTTGTTTTTAGGTGAATGCAGGACTTTGACACAAGAATCATGTGATATAGCTCCAGTTCTTACCCAAGCAATGGAAGCCCTGCAGGACAGACCTGTATTATATAAGTGAGTGACACTTTCCTGACTTTCTGAAATAGTGATTTTTTTTTTCCCTTTTGAATAGCTGATTTTTCATTCTTATTACTCATACTACTACTAGACATCTCTCAATAGTTTAAGGCTTTGCAATTTTGTTGCTTTGGGTCCTTTCTACCAATGCTGTTAACATCTCCTTTATAACTTAGGAAGTGATCTTTGAAAGTTACTATTGCTGAGAAATTCATTACCTCTGGCCCAGCTAGTGATGAGCCTGTCTGAACCATAGCTAAGCTGATCCTGAAACAGCTGAGATAGAGCTATAGATAGTTTACCCCTGAACTCTGGTAAATAGGACCTGCTAAAGCTTTTGTGAGCACTTTGACTCCATCAGGAGACATGGAAGTATTTCCATACCAAATAGTGTTTGACACCAAAGCCTTAGAAGAATACTTCCTATTGTAGATAAGAATTTTTTGTGAGAAAAGTATACCTGGGATCTAATGTGATGTATCTGAAGCACTTCATTTTAATATTGTTTCACCTAAAGTATGATTATATAGCATCAACTCTAAAGATAGCGTGATAGTGAAGTATTCGTGTATGTCAAGCTAATGTCCATTAATAGTTAACACATTATTTGGTTATCTGATAATTAATTTGGATGGCAATATTGACCTCATTAGGGCCTTTTAGTATGTAAAACATATGTTATTTGGACTTAGTAATGTATATAGTTAAGCTCATACAGAGTGTCCTAAAAATTGTAGTGCTGTTTTAAGTTCCAATTTAAGTTAAAATCAAGCTGCTAAAGTTTAAAATGTCACTAACACTTTTGGGACACCTTGTATTTACTCTCTTGTTTCTAGGCTAATTCATAAAGAAATTATATTCTAATATGTGGGATAGGGACCTAATGAAGATAGTTATTCTCTGTTAAATAAATTACTACTAATTTATTGGTTGTTAATAGACATTCCAACAGGAAGCGTCTTATTAAGTTATAAATTTAAGGAGGAGAACATTTCATACCTATAATATAGTTTGAATTCTTAAATAAGAGTGAAAAAATTGGAAAGAAGGAGGTGAGGACTCTTTGCTTCTAAGAAGTAGCTGGGGAAGAAAGGAGAGATGAGGTAATTTGGAAGCTAGTGTGGCTTGAGCAGCCATATACATCAGAATAATAATCAGGGTAAAGATGGACAATGAAAAATAAAGTTCTTTTAGTGTATGTCTTATCTTTCCAAAATTACATCTCAGTGTTCTTGAGAACAATCTGGAGATATATAGATACAGGTAGGCAGATTTGGAAAACTGCCTGTTCATATCCTTTGACTGTTTATCAATTGGGGAATAGCTCTTCTTTTTAATAAATTGGCTCAGTTCCAAATGAGGCCTTTATCAGAGAAACTTGCTGTAAATTTTTCCTGTTTCCTGCTTTCCTTCCAGGTTTGAGTACATTTGTTTTGTTTGTGCAAAACCTTTTAAATTTCCTGTAATCAGAATTACACATTTTGCCTCCTGTGCTTCTCTCTGTCTCATGTTTGGTCATAAATTCTTCCCTTATCCATAGATCTGACAGGTAATTTTTTCCATGCTCCTCTAATTTGATTATATTCCCCTTCATTTATAAATTATATACCCATTTTGAGCTTATCTTGGTATATGATGTGAAATGTTGATCTATGGCTAGTTACTGCCAGACTGCTTTCTAATTTTCCCAGCAGTTTTTGTTGAATAGTCAGTGCTTGTTCCCAAAATCTGGATCTAACAAAGAATATTTGAATAAAAAAAGGAAGAAGAGGAAAAAAAAAATCAGTAAAACCAATCAATACATTGAAAAAAAATCTGAAAATATGCGGTATGTTCCATACCCGTGGACCTCCTAATCTGCAAAAGAGTTGGGAGGAAGTGTCTGCTAATGTTTCTTCTTTAGGGCCATGTTTGTTTCTCATAATTTTGTAGCATTAACTTTAAAATATTAAAGCTTAAAACTGCTTTAAGACTTGTGGAACATCCTGCATTGTTTTCCTGACTCTTTTTACTTCACTTTACTTAGTTTATGTATGTCATTCTGTGCTTCTATATGCATCATGGTTTTTTTTTAATGATACAGTAATATTCTGTTACATTCTTGTGCCACAGTTTGCTTAGCTATTCCCAAATGATTGGGCATCTTACTTTTTTTTTTTCCAATTTTTTGGTAACACACACACACACACACACAATTATTATAAATATTTTTGTGTATTTTGGGACTTTTTTTTTAACCAATGAATGACCTTAAAGTACCAGCCTAGTAGCAGAATCTCTGGGTCCATGAGTATGGACATTTTGGTCACTTTAACTGATTAATTTTGGAATTAGCTTTTTAAAATGGTTGTCCTAATTCTATCAACCGTGCACTAACATGCCTGTCTTCTCATAATCCCTCCAATATTGACTCTTCCCATCTTTTGTCATCTTTGCCAATCTGCAGGGTGTGAGGTGAAACCTCAGGGTTGTTTGATTTGCACTTCCTTCATTATTAGTGATTTGGAACATTCTTTCATATGATTATTAATGTGTGCAATTCTTCTTTTGAAATTTTTTTTCTTTATATCATTTGACCACTTATCTATTGGGAGAATGACTTTTTGAAGTCTTCATTGTGTGAGAGAACCACCAAATTGATGAGATCTATTTGAGTGTGAATGAAAACTAATTTAGAACAACACAAAAGTGTAGCAGCTAGCTGGTTGACAGAAATGAGATTCAAAAATATTTTTGCTAATAGCAAAGGCCCATCTAATGAAAATAAATTTAAATATTGATAAATATAAAATCCTAAAATTGAAGTTGTAAGTCAATTGTGCAAATACAAGATGGGGAGTGATGTAAAAGTTTATGCGATAGTGATCTGGGTGTTTTAGTCCACTATTAATTTGAGTATGAGTCAGCAGTGTGATATGGCAGTCAAAAATCTAATTTGATATTAAGCTTCACTGATAGAATGAACTAGTGATAATTTTCTGAGGATTTTTCTCTTAAAACAAAAAGGAGGGGCAGCTAGGTGGCACAGTGGATAGAGCACCAGCCCTGAAGTCAGGAGGACCCAAGTTCAAATCCGGCCTCAGACACATAACACTTACTAGCTGTGTGACCCTGGGCAAGTCACTTAACCCCATTGCCTAGCCAAAACCAAAACAAAACAAAAAGGAGAATTTCTCCTGCTGATTTTAATTTATTCATTTGTTGGCAAGTACTTCTCCAAATGAGCGTTCTTGTGGCAATATAGTTTTCGCTTTGATAAAGGAAAAAAGAGTCTGCATGTATCCAAATGAGATTTATTCTAAGATTTTCTATAGAACTGATGAAGTCTTTCTGAAAGCTAGAGATGGGTAATGCTGAAAATTCTTAGCTTGTATCCTGAGGTGGGTCTCTGGGTGACCTAGGTATTAGTTTGTGAAAGGTATGAGGAGCAGCGATAAGAATGGCTTCTTGGGGGGCAGCTAGGTGATTCAGTGGTTAGAGCTCTGGCCTTGAAGTCAGGATGACATGAGTTCAAATCCAGTCTCAGATACATGACACTTACTAGCTGTGTGACCCTTGGCAAGTCACTTAATCCTAATTGCCTCACCACAAAAAAAAGAAAAAAAAAAAAGGAATGATTTCTTGGGGGAAACTAAGTGGCGCGGTAGATAGAGCACCGGCCCTGAAGTCAGGATGACCTGAGTTCAAATCTGTCCTCAGACCAGACACTTGACACTCAATAGCTGTGTGACCCTGGGCAAGTCACTTAACCCCAATTGCCTAAAAAGAAAAAAAAATACAAAAAAAAAAAAGAATGGCTTCTTGGCTTTTTCTTTTTATGTAGGAAAGATCCCATCTATGGCACCTATTAGTTTTTCTTGATTCAGTTGGTTCTAGAGTAGTGATCAAGTATAGTTTGTTACCTCTGCTTCGAGATATGTATTTTGTGATCTTTGTGAATTATAATTCATTGAGTCCTAACAATAGGAACTGTGTGGAGAGAGACAGGAGTCAAGTTCTTTTAAAGTGCTGAATTTTTTTATAGTGATTAGGTAGTAACTCAGTTATGCTCTGTGATTATTATTTTATTCACATGTTTATCTTACCTGTTTATTCACATATACGTTTACGTGTATATCTTACACATTTAATAGTATCAATCATTAATATTCATGTATATTATATAATCATATTTATAACCTTTTATGTCATTGATATATGCCTCATGGTTTTAATTCTTTTTAGTGATTAATGACTTTTAAATTTTGACTTGCTTCCACTGTTGATATGAGCTCTCATTTTAGTGAAGAGTTGTGAAGTGTTGTCGATTTAGGTTTTTTCATCAGTCATAGATCTAGAGCCAGGAGGAACACTAGAGACCATGTAATCCAGCCCCCGCTCATTGTTATAGAAATGGCAGCAGAAGCCCAAAGGTTGTGACTGCCTGAATATCCAAGGCAGAATTTAAACCCAGGTCCTCCAGCTGCAGCAGCGATTCTTTCTTTGTTGTACCCACCAACCTAAATATTGAGTTTGATCTGTTGTGATTGCTAATAAAATGGTCATTTCTGTTCCTTCTGCTCCCACATGTATGTTTCGGGATCTTCAAGCATTGTATTTGGTTGAGGGGGCAAAGAAGGAAGACAAAGAATGGGAGTATCTGACTCACCCTATGGCTGTTCTCAAAAAGATAAGGACCTTGGCTCTCCTGGCCTTGGCCTGGAATCTGGGAAACATTCCCAGAGCCTAGGGATTCCTGCCTCTGTACAAGTGGTCATTAGCTCCTAATAGGCTCCATAGCAAAACAAAGAATAAAAGTGTCATTAAGTTTGTGGCCTGAATTCCTGGTTTATTTTTTAATTCTTCTAAGCCAATCTCTAGACCCTAAAGAGACCTAGAAAATATGTTAATATTCACTCAGTGCTTGTTTTGCTTGTTGTTCACTCGTTTTTCAGTCGTGTCTGATTCTTTGGGACCCCAATTAGCGTTTTCTTGGCAAAGATACTGGTGTGATTTGCCATTTCCTTCTTCAGTTCATTTTATAGATGAGGAAACTGAGGCAAACAGGGTTAAGTGTGCCATGGGTCACACAGCTAGTAAGTATCTGAGACCAGATTTGAACTCAGGTCTTCCTGACTCTAGGCCTGGTGCTCTATCCATCACACCACCTAGCTGCTTGTTATATAGTACTTCATATAATGGAGTGTGTTACATTCACAGACAGGCAGTTAGTTATGTGTGCATGTATCTTCTAATAACCATTAGCAGTCTGCTTGCATTCACAAAGGAAATATGAAAATTGCAGTTTAAAAAGTCCTAAATAGCAAACATATCCTTACAAGAGAGGTCATAGCCATAAAACTCATTACAAAATTAATTATCGCAGTTATAGTTCTGCTGATCTATAAGCATTTTTAAATGCTTACTTTGTACTGGATGCAAGATAGGAACATGAGTGTCCAGATTGAGGGAGATCTCACTATAGTCTAGTAAGATCATGTCTTGAGGATTGTGTTCAGTTTTGGTGTTCAAATATTAGGAAGGACTGGCAAACGAGAGTGCTCTCAGGTGAAGGAGACCAGGAGGAGAGGCTGACTCGGATGGAAGAGGATTGGAGACCTTGCAATGTACTTATCAATTGAAGGAGATGTTTCACTTGGGAGAGTTGAGGCTATACCTCTCTTTAAGTATTGAAAGACTGTCACATGGAGGTAGGGTTATGCTTGTCTGATTTGATTCTTTAGGGGAAAACTAAGAAAAAGAGGTTGAATTGACCGAGAGGTAGCTTTGGGCTGAATGTAAAATAAAGATTACTTGTAATTAGAGCTGTTCAAAAGTGGAATGGGGTGTCCCTGGAGAGAGAGTGTTTCCATCCCCAGATATCTTCAAGCTGAGATTGGTACACGCTCATCAGCTTAGCTGGTGCAGTGAAAAGAACTCTGGCTTTGGGATCAAAAATCCTGGTTTTGTTACATATTACGTAACTACCTATGTGACCTTGGACAAATAGTTTCGCCTTTCTGGGCAAGCTTTAGTTTCCTTATCAGTAAACTGGAAAGAGAAGCGGGGTAAATCTGGCTAGAGATGATCCCTTTGGGCCTTTTCAGCACTAAATCTCTATGATCACTATGGCCCTTTCAAGTTGGAGTTTTCCCTAATAAGCATATTCCTTATTGTTAAATAAAACATAAGTGATGAGTGTTACAGTAGCCACAAGATGGCACTATTTGAACTACATTTTCATAATCATTCCTATAATGGGAGAAGTAAAATATCAGTTTATATAAAATATTGCTGTTTAATATTACATTCTATCAAATTTCTAGCTGTATCAGACAAGGTATTCAAAGAAAATAATAATACTGTCAGTCCTAATAAAAAAGTTCCCAATTCAGTTTTTCTTAGGTTTTTAAATGAAATTAATTTCAAGTAGAAATGTTATTTCTCTTTTCTTTAGTGATGTTATAATTCATAGAGTTTGATTATTAAGTGACTTTTTTATATTTTTGCATTTTTTACTGTATTACTTTGTAAGAAGGGACTATATATGCTATCCATTTGAAATTTTTTTGAGAAATATATCATTGTCATTTTTTTTTTACATTTTTGCTTTCATCACCATAAAATCATAGATATAAAATTGGAAGGAATCTTAGAACTCAATTATTGTAAGAAAAACATAGTCTTCATTTGTTTGTTTAATTCCCAGTGTAAACATTTTGGAATCTAATGTAATTTTACCATTTAACGTGTAAAATGAAATTTTGCATATTTGACCTCTGCACAAAGTCTCTGTTTGGGTCAAGCAAGTTTTTTTTTTTTCTGTCTGTGGGAAAAGATATTTCAGATATCTTTATATATCTTTAAAGGTTCTTTGAATTCTTGACTATTTTTGCTACAAAAATGGGAGTGTCTGTTTTTGCTGGAAAATTAGGAATGACAGAGGAAATTGTTAGTTTCCAGGAAATTAAAAGCTAAATGTTAACATAAGCTTTCTATTACTATTTCATAATATTTTACAGATTCAACCCTAGTTTTTGTTGACTTCATCATTGTTTTCAAAGTAAATTTCTAGAGAACCTCATAGTTTCACACAGACTAGTTGTACTTGTTTGTGTAGAACTTATGGTCACAGTGATCAGTATGTTTAGAAATAAAAAATTTTAAGATATTTGTTTTCATTGCAAGCAGCAAGCACTTGGGAGATGATTAATTTTATCAACAATAAAAGAGCTCCAAGAATGAGATTATTTGCCATTATCTATAATTAATCTTCTGTCCCAAAGATAATAAATTTAAATTAGTTTGTAGAATTGGTTCATCATTTAGAAAACTCATTTTGTGTTTAATTCTTATAATAATGGAACATACCTATATGTACAGAAAAGAAACTAGAAGTTAAATATTTGGTCCTTATGGTGCAATTTCATGTTAAAAAATGAAAAGATAAATTTAAAATAACTTATCGATTATTATATAACCACAAGCCTAATCTGATTTGAATTTTTTCTATTTCTGTATTAGTGTACAAAGAAATAATTTCACTTTATCTTTAAATATAAGAACAAAGGACCATACTTCGATGGTAGAGATAGACTTTCAATATTTTCAGAGATGTACAAATGTATTGTCCCAGACAATTCACTTTCATTTCACTTTTAATTGAAAATTTACTTTCCTCCCTTGCCATCTTCTTTCTACGAGGTGTTCCAAAAGTCTGCACTGAGATTTTTGGGACATCCTTATAGAGAAATATAGATTTTTCCATTAGACAAAATAGGATATTAGGAAGACTAGTTCTCTGTTTTTAAACTAACCAGAAAAATGTTGAAGCATTATTATGTGACAGTGCCTCAGAAACACAGAGCTCAGTATATTTGGAACTTTAATCAGAGATGTGAAAATTTGTGTTCGGGTGCTATTGTCATTGGACTTAAGTGACCACTAGAAATAATTTTGCCGGAGTTTATCCATAAAACAGACAGGTCTTGAAATATCATATGCAAGTGTGGAATTGATTTAAGAAAACTGCATTGGAAGATTAGCCATTCTCAACAACTTCCAGTTATATTTCTCCTTCCTTTAGGACCTTTCCTCCTACAGTTCCCATGAGAGATTAGACTTTTCCAAGAAGTCCAGACATCTGCTGTTGCATTGGCCCTGGTATCACTAATAATTTTTCCATTATCTATTTAGTACCTCCCCACTGTGTTGCAAACTCTAGACATATGTATTTAGGAGAGAAAGATGAGATTTGGAACATTATTTACTTTTGCCATGCTGATTAATCAGCCATGTCAGTTTAATGGAGAAGTTGTTTCACTCTTACTTGTTTCTTATTGCGCGCAGATTATTTTCTCAGCATTCTTTAAGGCAAGAAATATTATATTCACCAACTATAATTATTCATTTGCGCTAATATTACCTGTGGATTTTTATCTTTGTAAATGGATTCTGAAATTAAAGGAAAAAGATCACATTGCTTTATAATTTATTAAACCAAATGTCCCTTAGTTTGTGCGGCTGATTTTTTGGACCTAAGTGTAAGACTTTTGTCCCTTTTAAATTTCATCTAGGTGGTTTCAGCCTAGCTTTGAAACAAGAAAATTTTTAAACTTGATCTGTAATGTTAGTAAATTCTCCCAACTTTAGGTCTGTTTAAAATAAATTGGGAATTGGATATCCAGCAGTTCTTAAGGGACATGGTAGGTGTTTAATAAATACTTGATGAATGGTTAATATTCTCTCAGACAGTAAAACACACCAGAAACTTCAGCCTCAGTAGCTAATAAAATATCTTTAGTCCCACGAATAATGTATTAATCATTATTTGAACACTGTATTTCAGCAGGCTTGTACCTAGTTTTGAATGAGTAGTATTTGAATTGACCTTTTTAATTCATAATATCATTTTAGCAAGATTTTATTTTAGTACTTATTTTCATATAATTTCATTTAAGTCTTCCAACATTTCTCTGAATTCTTCACGTTATTTCTTATAATTCAGCAATATTTCATTATATTTATGTGCCATGGAAGATATAGGATAATAGCGTGAGGGAATGATAGGGTTTGAAGAAGTTTCTTTTTTTGTTTTTAAAGGATGGAGGGGATTTGAGTGTGTTTGTAAGCAGTAGGAAAGGAACCAGTAGTTAGGGAGAGAATAAAGAGAAGTGGAAGAGAGAGGCAATGATAGTGGGGCAGTTTGCTGGAGAAAATGGAATGAAACTAAGAGTGAATGTGGAAGAGGTTTGCCTTAGCATGGAGAAGGGCCATGTTTCATTGTTGATTGTCCTTTGTTTTTGAAGAGGACAAGTGATACCACATGGTGATGTCTTGATTTGTGTATGATTATTTTTTTTAAGTAAGGCAGAATTGTGCAGTTGCAAAGTCATCAGCCTCATTCTCTCTTTCAAGGTCATTGAAGTCCAGTGGCAAGACAAAAGCCAGGACAACTGGCAGTGGTCCAGGATGTAGTAGATGACCTTGGCACCTTTGGCCTATTTGATGTTTGATCAAGCTCTAAGCTTCAGTCGCCTTCAAGTCCATTGGAACAAATTATTCTCATTCACCCATTCCGCTATGTGCTTGGGTTAGATATCCCCCTAACTTACCATCGGGTTTGAGTCCTGCCAGTTACCCTCAACCTGGTTTAGCCCATCTGCCAAGATGGTTTTAGTGGAATGTGGCTGCTGTGCATGCAACAGCTTCTTGGAGCCACAGGTCAAAGTTGGGTGACCAGTTGGACACCGAAGGTGGATAAGCAGCCCTGAAAAGGTCTCAGTAAGCTCTCATCCCAGAGGTACAAGTCCTCTCTTAACGCCCTGTACACCCCATCTTTTCATGAGAGGCTGGAGGAAAGGAGAAGAGAATGGGGAATGATTTCATGGATATGTAGTGAAAGAGAGAAGAGGAAACTCATAGTGAAGGGCCTCTGTTTTCTCAGTTAAGATGAGGTGAAGGCCTCAGTGGTAAACATGAGGGAAAAATGATATTGTGGGAGTTTTGAGGAGAGGACAAAGTGTGGAACAGGCAGTATGAGGAGTCAGATAAAAATCAATTGGAGGAGGAAGTAAAAGAATTACCTTGCTGTGGTGATGACAAATTTGAGATTAAACTTTACAAATAGGTAGTGGAAACAGTTAGTGCTGCTCTGTGACTCTCCAGTTCTATTCAGTAAAATGTGAATATCAGTAAAGGAGAAGGATGGGGAGAGTCATACAGGTTTAGGGTTTGGTAAGGTATGAGCAACAGGAAGACGGGGACAAGGGATTCAAGAAGAGAGGAAAATGTGGACTTGAACCCCTTAGCTAAAGGGTTGAGGTTGAGAAAGGAAAAAAATGGAACTAATGCAGAATGATGACCTGTGAGAGTTCTGAGAGGTGGAGGACAGTTTGGAAGTCAATTCCTCCACCCCAGTGGAGGACAAAGAATAGAATTAGAAAGAGTAAGTCATGAGGAGAGATAGAGTAATAGGAGGTTATGATCTGATAAAGGAATTTCAGATTTCTTGATCATAGGTATGAAAAAGTTATAAGTTGGTGACAAGATTAAGAATGTGACCATGGGGGCAGAGCCAAGATGGCAGAGGGAAAGCAGTGACTGTCTTGAGTTCTCTCCCAAAGCCCTCCAAATACCTAAAAAAGTGGCTCTAAACAAATTTTAAAGCAGCAAAACCCACAAAAAGACAGAGTGAAACAAATTTCCAGCCAAAGACAGCCTGGATGTTTGATCGGGAAGGTATATCGCGCCGGGCAGGGAGAGAAGCGCAGTGCAGGCGTGGGTACGCAGGCTGCAGCGACCCTGTAGCATGCCTCAGAGGACTGAATCTCAGGCAGCAGTGGCGGTTTCCAGACTTCTCAACCCAGGAACGCCAAAGACAATGTGGAAGGTCAGTGGGAAAAGTCTGTGACCACGGTGAGAGAGGAGCTAGGTCTCAGCCACAAGTCTCAAGCTTGGCCTGGGGCAGCGACTGTTTCCTGAGCTTCCAGCCCACAGACTGAGGGGGAATCGAGTGGCTGATCAGAAGGGGATTGCAAGGATCTCTTTGCCAGTGCTGAGGCAGGAATCTCTTGCTCTACCGGTGCTTGGATCTGAATCACAGTTCTGAGGGGTGGTCCTGGGGCTAGGAGGAACGTTGGTGTGGTGAAGCTTGTTGTGGCTGTGGAGAGATGAAACACCTCGCCCCTTATCATACCACCTTGGAAGAACTGAAAATTTACAGGTCCCTAGAAGTACCTCTGAAAACAGCTGTACAAACCCCTCTTTAGAGTACGCTCTTTACATTAGAAGCAGACTTTTACCTTGACAAAGAGTTTAAAACTCAAGTAATTGGCTGGGATCGTGAGTAAGCAGCGCAAAAAGAGTCAGACTATATTATCTTACTTTGGTGACAAAGAAGATCAAAACATACGACCAGAAGAAGACAACAAAGTCAAAGCTCCTACACCCAAAGCCTCCAAGAAAAATATGAATCAGTCCCAGACCTTGGAAGAGCTCAAAAGGGATTTTGAGAAGCAAGTAAGAGAAGTAGAAGAAAAACTGAGAGTGATGCAAAAAAATCATGGAAAAACAAGTCAACAGCTTGCTAAAGGAGACTCAAAAAAATACTGAAGAAAATAACACTTTAAAAAATAGCCTAACCCAAATGGGAAAAGAGGTCCAAGAAGTCAATGAGGAGAAGAATGCCCTAAAAAGCAAAATTGGCCAAATGGAAAAGGAAGTCCAAAAGCTTACTGAAGAAAATACTTCCTTAAAAATTAGAATAGAGCAATTGGAAGCTAGTGACTTTATGAGAAATCAAGACACTGTAAAACAAATCCAAAAGATTGAAAAATTAGGAAACAATGTGAAATATCTCATTGGAAAAACAACAGACCTGGAAAATAGATCCAGGAGAGAGAATTTAAAAATTATTGGACTATCTGAAAGCCATGATCAAAAAAAGAGCCTAGGCATCATCTTTCAAGAAATTATTCAGGAAAACCGTCCCGATATTTTAGAACCAGAGGGCAAAATAGAAATTGAAAGAATCCACCAATCTCCTCCTGAAAGAGATCCCCAAAGGAAAACTCCTAGGAATATTGTAGCCAAATTCCAGAGTTCCCAGGTCAAGGAGAAAATATTACAAGCAGCCAGAAAGAAACAATTCAAGTATTATGGAAACACAGTCAGGATAACACAAGATTTAGCTGCTTCTACATTAAGGGACCGCAGGGCATGGAATATAGTATTCCGGAGGGCAAAGGAGATGGGGTTACAACCAAGAATCACTTACCAGCAAAACTGTGTATAATCCTTCAGGGTAAAAAAATGGTCATTCAATGAAATAGGGGACTTTCAAGCATTCTTGATGAAAAGACCAGAGTTGAATAGAAAATTTGATTTTCAAATACAAGACTCAAGTGGAACATGAAGAGGTAAACAGGAAAGAGAAAATCATAAGAGACTTATTATGGTTGAACTGTTTACAGTCCTGCATGGAAAGATGATATTTGTAACTCATGAGACCTTTGTCAGTATTAGGGTAGTTAGAGGAGAAAAAATTATATGTATGTATATATAGATATAGATAAATAGATAGAGGGCCCAGGGTGAGTTGAAAAAGGAGGGGTCATATCTGGAGAATAAAATTAAGGGGTGAGAGAGGATTATACTAGGAGAAGGAGAAAGGGAGAGGTAGAACGGGGTAAATTATCCCACAAAAAAAAAAAACCAGAAAAGAAAAGGCTCTTACAGTAGAGGGGAAACAGGGGAAGGTGAGAGGGAATGAGTGAATCTTATTCTCATAGGATTTGACTTAAGGAGGGAATAACATACACACTCAATTGGGTGTGTAAATCTGTCTTACCCTACAGGAAAATAGCCAGGGAAGGGGACAAGAGAGTAGGGGAATGATAGAGAGGAGGGCAGATTGGGAAAGGGAGTAATCAGAAGCAAATACTTCTGAGGAGGGACAGGATCAAAAGAAAGAATAGAATAAGTGGGTAGGCGGGATAGGATTAAGAGAAACAGAGTTAGTTTTTCACAGCATGTCTACTATGGAAGTGTTTTGCACAACTGCACATATATAACCTATATTTAGTTTCTTGCCTTATCAATGAGGGTGGGTGGGGAGGGAGGAAGGGAGAAAATTTGGAACCCAAAGTTTTAAAAACACATGTTTAAAAAAAATGTTTTCATATGCAACTGGGAAATAAGAAATACAGGAAATGGAGTACAGAAATCCATCCTGCC
>NW_020951478.1:3968793-4047500 GCF_900497805.2 Vombatus ursinus
AAAACAAAAAAAATAAATAAAAATTACCAAAAAAAAAAAAGATTAAAAAAAAAAAGAATGTGACCATGTCCTTGACCATGACTCATAGCTATGTGTAGCTGAAGTAGAATGGGGGAGTAGGTAATGGCAATTGAGTAGGTTGCAGAATTATATATACTGAAGTTCCATAATATAAAAATATGAGCTGGAGAGGAAGGCAGCAAAACAGGTTATTTGTTGTGGTGGTAGTGGTGAAGTAGTTTAGTCATGTCTGACTCTTCATGACCCTATTTATAGGGTTTTCTTGGCAAAGATACCAGAGTGGTTCAGACAGAAGTTAAGTGACTTGCCCAGGGTCACAGAGTTGTTAAGTGTCTGAGGCTGGATTTGAACTGAGGTCTTCCTGATTGTAGGCCAGACCTGCACAACTTGGCAGTAGGTAGGGGCCAAAATTAAAATAGACTAAATTTCTTCAGGCCACAGATAGGTTTTAAGTGGCTCATTTTCTAAGTAAAGGTATAATTAATGATTAAACTGTTTCTCAAAACCACTTTTTTTTAATCAGAACGTAATCCAGAAACTGCAATCAGCAAACACTTCTTTATGAAGTCACCTTCAGTAAAAGACTTCCCAGAAGCAGTAATTTCTTTAGAAATCTGAAAACTAACCTTAGTAGCGGCCTCATTTTCTGAGTTTACTTTCTTGAAAAACCTTTGTTCCTCACTGAGATTTTTTTTTTTTTAACAATCTGGATGCTTTAGTTTGCTTTTCTTTGGTGTCCAGTTTGCTTAAGTCAGGATGTTTTAATTTGAAATGGCAACGAAGATTGTATTCCTTCGGAATGGCTGTTACTTCTCAGCAAACAAGACATAATATTTTGTGTCTTGTGTAAGTAAACAAGTATCCATTTGTCCATTCCAGATTCAACACTCTATATTCTAATTTTCATGGGACAGACAGGAGAGAGTGTGCGGTGGCAACTCACCTACCAAGTTACATGACGGGCACAATAGGAAGTCAGGTTAAGCAGGACATGGACAAAGTACTCATTGCATCTTTACTGTTTTTTGCATCTTCTACATTTTTCGTGGGCCGCCTGAAATCCTTTGGCAGGCTGCATGCAGCCTGTAGGCTATATGTTGTACAGGCCTGTTTGAGGCCCAGCACTCTATCCAATGTGCCACCTAGTTGCTCTTGGTAAAATAGGTACTGAACTTCTTAGAAAATAGGGATAATGATATGAGGGAATCAATACATAACTGCCATTAGTATCTAGATTGAGTAATACATTTGGATAGAGAAAATGCTAAAGGAACAGGAGTTACTGCATTATAATGGCAGCGGGATTGTCTAGAAATGGTAATGGGGATTAAGGGGTATTTACTGTATGTGAGATGAAACCTCAAGAATTGTTTTAATTATAGTGATTTGGAACAATTTTTCATATCATGGCTAATAATTTGTACACAGTTGACCATACTTTTGACTTTGCTATCATCCAGAAGCATTCTACTTCCATATTGATGAACTGTGAAGTTTCTTTATCTGTTCAAAACATTCTATCATTCTATCTTTCCCTTTGCCTTTTAACTCTTTGCCTTTTGTCGTTGTTCTCATAGTGACCTCTAATCCCTCTACCCCTCACTTCTTTCCTAGGCCATCACTTCTGTTCTGGCTGTGCTATCCTCCCTTCCCTTTCTCAGCTTCTTGGTGAATCAATTCACTTAGCACTATCTCTACGTTCACATCCCTTGCTCCTTTGCCCTGTCATCACTCATATCTAGCCAAACCCCATCCTTGTTTACTCCCATCATCCACTGCCTTTGTTCCTACTTATGTGCTTCTAAGGGGAACTGGAGAAAATCACAAAACCAGGGTGAGTGGGTCCATTACACATTTGTTACATAATCTCAAGTAGACTTTCCCTACAGCAATAGGTTAGCACTCCCAGTAATTGCAGCAGCTATTCCAAACCTTTTCATCCCTCCTTAAACCTCAATGCAAGATTCCCTCCTACCATCATCTCAGCTAAAGACCTCACCTCATACTTCCCTGAAAAAATTGAGGATCTTCAATGAGAAATCCTTCTTTTTCATTCTTCTTTAACTCACATCACTTAGATATCATCCCCTACTGTCTCCTTCATTGCATCCTCTTGTGAAGAAGTAATACTTCTTGCCAAGGCAAATTCCTCTAAATGCATCTTTGATCTCATCTCTCTGCCTCTAGTTTCTCCCCACTCCAGTCCTTCTTCCACTCAGCTGACAAAGTAATTTCCTTAAAGCACAGCTCTGACCATATCACCCCTACTCAATCAATTCCAGTGGCTCCCTATTAATGCCAAGATTGAATATGAAATTCTGATTTTTATTTTTAAAGCCCTTTACAATCTGAACATTTCCTGTATGTCTACAGGAAGTAAGTCTTACACTTTACTTCCCTCTATGTAATCTACAATTTATGATTTTCCAGTACTTGCCTACTTATTCTTCCTTGCACACAACACTCCTTCCCACATATTTGTGCCTTTTCACAAGCTGTCTTCCATTCCTCAAATGCTCTTCTCCTCACCTCTGCCTCCTGGTTTTCCTGAATTCCTTCAGTATTCAGCTCAAAATCCCACTTTCTGCAGGAGCCCTTTTCTGGTTCCACTTCTCTGATTCTATACCCCAATAATACCTTCCCTCTGAGATTAACTTCCATCTACTCTATGTGTATCTTACATGTACATAGTTGTTTTCATCTTATTTCTTCTATTCTAATGTAAGCATCTTGAAGGCAAGTAGGATAATACTTTTTTAATCAACTTTTTTCTATTCCCCCTTTTTTGTTTAGTGCTTAGTACAGGACCTGGCATTTGGAAAGCACTTAATAAATGCTTGTTGACCACTTACCTATTTGGGAAAAACTCTGAGTCACATACATTTGTCCTAATTCCCTATATTTCTTAGCTATCAAAACTTTGTCAGATATCTTTGATACATAGATTTTTTTCCCCCAAATGACAGTTTCCTTTATTCTAGCTTCATTGATTTTATTTGTGCAAATTTTTTATACAATTTCAATTCAATAAACATTAAATGCCTACTGTTAAGTGCTGGGGATACAAATAAGAAAAAGAAAAACAGTCTCTGCCCTCAAAGAACTTATAATCTAATGGGGGAAGACAACAAACAAAAGGAAGATTAAAAAAAGGAGGGGAGGATGCCATCGATACCTGGTGTGGGGGAATGATGTTCTGTGGAGTCAAAACCAAGGAGAGCCACTGATGGAAAATGGAGAGTTACTTGGCAAGTTCTGATCCCTCTTTAAAGGAAGGTTTGGGGAGGAGTTTATTGCCTCACCCTCCAGCCCTCAAGTCAGGGGGCCTCCTTATTTTATCTTTATACTTATTTTGAAAGCTTCTAATGTTTCCTCATTTAAAAAAACACTTCTGGGGCAGCTAGGTGGCACAATGGATAGAGCACCAGCCCTGAAGTCAGGAGGACCTGAGTTCAAATCTGGCCTCAGACCAAACACTTGACACGTCCTAGCTGTGTGACCTTGGGCAAATCACTTAACCCCAGTTGCCTTACCCCAAAAAAAAAAAAATGTAATGAATAAGCAGGTTGTCTCAGAGCTTCTGAGACATACTGATTATGAGACCCTGGACAACTCACTTAATCTCTCCATGCTCTAAGAAACTTTGTAAAACTTCTAAGTTTAAGAGTAGATTCTGACTTGTATTTGTAGAGGGAGTTTCCTTATCTAGGAGTTCTCTCTATCAGTGAAATCATAGCCAATTTTTAATTTTGTTTATCAATTATATAAACTGTTTTTTATCTTTTTCTCTGATTTTCAAGATTTCCTCTTTTCTGCTTATTTGGGGTTTGTTTATTTGTTGATTCTCTAGGGGTTTTTAAATTGCATAGCTTACTAATCTTTTTTTTTTAATCTTGTTAAGGTCTATTTCCAGAGATATAATTTTTCCTCTGATATGCTTTAGCAGTATACAAACAGTTTTGGTATTTTGTCTCATCGTTATCATTCCTTTTCATATAGTTATTTCATGTTTCTGTAAGTTATTCTTTGACCCACTCATCACTTACATCTTTATCTGTTTTTGTATGTATCTTTATTGTGTCTCTGTGTTGATAATTATTTTAATTGAATTACAGTACATAAAAGATCAATTTAGTATTTCTGCTTTTGTCATTTATTGGTAATTTTTTCTATGCCCTAATATATGGTTTCATTGTAAAAATACTGTGAGGTGCTGAGGAATATACTTTAATGTTCCCATTCAAAGATGCTATTAAGTCTTTCCCCTCTAACTTTTTAACAGTTTGTTCAGTTCCATATTCCCTTTTTTGTTTTTGTTTTTGGTTGATTTATCCAGGTTTATGAGAAGAGCATTAAAGTCTCCTAAAGATATTGTGTTACTTATATACATCTTTTTGCAATTCAGTTAACTTATTGTACGTGAAATTTAATTCCATGTATCCAAATTGAACTCATTTTATTTTCCTCCCAAAACCTCAAATTCCATGTGTCCAAAATTGAACTCATTATTTTCTTCCCAAAACCTTTTTCTACTGTCATCCTTTCAGTCTCCCATGTTCATAATCTCAACCTTATTCTCACTCTTCCTCACCCCACAGAATCTAATCAGTTGTTAAATTTTGCCGCCACACCTCTCTCATATCGTAATGCATTCCCTTCTTGTCTCCATCACGGAGTCCCTCTCTTCCTTTAATATTCATCTCAGGCACTGTATTGTATATGAAGCCTTTCCTGATCTCCCCCTCTCCTGACTACTAGTCCCTTCCCTCCCAAACTACCTTGTATTTTTCCACTTTGTATTTAGTCACTTTATATTTATATTATATATTTATATATGTGCTTATGTCTCTCTCATTAGAATGTAAATTCTTTAAAACATCTTTGCAGCAGTTTTCTCTTATAAAAGTCTCATTTCTAAGATATATAGGGAACTGATCCAAATTTATAACAATAAGCCATTTCCCAAATGATCTGGGGATATGGACAATAATTTTAAGAGAAAGAAGCCAAAGTTATCAATAGCTATATTTTTAAAATGCTCAAAATCTCCAATAATCAGAGAAATGCAAATTAAAACCATTGCAAGATCCCACCTCACACTTATCAAATTGGCAACGTTGACAAAAATGAAAAATGACATATGCTAGAGGGGCTGTGGGAAAACAGATACATTAATGTACTGTTAATAGAACTGTGAACTTGTCTAGCTTTGCATTCTGGAAAGTACTTTGTAACTATACCTAAAAAGTCATTAAACTTTGTATACCCTCTGACCCATCAGTCCCATTACTAGGTTAATACCCCAAAGATATCAAAGAAAGAGAAAAGGGACCCATAGGTACAAAAATACTTATTCCAGCTTTTTTTTTTTTTTTTTTTTTTTTGTGGTGTCAAAGAATTGAAAACTGAGAGAGTGAGCCGTTCCCAAGTGGTTGAACAATGTTCTCTGAATGTGTTGGAACACTATTTTGCTGTAAGAAATTATGAGAGGGGCAGTTTTAGAGAAATCCGGTAAGACTTATATGAACTGACATAGAGTAAAGTGAGGAAAATCCAAGAGAACAATTTATACAATAACTCTGTTTTAAAGACAAACAACTTTAAGAACTCTGGACTCATAATTAAGAATGCTACTTACTAATCCTGACAAAGAGGTGAAGGACTCAGTGCAGATTGAAAACTTTTTTTTTTTCTCCATGTCATGGCCAATGCAGGAATTTATTTTGCTTGACTATGTGTGTTCATAATGAGTTTTGGTTTTCTTTCTCAGTAGGAGTTGGGGGAGATATGAGGAAGAAAATGTAGATTTTGGTGGATTAAAAAAATTATCTTAAAAAGGTACATAATGATGATGATGATAATAATTAACATATGATGCCTACTATGTGCCAGGCACTCTGCTAAGTACTTTACAATCATTATCTCCTTTGACCCTCACAACCATCCTGTGAGGTAGGTGCTACTATTATCCTTATTTTATAGACGAGAAGACTGAGGCAAGCATAGGATTAATTGATTTTCCCAGGGTCACACAGATAGTAAGTGTCTGAGGTGGGATCTGAACTAGGTCTTCTTGACTTTAGGCCCAGCTCTCTATCCACCGTACAACCAGCTGCCTCAGTTGTTTTTTGTTTTTTTTTTTTTAATGTAATCATCTTTTAGGTAGAGATGATTAAATTTTTCTTCTGTCCTGGGGCCTTGTAGAGTGCTTAGTACACAGTAGACTCTTCATAAATGCTTGTTGATTGACTGTTTCTTCTTTATCCTCTCTGTGCCTCACTCTTATAAGTACCAAATTTGGACTCCCTTCTCTGTCCCATTTCTATGTGATTTCAGTTTTAGGTTTTGTCCTCTCATCCCTTGTTTCTGCTGCACTGAACTCTTAGAAACTGTCAAATAGTGGCAGCGTCTAGGCCACTTTGTGTGCTGAGCCTTTAACGCTAGTTCTTCCGTGCTCTTAGCATAATCATTCCGCACTCCTAGAACTTGGTTTTCCTATTTCTTATTATCTTCCTGTACCTCCAGCACCTGGAGTTTAGGCTGTTCTTGGAGACTCATAAATCCTCTTAATGGTAGAATACTATCCTGGAGGTACAACCCCTTTTCAGAGAAGGCTGTTTCCTAATGTGCAAAATCCCTTCACACATCTCCCACCCTCACCCCGTGAAGTCCCTTTCTCTTCCCACTGAAATATACTCCCTCCCGTTCTTCGTTGTCACCTCTTCTTTTCCTTTTAGGGATGAGACCTACCTTATAGTCCCTTCATCCCAGTCCCTCTTCTTCATTGTTTTTAATCCTCTTTCTTCACAGCCTAAAGAAATCGCTGTACTTTTTCTACCTCTTTCCATTGGGCAGGGGTACATCTCAGCCTTTTCCTCATTCTTACCTCTCCTTTCCCCAGCCACACAACTTCTCTCATGTTTTGCTTCCCACATCACATTAGAGATTCACTCATAGGCAACATGGGACTTATTCCACAGGGTATTAATTCATGTCTTTTTTCTTTCCTTGTGATTGAATACATGAATGAACAAAAAATTTTATTCAACATCGTATGCTAGGCACTCTTAGCTCTTGGAATGCAAATATGAAAGAGACAGTACCTGCCCTCAAGAAGTTTACATTCTAGGGGCAGGTAGGTGGTGCAGTGGATAGAGCCCCAGCCCTGAAGTCAGGAGGACCTGAGTTCAAATCTGTCCTCAGACCAAACACTTGACACTCAATAGCTGTGTGACCCTGGGCCAGTCACTTAACCCCAATTGCCTTAAAAAAAGAAGAAGTAGTTTACATTCTAGTGGGAGAAACAACGCATCCAGAGGAATGGTAGCTAGGAAAGAAGGAGTTAGTCTGGGAAGTCACAGAAATGGAAGAGGGAAGCACTGGAGTGGTCAATTAACACGCCTTTTTGAGAAGCAGCAGTGATATGAATTTGCTTACTGTTCCCAGAACAGCAGGTAGAAAGTAGGGCAGTTTAGTATATGTGTTCTCTGGTGTGGCAGGAAAATGGCAAAATGGAAACCTGAGTGGGACTCTGGGGTTGGCTGATTGAGCTCTTACCAGTCTGTGTCCCATGGTCCCAGACAGGAGTTCTGAAACCTGAGGACTTGTGAATGAATTCTGGACAGAGAGTACAGCAGCAACGTCAGTAACAGGGTGACATGGAAGAAAGATAGCATTAAGTACAGTAAGATTGGAGGTCTGGGCTGACTTTCACTAGTCAGAACAGCACATCCTCAGACTGTGTGCCAACCTGAGTGGCTTAGCCCTTCCAACCTGAGTGGCTTAGCCCTTCCAGGGCTCGGTATCTTGTGTTCAGGTTCAGTGGGTAGAATTCCTCTTTAACCTGTAGCTCCTTAGGTCTCTTTTGTCCCTCTGTGATTCTTCTTTGTTCTTTTGTCCCTTGATAACTTTCTTCTTTTTCGTTTGATCCTTCAGTTCAATTTTTTTTCTATTTAAAAAAAAACCAACTATACACACTAGAGAACTTATTTCTTGGCCTTTTTTTTTTTTTAAATCATTTTACTTTTCTTGTGTTTCTGTAGTTTGGAGTGTTGGGGAGTAGAATAATCTGCTCTTCTTTTTTTTAACTGGGAAAATAATGAAAAACAAGAAAGCCTCAAGTCTCTCCATTGTTGAAGGCCCCACTTTTTTCCATTGCTACTTGGCTTTTTGCAGGATTATTTTCAGTTGCAGCTTGAGAACTTTTACTTTTTTTGTAATATAGGATTGCATTCTTTAATTTCTTGTGAGTAAAGAATAATCCTGTTTCATTAATTGGGGTTTTGTCACAATTGAAGGTCTTTCTTCTGGCTGCTTGCAAAATTTGTTCTTTTTATTTAAACTGGGAATTTTAACTACTATATATCATAGAGTTTCCATGTAGGTTTTTTCTGGGATAACTGCATATTTGATTAGTTTTTATATTACTACTATTTGTAGATTTGATTTTGTACTCAAAAGTCTAGATAGTTTTCTTGTGTTATTTCCACCAGTATGATATTGATATTTTCGTTTTTGTTCATTTTTAATTCATCATGTTCTTATAGGAGTTCTGGGGTCCTTAAGTTGTCTCTGTGAACTTACCATCAAGGATAGTTACTTTGATTTGTAAAGAATTATGTCTTCTATTAAAGTTGCTGCCTTTTATTTCTCTGTTGCCCATCTTATAGTTTTATATTTTTGTTTTCCAGATCAGTCTTTTTTCTCTTTTAGAGCCTGAGCTTCTTTGGGTACATTCTATAAAATATCTATTTTTTCTCTTATTTTTTGCCTTCTTTAATTATGCATTGGTAATCCTGATTTCCAACTTAATTTCATTCCCAATATATTCATGTATCACTTTTATTTATATTTTCAACAGTTTTGGAGTTTCTTGCTGTTCTTTGATTTCTGGGGAGTCTACTGAATTTTACTTTTTATTTGGGAATTTTTGACTCATTTTTCTTTATAGTATGATTATTCATTGTTTTTCTGGACTCTTTTTCAATTTTTATTCATTTTCTTCTTTCTGTATGTGTTTCTCTGTTGATTTGTCTGATTTTGATAAAGGTTTCTGCCCAAGCTTTCTTTTTTGAACTTTAGTCTTTTTCCTCTTGTCTTCCCAGTCACTTGTCTCTGATTTCTCTCCTCACTTTTTGGTGCTTCTGCATTGCACTGCTTCACAGAGTCCCAAGGAGGGGCATCTTCGGTCTCCTCGTGTTTGAGATAGGCACATCAGGTGCTAGCCAAAGTCCCTGCCCGGAGCAAATGTCATGTGGAGAGACTTAACTCACCAGCATGTCTATTTCATTTTCTTCTGGACGTGTAAGCTTTACCTCTAACTTGTTTTGTGCTTTTCTGGCTTCCACCCCTCTTCTTCCACTTGCTTCCTCTTTCTTCTCTGTGGTTCTGTAGAATACTCTAGAATCAATGCATGCAACCTTTTTTGGAGGGGGAATGTGTGGGTTCAGGCATGAGTTCCTGCTGCACCGATCAGGTAATCCTCCTTAGCCAGACAATGAGGCACAGCCTGCCAGTTTGCCTCTTCTGCTGTGTGAAGCTTACGGTGGCAGATAAGGATGCTGCATGAGAGCTGTAAGGACTGCAGTGGTCGATATTATTTTTTTTACTTTTTGTGATGTTTCTGTTTCTTATCTTCTGGATAACCTTTAGTGATTCTACATCTAGCCTATAATTCCTTTTTGCTGAGGTTTTTTTGTTGGAGAAGTTAGTGGGGAAGCATCTACTTTGCCATCTCCTAATCATGTAGCCCGTAAGTGTGTGATGAAAAGTGAAAGTAAAATCATAGAATAGCAAAGTTGGAAGGGACTTAGGGGGTCATCTAGTCCAACACATTCCTAAACTAGAATCCTTTCTAAAACCTCCATGAAAAATGTTCACACAGTTTCAATCTGAATACTTCCAGTAAGAGGGAACCTATGACTTCTCAAGGAAGCGCGCTTCACTTTTGGGTGTTTATTACATTGAGCCTGTATGTACCCATTGTAGCTTTTACCCAATTGCTCCTAGTTTTCCACGCTGAGACCAAGCAAAATCACCCAGATTATTCTTCTCCTTAACATACCTTCAAATTCTTGAAGATACTTCACCTAAATCTCTTTGCTACCCTAAATATCCTAAATATCCCTAATCATTTCAACTGATATTTATTTGTCATGATGCTTACCTGGTCATCCCCCCTTCCCCTGGGAGCACTATACACTAGATCTGGTCCAACCAGTGTAGAATACAGTAGGCCTATAACCTCCCTCCTTTGGGACATTTTGGCTTGCATTAGTTGTTCCATTTATGGATAACCAAAGTTCACATGAGTTTTTTTGTTTGTTTGTTTGTTTGTTTCTGTGTCATACTATTAACTCATATTGAGCCTGTAGTTCAGGAAAACTCTCAGAACTTTTTCTTTCTTTAAAAAAAACAAACCAGTAATAGTCAAAAAGGCAAGTAAATAACCATTTTATGTGAAACTCTTAGCGTTTAATGAAATAGAGCCAAACAAATTGACAAACAAGAAATAAAGAAGAAATACTTGCTTGGTGACCCTTTTCATATCTGAAGTTCTAATACTTTGACTTTATTTTCTTTTTTTTCCGTATTGTGGTCAATGTGTATATAGTTCTGATATTGCCCATATCATTTTTTTTCTAGATTCATATAGATCTTCCTATTTTTAATATTCATATTTATATTTTATAATGCCATAGAATTTTATTGGACACATGGGTTGTTTGCAGTACTTTTGTTATTGCAAATAAATATAGCAAATAGATATTTTTATAGCTATTAATGTCTTTGTATAGATAATTCCTTTTTTATTTAAATTTTAAAGTTAAAATCTTAAAAATTGAATTGTTGGCTTAAAGAAGTATGATCGTTTTGTGCTAACATTAAATACAGGATTTCCCAATAGTATTAGTGCTGTTTTGAGCTTTAATAACTAAAAATAATACTGTGGCATTAAGACTTTTATGATACCCTGTATTATCAAATTATGTTCCAGAATTTTATACCAGCTTATCGTGCTCCTAGCAATGTACTTATCTTGTGCTTCTTTACTTGAGCAAAGTTGGAAGATATAAAATAAATTCACATAAATCAATAGCATGTCTGTGTATTACCAACCATACCTAGAAAGGAGCAATAGAAAGAGAAATTCCATTTAAAATAATTAAAGAATCAATAAAATACTTGGGAATTTGCCCATCAAAATATCCCTAGGAACTATGTGAATATGGCAACAAAGGATTCTTTATGCTAAAGACAGACCTAAATAATTTGAGAAATATTAATTGCTTATGGGTAGGCTGAGCCAATATAATAAAAATTATAATACCTAAATATTTATGTATTCAATGCCATACTAATCAAATTACCAAAAGATTATATTATAGCACTGGAAAAAATGATGGTGAAGGAAAAGGGCTTGTTGTACTAAATCTCAAACTATACTACAAAGCAATAATTATCAAAATGATTTAATACTACTTAAAAAAAAGTATTAATAAGTGGAACATATTAGGTACAAAATATACAGAACAAACAGTAGCATAGTGTTTAATTAAGCCCAGACACCCTGGACACTGGGGTGAGGGGCTCACTGTTTGACAGAAACTCCTGGGAAAACTAATTAGCAACCTGGTAGAAATTTTAGGCTTAGACCTACATCTCATACCATATAAGATCAGCTCTAAATGGATACATGACCTATATATAAAAAATCAAATCATAAGCAAATTAGAGGAGCAAGGAAGAAATTATCTTTCAGATCTATAGATGGGGGAAAGTTGACGAAAGAAGAGGATCACAACAATATAAAAGACAGTCTTGATTACGTAAAAATTTAAAAGTTTATCACAAAATCAAAGCATCTGTTGTTCAAAGGGAAACAATGGGTGGGCAGAAAACTTTGTAGCATGTTTCTCTCATAAAAGTCACAGTTCTAAATAGGAATTGATTTAAATTTATAAGCATCATTCCCCAAGTGACAAATTGTCTAAGGATGCAAACAGATGATTCTTAAGGAAAGAAACCCAAACTGTCTATAGCCGTATTAAAATTACTTCAAATTATTAACTAATAGATAAATGCAAATTAATTCACTCTGAAGTTCTACTTCATTGCCATCTGAATGACAAAGGTGACAAAAAAAGAAAATGATGAGTATTTAAGAAACTTTGGAAAAACCAGGTATAGTGATGCCCTATAACTCTATGAATTGGTACACCATTCTGAAAAGCATCTTGGAACTATGCCCAAAAAGTTTCCAAACCATATAAACTTTTTTTACTCAGCAATATAACTACTAGGCCTGTACCTTTAAAATAATCAAAGAAAGAAAAACATCACATATGTATAAAAATGTTCATAGGAGCTTTATTTGTGGGGACAGAAAATTGAAAGCTGAGGAGGTACCCATCAATTGAGAAATGTATTGGGATACTTTTCTGCCAAAACAAATGGCAAAGGAGAAAATTCAGACAAACCTGGGAAGACTTGTATGAACTCATACAGAGTGAAGTGAGAAGAATCAGAAAAACAATTTATACTATAACTACAACAGTATACAGACAGACAGTTTTGAAGGACTTAAAAACTCTGATCAATGCAATGATCAGCCATTATTCCAGAGGACTGATGATGAAAAGTGCTACCCATCTCCTAATGGAGAGGTAACATACTCAAAATGCAAGAAAAGATGGATGGTTTTGGACATAACTGATATAGGGTATGGGAATTTGTTTTGCTTGACTTTGCTATTTAAATTGTTTTATTTTTATTTTTTTCTAGGGTGGGGAGTGGGGAAGGCTGTATAGTGAGTGTGTAGATGGAAAATAGATAATATAAATTCTTGTTAATTGGAAAAAATGTAAAAAAAATTAGACATTTTTTAAGGAGTATTGTGGAATGAAATGCTATCCTCAGCATTTTACCTCCTTAGTTTCCTCAGTTTTCATTCATTGAATCTTTAATAGATACTAGTGAATCTGTTAACAGATTAGAGAATTGATAATGCAGACTAAATTCAGAGAAGAAGTTACTTGCTTGAGTATGTTATGCTATAAGGAAGCTTTTATTCAGATTAAGACTTAAATTTCAACACTTGAGGGAACAGAAATCCAAAGGTAACATTTATGGAAATTGGAACATATTTATGGTAGATTCCTCTTAAAACTGAGGTGGGGGCGGGGGGAATGGAGGAAAAAAGGAAGTGTACATGATAACTTTGTTGTATATTTAAAAGGAATAGCAAGTTGTACATAGTGAATTTATGATTCCATGTGCAATAATCTATTTTATTGTACTATGCTATGGAAATGCTAGTTTTATTCCATAATTCAAAAAATAAATTAAAAAAAAAACTGCTACAGAGGGATACAACTACCTACCACCCACATATACCAACTTTGTTATATTAGACTTTACTCTTCAGTAATTATATTTTACCCCCATAATACATCTCTCCTCCAAACTTTTTGTTACTTTTGGGGGCACTCTTGGTGTCATCTCTGACTCCCTGCTCTCTTATTCTGTATATCCAGTCTGTTACCAAATTTTGTCTTTACCTCCATAACATTACTCATATATGTCCTTTCTCTGTATTCACATGGCCACCTTCCTGGATCAGGTCTTCAACAACTCTTAGTTGATCTATTGTAATAGCCTCCTACTTGGTCTCCCATCCTCAACTTTTTCCCCATTCTAATCCATCCTTCACGTGGAGGCCAAAGTGATTTACCAAAAGTATAGATCTGATCATTTCACCTTACCTCCAGGATCAGATACTAAACTCATCACACCTTGGGCTTTTACTACCTCTTTAGTCTTTTCACATTTTACTTTCCTCTGTGTATTCTGAAGTCAAATCATACTGGCATTCTTGTGGTTTTATAAAACCGTGACCTATCTTCATGTCTTTCCACTGGCTCTCCCTCATGCCTGAAATGTTCTCACTCCTCATCTGTGTATCTTGACAGATGTCCTTGATTCCTTCAAGACTAAGGCAAAGAGCTACCTTCCGTAGGAACCCTTTCCTGATCTCCCTCACTGCTAGTTGCCATCCTATCCAAGATTACATTATAAATGTTTTGTTTGTGCCTTGTATATACTTAGGTATACATGTTATCCCTTTTCCCCTCAACTCCTCTAGATTGTAAACTTCTTAAGGGCAGGGGCTGTCTCATTTTCCCCAGGGCACAGTGCCTGGTTACCAGTAGATGTTTAACAAATGCTTATTGATTTATTTAAAGTATGATTTTATCAGTAGTTCATCTGAGTTACAATAAGATTTTTATTATAACACTTATTATAATAATATCAATTCTGTACAATTGTGATACTTATGTTTTATTATTTTTCCTGAGCCCTTTTCACCACTTTTAGAAGGCCCTGTGGAATGAAATTACTTATGCCCTGTTCTTTTGTGTGTACTGCATCCTCTGTTGCCTGTCTCCAGCTCTCTTCCTGGCAACTTTATTATATTTCTTTTCTTTCATTTCTTACTCAGCTCAAAAATGGAGTGCTCATTTTTCTTAACAAAAATATACATGTTATGTATGTGTGAAGTGTTTCTAAGAGAATGTAAGCCCCTTGAGAGCAAAGCCTTATTCATTTTTTTCGGTCTTTGTATCCCCAGCATTTAGCACGTTACAGACATTTAATAAATGCGTTTAGATTGGTTGGGGAAAAATGCCCAGTTCTAACTTGATGATGTTGCTTGTAAATCTGCTTTTCTTTTTTCTTAGCTATGTTGAACAGTCAATAGAGTGTTAAACTTATCATTAGGAAGAGCCAAGTTTAAATGCTACCTGAGACACTAGCTTCGTGACTCTGAGCAAGTCAGTTGACCCCTGCCTCAGTTTCCTCTTCTATAAAATGAGGGTAATAACAGCACCTACATCTCAGGGTCGTTGTGAGGATCAAATTAGATAATGTTTGTAAAATGTGTTGCAAACCTTAAAGTGCTATATAAGTGCTAGTTATTATTATAATTTCTTTGGGACCTGATAATGCCTTGTGTGTTCTCATCTTAAGCCCCATCCAGGTGAATACCATGAAAGTCACCATATATTGCACTACAGACCAGATACCTTTCTATATGGAGATGAGTAGGGGTTACCTCTATAGAAGTTACATGCCACTGCATCCTTGTTACATATTCTTTCTGCATTAGCACAAAGTAGACCCCATTCTGTTATCTGTTCAATGCCTTACAAGTGTCTCATTCATCCCACAATTGAACAAACAGGTTGTCAGTGTTAATCCCACCTTTGACATTTAGCATAGTCAGTAATTGGAGTGAGGTGAGATGGCTTCATGGCTCACCTCATCGTTTGGTTAAGTGAAGAGCACTATAAATATGGAAGGTGTGATGATCAGATGATGGGACACAGACTCCTACTCACACAGATTAGCTCAGTGAGTGCTAAAAGAGTCTGCTAGGGAGGATGAGACATTCTTTTTCATAAACAATTTGGACAAATTCAGTCGCCTCAGTACAGTGGCTCAGGCAATAGGAACTGGTAGCTGTGAAGGAGAAAGAAGCTAAGATTGTGGGTTGTGTCCTCTCCACTTCCACTTTCAGTCCACTAGGACTTTATTTTGGACCTCTGACAATTTATTTTACTTTAGCTGTCATTATATTTGTCTTCCTGCTCAATTGTAAACTCCTTGAGGGGAGAGATTGTATCTTCTCTAGACTTTTCCCCCATCAATCCTAACCTAGCACAATGTTCTTTAAAAAAATGAGCTTTTTAAAAATAATGTTAAATTGAATTTGAATCTCTTAAGTATGTAGTATGCTGGTAGAAACAAAATGCTTATAGAATGACCCATTCATCAGGAAATTTTAAAATTTATATTTCATTAAATTGGAAAATTTATAATATATTTGAAATGACTTACACTAAAATTTACAAAAAAAAAAAAGAATAAGTTTTGGTTGTTGATGTGAACATAGTGTTACGTAAAGAAATATCTACCCCAAGCTACTGTTTTCTTACATGATGACTACTTTTCATATGGACTCTAATGCCTCCTAATCATAATACATTTAAGGTAATTAATTTCTGCTATTGAGAAAAATAAGCCATGGTATTTTGTTCATTTGAGAGTGCTAATACTATTTATCCTCTAAAAACAAAAATATCATATGTCTGGATTGTTCCTGGTTAGAAAGTTATTAATGTATAGAAAACTATATTCTTAATTTCTGACAGTTTATCACTTTCATTGCTATTTCCTCTAGTGTTGTCACCCTTCCATTTTCAAATCTCATTCCTTTTTCTCATAACAAAGAAAATTATGTCTATGTACTTTGAAATTTCAGTGTGATAATGATCTTGTAAATAAATTCTGTTGTTTTAAAATGCTATTGATTTTTACAGAGTACCATATTGAAACTTTTGGAGGTTTTACGTGTGTAAATCAACAGTGGCATAAAGTAATATATAATAAAGTAAAATAAAACTTTTTTACATGTTAGTCTTTATGTTTCTCTATTTCTAGGTATACCTTAGATGAATTTGGGACAGCTCGAAGAAGTACTGTTGTTCGTGGGTTTATTGATGCCCTTACAAGAGGTGGCCCAGCAGGAACTCCTCGACCTATTGAAATGCACTCTCATGATCCTTTGAGGTATAGTGACAGTAAGACAGAACGCATACTTTTTTCCTGCATTTTTGTAGGAGGAATCTTTAATTATACATGTTTTTTAGGTATGTGGGAGACATGTTGGCGTGGCTCCATCAAGCTACTGCTTCTGAAAAGGAACACCTTGAGACATTGTTAAAAATGGTAACCATACAAGGTAATGTCACAAATAGTGATACACTGATTAACTATAAATGTGGGTATTACGTTCTTCATTACCACTGCAGCCACCCTAGTAAACTACACTTTCATTACTCATGAAAATAACTTATTAACTAATCTCTCTGCCTACATTTTTTTTTTTATCCTTGACATTATTCTGCATATGGCCATGTGAAGGCTAACCTTCTAATTTTGGCTTTATGTCAGTTCCCTGGACAAAAACCTACAATGTTTCCCCACCCCCTACTGCCTTTCACATCAATTTCAGTTTACTCTCTATGCCTTTTGACTCCTTCCATAGTCTGGCCTTATTTTACAAGAATGACATTATCTCATACATGTCCTTATGTATTATCCATTCCAATTTTTTTGTTTCTTCAATGTCTCATTCGCATGCTCATCCCCATGTCTCTACTTTTGCTAACATTGATCTTCCAAATTGCTAAGCTTTCTTTACTCTTTTTCTTCTTTTCAGAACCTGTCCTTTTCACTTTTTCTGCTCAGATCCCCCCAATTTCTTTGAACTCCTCTTTTAATAGTTTCTAATAATGGATGAATATGGTACTTAATATAGGATTGATTATTAAATATCATTTCTTATGTATATCACTGTATGTTTGAAAATAGAAAATAGTAATATGTAAGGGAATTGAGGTCAAGTAACCTGTCCAAAGGCCTTCAGTGAATTACTGATGGTTCTAGCACTAGAAATATAAGCCCTTTGGTTTTAATAGCAGATATGTAATTGATTTAAGGGAAGTTTGAAGCAAATTTTATTTCCTAAGAGAAACACTTAAAAGTTTTATGTTCTAAGAACATGTAAAGTCTTCCTTATTTTCCTGATTATAATTCTTAGCCTTATCAAATGAAAACTTTTAAAATAGTCGTGCAATGCCTATATTAACTTAATGTTTTGTTTCAAACTGATATTTTTATAACCTAAATAATTCTTTTATACTAGGGCAGAAATATGCATTTACCCTCTTGATTTTACACTTATTCAGTTATATTTAGTTTCTCTACCTAATACATCTTTTCTTATTTAGAATATATTCCTTTCTGTAAAAATATTTTTAGTTAATTTTAATTTATTTCATGTATAGATGACTGTTTTAAAATTCCCTACAAATTTACTATTTGAATTTAAAAAAATGTTTTGGATTCAGGATTAGAAATTGGTCTTTGGAAAAAAATATCATTTTGTAAGTTTTTGTAAAATTTCAGATATTTTTAGTTACAACTACCTTAGGATAACTATTGCAGAATTTAGAGATTTATTGGGTAGTTCAAAGATAACATGTTTTTGGGGACAGCAAATATTTTGACCTGTCACTTGATTACATTGCCTGAACCAGCTACTGTAAATAGAACACATCATAGGGTTCTCAAGAGAAATTGATGCAGATATGAAAATAGCAGTTAACTTCATAGATTTGAACACTTTAAGACTGAGATTTAACTCAGTAATATATTTGGTATAGCAGCCTTTTTTCCTTTTATAGTAGAATTTCTGTGAATATCCTGATTATTTATAGCAGAAAGCATTTTTGGTCTTTTAACTGTTAAACTCCTTTTATCATATTTTACTTTAATGGCTCTATGCTCATCAATGTGCACATCACAACAAGCCTTTATCTTGGCTTTGTTCTTTCAAATATCCACTACCTACTGGAGATCTCCCTCTCAGTCTCTTGTACCAGTGGAGCACCTGTCTATAGGTTATCCTTTACTCTTATGTTATCAGTTCAGTTACTTTTTTCAGTTGTATATACTTCTCTGATAATTATTTCCTATTCAAATAACTTTGGAATTTTTAGAGAAGTTTATCTTTACACACTTCTTTTTAACTAATAAGCTTCACAAATCATTTCACAGAATTACCCTTATGCTTACTTTTTTTCCCCACAAAGAAATAATGTTCATATGTGTGAATCCATCAGTTACATAATACAGACATACAAATTAGGAAGAGTACACAGATGTAAGATTTGAAACAAATTCAGATGTCCAAACAAATGAGAATTTAATAAGAGATATGATTATTTTAGATGCTTGATACTGGCATCAGTCAGATAGTCTGTGTTTCTGGTAAGTGGAGAAACACATTTGAACTTTTTAGAGGATTTTTGGGATCACATATAAAGTACCTTCATGTAAAGAAGAAAATAGGAATGATGACTTCTCTTATGTATATTCAACTATAGGTGTAGAAGAAAACATTCAAGAAATAGTTGGACATATCACTGAAGGAGTCTGCAGACCCCTAAAGGTAAAAAAAAAAAAAAAAAAAAATTCATGTATTTTTGTACCAGAACAGTACATTCAGTTAAGTGATAAATTTGTCCACTTAAAAAAAAAAACAAATTATTTAGTTTGTTTTAATTTTGATCCTGTAATTGAAATTTTATGAAAATTAATTTCTTTATATTACATAAGAATACATATAAAGCAAACAATAACAATAAATGTTTGTAATCATGTATATTTCCTCCTTAGAAGGGAAAGGAGAAATTTTCCTAACTTGAATATTTGAAATGTTAAACCTAATAAATTACTACGTGTTCTATATTCAGAGTGATATAGAGGATTGGGGAGATTCAACTATTTTTGAGGTCACTAATATTATCTATAAATTCTTAAGAGATTTTCTAGGCACTTTGGCTCCATTTTTTCATACTTGTATTACCTTAGACAAGTTATGGCACTTCATTGGCTCTCTGTTTTCCTTATGTGCAAAGGGAGTGGGCTGGGCTAGACGTATTCTAAGGTCAAATCCATCTCTAAACCTATGATCCAATAAACCTATGCCATTTACCTTTTTTTACTCTATTTTCATTAACAGTGATGAATTATGTTCATGTTTATACATATTTATTAAGTTTAAAATGGTCAGGCCAACTGTAAAATAATTTCACTTGGCTCTTGATATTTTAATGATGCTTTGCATTATTTGACTTTTGTGCTTGGTTATTTATTCTCATTTTATATATAGAAAGCTAGAAATCGAGAGGCTGTTTGTGATAATCTTTGCAAGAATTATTTAACAACTTAGTTTCCATAATTCTCTGCCTATTCCTACAATGTTGAGGTAGCAGTAGTACTATTTTCTATTTTGATAATGCAGTCTTCTAATATACTTTTCAATAGCTGAATATTTATATGTAGTACCTTTGGTATGCCTGTAATTTATTCACCTTGGTATTGAATTTTATATGCAGCAGAGATAAAAGAATGATCGAATTTATCATCATTTGACTACCATGCAGTTATTACATTATAGTTTGATTTTCATGTATCTAGTGACCCTAGTAAATATTGCTTGCTGGTATTCCTTCCAGTGGTCATATGAGCAATAGAAAGATTATAGGAAAAATATAATTAAAAAAATTCCTGGAGCAACAGCAGCCCTGGAGTCAAGAGGACCTGAGTTCAAATCCAGCCTCAGACACATGATACTTACTAGGTATGTGACCCTGGGCAAGTCACTTAACCCAATTGCCTAGCCCAAAAAAAAATTCCTTCTGTTGTTCATAACTTAAACATTTTCTTCATTCTCTAGTACTTACTAAGTGCTAGTTTCTTCATTTATATTGACTTTAGTGAATTTAATTAAATAAATATCACTTTCTATTTATTGTCAAATAAGACTTATAGTTACTGGAGTTGGTAAGTAGTATCTTCCCTGATTCATTTGGATTTCCATTTTAAAGGCTTACCGTGAATCCTTCTAACCACTTTGAATAAAGAAATGTGGAAACAATGAAAAGTCTTATTAATGATAAGCACTTAAAAAGTCACAGATACTACTTAAATAAAAAATTGCACCCCACAGTCTTCAGTTTAAAAATATATTTAAGTACTTACATTCCACTTTATCCCTTTTGAGCTTCTAAATCTGGATACCTACTTATGCAGATGTTGGACATCACTGTGTCTCCTCAGGAAATTTTAATATATGGTGCTAAAAGGTTACAAAGATGGTAAGAAGTGCATTCTATTATAAAATGAAAAAGGAGCTTCCCCTCCTGTTCCTCTTTTTGAGTAGGTTTTGCAGAGGAGAAAGCTTTAAATCTTTTCATGTGACATTATGGCATTTCTTACATCCTCTAGAGAGTACCCAGCAGATGTTTGCAGAAGTTCACTTCAAATTAATTTGTTTGTTATAAATTTAGTGACCCAAAAAATTATTATATCTTTCATTCCTAGATGATGCTCATGGACTTTGTTGTCTTCATTATTTTAAGAATCTCTTTATACTGCTTTACCATATATGAATAGCTAATACTGTCAGTTTAATGTGTCAACCAGTTGAAATAAAAATCATACCTTCATTTTTCCTTTTAGAGTACTAAGCCTTTAATCATTTATCATAGTTTATATTCATAGTGATTTTTCTGCTTTATCATAATATTATTTGTACTTTAAAATTCCATGTATTTATTAAACTTGTAACTCAGTGATGCATGACTGATTGGCTTTTAGATAATTTTAATGGATCTCTCACTTTATTAATGTGAGAATACTCTCAATCAGTGCAGATTGTAATCTGCCCGTACCTTCTCATCCTATGCAAATTCTTGACACATCCTTCCATGAATTCTTTACAAGGCATCCTCCCAAAGTGCGAGGACTTTCCCCTAAATATCTTAATCTATAGCAATTCAAAGGGATTGATTTACAGTCTCTTTATATTCTCTTATATCTAGATTTAATAAGGGGTGGGGCATATGTTATGGGAAAACAGTAAGGCATTTGATCTGTAGTCAAAAGGTGTGAACAGTTTTCAGAAGAATTACATGTTATAAATGATCACATAGAAATATAATCCACCCCACTAATAGTTAAAGAAATGCATATTAAAACAAATCTGAGCGTTCACCTCACACTTCACAAATTGGCAGAGGTAACAAAACACAAGAAAGTCTCACTATTGGAGAGACTGTGGGAAGACAGGCACACGTATGTACTATTGATGGAATTATGAATTACTCTAACCTTCTGTGATTATTTACTAAATTAGAATTTGGAATTATTCCAAGTTTGGAATTATTCACTAAATACCAAAATTTTCATGGTGGCACTTTTTGAGGAGGGCAAAGTATTAGAAACAAAATACGTATGTAATGATTGGGGAATGTTTGTAAAACCTTTGATATATTAATGTCATGGAATATTACTATGTAGAAAGAAACGACAAGAGGGACAGGCATGGATGGGTTGCAATCTATCATTGAAGGGAACTTTCAAATCAATTCGCTCATAAACCTATTTGAGTAAGAAATGATGAAAGTAAAGAATATAGAGAAACAGGGAAACATATAAACAGAAGCAATATGGAATAAGCAGAAGCAAAAGACAGTATAACACAAAGACTTCAATTATGTAAAAATGAAAAAGTCACTTAAAGTAATTTAAATTCTGAACGGTTAAAAAAAACAGCAGTAGTCTTTGTCTAGGGCTGAATTTATTGACAATATTTTATTAGATGTAATGATTGTATTGGATGTTTTTGCTTAACCCCTTTTTCTTTGTTACAAGGTGGGGCGTTACAGAGCAGTTCAGCGGGGAGAGTGGGAAATCCTGAAATGACTTTGATGTAAAAACAAAATACCTCAATTAAAATTTTTTAAAAATTAAAATCTAGAATACACATCAAATGAAAAACAAGACAAAAACAGGAAGTCAAAATGTTGGAAATGAAGGGAATTATCTTGAGAAGCCATGTTAGAATAGGATCAAGAAAAAACATCTCATTTTTGATACTTAACAGAGGAAGACTTTTTTTTCCAGTGGGTAATAGGAAGAGCAAGTACAAAACAAACAGCAAAACATTTCTAAGTCCCCTTCTAACTTGTTTATAATTTATAATTGTTTATACAATTCTATCACTAAGAATCCTTAAGTCTATCACTAAGAATATTAACATGAAGATGACTTGTCTCCCAAGAATAGCCCCCCCCTTTTTTGTATTGTTTCTTTGTTGAAGGATCTGTAGCTCATCCTATCACTGCTTCTTTTATCTGCTGATCACCGTTTCTTATCTCCACTGAAAGCTTCTGTCTTATCTCCATTGATTATTGTCCCTGGTGACCCTCAATGTTTCTAATCTCCATTGTTCTTTCTGCCGTTTTTTTCACTTTTCCTTTTTGTTCTCTCTTTTGCATGAAAGGTTGGATTTTTACAGCTATCACCCCAGACCCTCCTTCCATATGACAAACTAAGTAGCCTTAGATTGTGGTGAGCTCTAACTTTTGCAGTTGATCTGAATCCAGAAGTCCTAGTTTGAATCCCAGATCTATCAGTTATTGTTTCTGTAACCTTGAACAAGTCACTTTTTACTATTTTGAGTTTCTGATTCCTCATCTCTTAGGAGGAAAAAAGAGCAGGGGTATAACTAGGTAATCATCAAGCTCACTTCTAGGTCTAAATCCTATAAATTCCTTTGAGGCAGCCATAGCACCATAGCACATTGGGTTTAATCTTTAATTATTATAGCTGTATTTGTTGTTGTTGGGTGCTTGTCTTTGCCATCAAAAACTTGGCAGGAAGAGTGGGATTTGGGGGGAGTTGTGGGGCACTACTTCCCAGTTTAGAACTGTTTTGAAATCTTGAGAATTCTGGATATCACCTAGTCAAATTCTTACTATAAACTTGCTAGGCCAAATTGTACTTGTGAACATTAACATAATTCTGATTGCGAACTTGAATATAACAGTTATACCAAACTTTAAAATGTCACTGCTCTAAAATGTTTCAGACACTATAAATCAGCCATGAACATTAGTACAGACGCAGCCCCAGCATCTAAGAGAAATTAGTCTGGGTTTAAAAGGTATCCATCTGTGGAAAGTATGATTTTAAAATTAAAATGTATCCTATCACCCCCAGCTTTTCTATGATGCTTACTTGTGCTGTTATTACATACTGCCAGTAACTAGTGTATCAACCCTATGACCTCATTAATGTGAGCTAGTATCAATTATATAACAAAGATTTTTGAGCTGCCTCTCTTTATAAGATCATAAATATATATATATGAAATTTAATTTTGATCAGTCTCTTTTTGTTTAAATAATGACACATACTGTGGTAGTTACGTAATATTATAGGGACTTCAACGTCCATTAGCATTTACTGAATATTTATTTTATGCTTAGAACTCTAGTATGTGATATATATACATATATACACGCATATGGATATGTGGGTATATGTATATACACATATATACGTATATGTATGTATTTGAATACCCTACAATTTGTAACCGTTAGGAAAACAGTGCACAACATAAGGAAACAACTACACAATAATGACATAAAAACAGCACATAAAACAAGCATAAATTTATTTGGTATAGATTTTACTCATAAAGTTTGAACAAATAGAAAATAAGGAAAAAAACATTGTGGAATAGAGTCCTAGGGAAGATCAGAGACAGTTTCTTGATGTAGAGGTAAATTTTGAGCTGTCTTAATTTATATCAATAATCCTACAGTTATTGGGGAAATATGTTGATGCTAATTTCAGGAACATCCATTTCCCTTATCACTGGTTAGTCATTATTAACAGGAAGAAGGAAAAAATCAGGTGTAATAATTGCAGGACAAAAATATTTTCATAATTTCCAGATATTTGGAGTCACTGTAATGCATTGCCAGTGATCATCTGTTGTAGTTTAGGGATTTAGCAGCTGCTTTTGCTATTCACTGTTGAATTGAAATCCAGTATGTTCTGGTGCTAATCCATAAAATGATCTCATTGTATTGCCATTTCCAGCAACAACAGTCTCACACCAAACTCTGTAGAGAATAGAATCATTATTGTGTAGTACACCTGTTTTTTTTCCCCTACTCCATACCTTAGTATCCTCCAAACTATTTCAAGTTTCCATTCTGTTTCTACAACTTTAAAATATTATGTTCACTTTTCTCAATGTCATTTTATAATATAAATTATTAAAGATATAAAGTTGTATTTTTAGAAAATGTACAGCTTTCTGTCCTTTTAATGTTTCGACAGGTGCGAATTGAACAAGTAATAGTTGCTGAGCCTGGGGCAGTTTTATTATATAAAATTTCTAACCTTCTCAAATTCTATCACCATACAATTAGGTAAGTAAAATCACTACTTCTTAACTGTTGATATAGACCTGAGATTGTCATCAACATGGACATTTCTTCCATCAGAACAGATCCCATATATCCATGCCTTTGTCACCCTGTGTAATTCTTGACCAGCAAGTTCTCCTGTAGATCCTTCATAAAGGATCCACCCAGCATTGTGGTGGCCTCTCTGTTACTTCTTTTACACATTGAGGATACCAGTGGACCTTAATGGCTGTACATTTGTAATTTTTCACTTGCACTGCCTGACCATGACCAAAACACTTCCTTTTCCAATCATTCATTTTCTTAACAATATCCCTTGTACCACTTCTTTAATGTAATTGGATCACTCGTAACTTGGATTAAATTCCAACTTTACATCAAATTTAAGTTCTGTGTAAATTTATATTTTCAAAATAGGTGAAATCAACCATGTAATAATAGCAAATGAGATTTATATAATGTTTTGCAAAAACTCTTTATGTATGTGTGTTATATAATGGGCTACCTTATAATGTAATTCATACATATTTACCTTGGATAGCACCTTTTCTAAAATATTTAGCTAAATCCCTTTCCAGTATCATATTACACTATTAACACCTAAGGCTATCCTGGCTCTTTACATTAACAATTTAAAAACTTTTATAGCATTTGCTAAAGCAACTTGTGATGTAAAGTGAAATGGCTTATTTAGAATTATATTTTTCATTAAGAAAAGGAGCTAAAATATCTGCTTTCTCGTGGGAGGTAGAAATAACATGCATGCTTACGCAACGTTTTGTTTTTCCATTTGGAAATATAGAATTCCATATGGAATAGAATTATGATTTTTTAAAAGAAAAATTTAAAGTTAAATACTTTAAAAATGAATTTGTACAATTCTGCTATAATGTTTAACTCCCAAACTTAAATTTATTGTTGTATCACAGATATCTCTAAGTAGTTTACCCTAGAATTTCCTTGTACACCTCATCATTCAGTCATTTGTTCAACATTTATTGACTATCTTCTGTGTGTAGAACTTGTGCTCATGGATTCCAAGAAGGAAACAAAATGTAAATGAACATTGTATTTAGCCTCATAGAACTTAAAATCTAATTAGAATATTATATACATATATAGATAATAACATAATATATACACATATAGATGATATAGATATGTATATACATATCTATCTCTATATATATATACACACATATATAGATAATTGCAATATATAGCATTATACTATATGTTTGCTGGTCATTGCAAAAGATTCTTAGGGGGAATATTGCTACTGATGCCAGAATCAGGATAGCCTTCATGGTGGGGGAGACATTTGAGTTATGCTTTACAAAAGAGGTCTGCTAGAATCAGATTAAAATGTAATTAGAAAATGTTTAACAAAATAAATAAAAATACAACACAGATAATGTTAATTTGTAGTTTTCTAAGTTTTGTTGTTGTTGTTAAGTCATTTTTCAGTCATGTCCAACTTTTCCTGACCCTGTTTGGGGTTTTCTTGGCAAAGATAACTGGAATTGTTTGCCATTTCTTTCTTTAGTTCATTTTACATATGAGGAAATTGAGGCAAACAGGGTAAGACTTGCCTAGGGTCACATAGCTATTAAGTGTCTGAGACCAGATTTGAACTCACAGAAATGAGTCTTCCTGACTCTAGGCCCAGCACTCTATCCACTAAACCACCTACCTTCCCCTTTCTAAGTCAATATGTAGCACCAACGAGATCTTTTTCTATATTGATGAATAGTAATCTAACAGGTTGGGGAAAAAGAGGACATTTCAGACATAATAAACAGTTTGAATGAGTCAAGGAGTAGGAAAAACACAAGGCATGTTTGGGGGGTGGAAAGTAATCCAATGGCTAGAGAATGAAGTGTTTGGAGAGTGAAATAAAGCTGAAAAAGTGGGTAATGACAGATTATCGATTTCCTTGAATTCACGACAAAAGATTTTCGTTTTTATTCCAAAGACAATAATTAGCCATTGGATTTTGAATAGATTCAAAATAGGTAGTGGAGAATAGGTTGTAACAAATTATTCTATGTAGTACTACTAGTAGCTCCCTTGAATGCTGAAACAGACTCTCATAATAGCAAATTTGAGGTTCTGGTGTGCATTGGTGTTCTGGTTTATGTAGGTTTAAAAAAAAAATCAAGATATGTTTTAGGCTTAATCTAAATTTCAACCCATCTAACTTGTGGTAAAGAATTGAGAAATGTTTTATATAGATATGATGTTACTATGGTAGAACAGGTAATTGTAATTTGTTAAATAATTAGATGTTGTTAAGCAAAGAAGTTGTTTTAGCTTTCAAATGTTAACTACAAAGTATTTCTCCTTAAAGATAAAAAGTTGGTTTGTTTTAAAAGTAATTATATATAGAAAAAAAGTAATTGCTGAATATGCCTATAGTAGTGTGGTGTGCAGAACATAGCCTTTCCTATCATTAAATAGTTCTATGTTCCTTAAACCAAATAATCATGAATTGTCTCCAGTTTTAAGGTATTGTGGTTAAGTGGCAAAAATTCGGGGTTTTGTTATTGGTGCATAGTTAGTCCACTCTGTAATACTCTAAAATATTGAAATCACAGCATCTCATCAACATTTATTGAGTGCATTTATTCATCATATAACTAAAAAGGAAAAAGTCATCAGTTTTTACAGCTTTGCTTTTTAAATAAACCTGGAGCCGTTTATTCTCTGGGCTTTGCAGGTTGTACTATATCCAAAAAATATGAGAAGTTTGGATGCCTACTAGTGTTGTGTTTTGTTTTGTTTTTTTCCACATCTTTGACAAAGTTCCAGTTCCATTGTGTCTATTGTCTTTCTTTTTGATAGATTAAGGACTTGGAGCAGTTAAAGGATATACACAATATTTTTTCTCATAAAGGATAGTACATAATATTTAAGGCCTTTCTTGATAAGATGATTAAGGAAAGTGATCACCATCCTTTTAGTCATCTTCAGATAATAAAAAATATCTTTCCTTGATTTTTCACTCTGAAGTCCCAGAGTGTTGTGAGAAATTTTTTTAAAGCATTGCATCAGATACTCTGATATCTGAATGTTGTCCATCTCTGATTTGTGAAAATAAGTACTCTTCTTTTCAGTGGTATTGTAGGAAATAGTGCAACCACATTGTTGACCACCATTGAAGAAATGCATTTGCTAAGCAAGAAAATATTCTTCAATAGCTTGAGTCTTCATGCAAGTAAACTAATGGATAAGGTATGTCTTTAAAATATCGATTTAAATGTGTGAATATGTTGTTTATTGAAATATTGATTTAAATGTGTTGTTTATGTAATACCTAACTTGTCTTATTTGAATTATTTTTAGGAGTAGAGAAAATTTTTTCATGATCTATCCATATCCTGGATGGAATGGAATCTTATAAGACACCCAATTTGAGATGTCCAATAGGCAGTTCGAGATATCATACTAGAGCTCGAAAGAGATGTTAGTGCTGGATAAGTAGATCTCAGAATCATTAACATAGAGTAAACAGTTTAATTCATGGGAGGTGATAAGATCACCAAGTGAAATGGTACAGAGGGGGAAGAAAAGAGGGCCCAAGGCAGAGTCCTGGGGGACAGCCAGGGTTAGTAGGATGTAGATGTAGCAAAGCATACTAAGAAGTAGAGGTCAGAAAAGTAAGAGGAGAACCGGGAGAGAACAGTGTGATGAAAACCTAGATACAAGAGAGTATCAAGGAGAAGAAGGTGATCAAATTGTCAGAGGCTACCAAGAGACCAAAAAGAATGAGGATCCGGAAAAGGCTATTAGATTTGTCAGTTAAAGGATCACTGGTAAGTTTAGAAAAGGCAACTTCAATTGAATGATAATGTCAGGAAGCCAAAGTGTAGAGTTAAGTGAGTAAGAGAAAAGGAAGTTGGGACGCCAGTAATAGATAGACTTCTCAAGAAATTTATCTACAAAAGGGAGGAGAGATACACAACATTAGTTAGTAGGTGTAGATAGATCAAGTGAGGGTTTTTTGTGCACAAGGGAGACATGGACTTGTTTGTAGGCAGTAGGGAAGCAGCCACTAAACAGAGAGAGATTGAAATCATAATGCCAGAGTGAGGATGATAGAGGGGGAAATCGTAATGTAAGAGTGGGGATGATAAAGGAGGAAATCTGCTAGAGAAGATGGGATGGAATGGGGTCACTGTAGAGATGGCTACTTCTTCATGTAAGATAGGGTAATGGCAGAGATAGTGGTAAAAGGAATCTGGATGATGTGAGATGAGGAGGAGGAGGGGAGAAGTAGAAGCTCTTCGAGGGCTGGGGGAGAAGGAAGGAATAAATATTTATGTAGCACCTCCTATGCACTAGGCACTGTGCTAAGCACTTTACAAATATAATATCATTTGTTCGTCATAACAACCCCACGAGGTAGGTACAATTATTATCCCCATTTTATAGTTAAGGAAACTGAGGCCAGAAAAGGTTAAATGACTTTCCCGAGGTCACACAGCTAGTAAGTATCTGAGGTCAGATCTGAACTCAGATCTTCTTGACTCCAGTGCTTCATCTACTGTGTCATCTAGTTGCGCAAGTGAATTCTTGGTGAATGGCCTCACTCTTTTCCCATGAAGCAAAGTTCTCAGCTGAGAGAGTGGGGAAATAGGGGCTTGGGACATTTGAGGAGGAATGAAAAGGATTAGAAAGGCTGCTGTGGTGAATGGTTTAATGAGTTGATAAGGAATAGGCTAAAGGATTGTCTTGGGCAATGGGGCCCCACGTGAAATTATGTAACAATATAAATTTGTAGTGGGCCCATCAACATGGATTTATGGTTTTCTCTAGGTTTGTTCAGTAGCACATGAGTAAGAGTGAAAGCAGGAAGGTGGAAATTATCCAAGGCTGAGACTTGTCTCAGAGCACGATTGGCAGTAGGATAGAGGAGCAAGGGACTAGAGAGAAAAGGACAGTATAGAATGGAACTGATTCCCCAAGGGTTCAGTATGGAGAAGGGAGGAGAGTATAGCCAGTGTGATGGTGTGGGTAAAAACTTGAGGTGGAGGGATTGGAAGACCCAAGGAGGATGAAGAACGAGGTTTAGAGCTGTCAGGCAGAAGGAGAGGTGGAATGAAAACAGATTGTGAAAAGATAAGGGAACTTCAGAGTTTACTGACGCAGAGGTGGGACATTTATGATCATCACCTATGTGTTCAGTTCCACACGGTCACCTCGAGTTCTTTTCCTCTCTGTGTGTAGCTGGGGTAGAATAGAGGAATGTGTCATAGGAAATGAGTTAGTTGAGGAACTGTGAAGTTAAGGTGTTTGAAGAGGAATATGTGTTGGTGTTCCTTGTATGACTGATGGAGTTGGGAAGTAGAGAAACACCTTGAGCCAAGCACTGAACTCATTGAGGGAAGAATGCCAGTGCCGTGGAGGTCTGTAGATAACAGCTACCAGAATCTTCGTGGAGGGCTAATAATAGACTAAGGCTCAAATTAGGAGAATTTACTGAGTGATGGTGGTAGAGAAAGAGCCCGAAAATGGAATGGGGAGCAAGGGTATTCCAACTCCTTCGTCATTATTACCAGCAAGGCAAGGATTGTGAGTGAAAGTATAACTAGAACTGCAAAGGGTGGGCAGAGAAGCTTTGTCATCAGGAGGGAGCCAGGTTTCAGTGAGTGAAAGATTAAAGTAGTGAAAAAGTAAAAAGTTTAGGATGAAAGCAAGTGTGTTACCTATGTAGCACACTTTTCAAAGTGCATAATAGAATGTATGCTTTAGAGTGGGATAGAGTGGTTGAAGAGATGACAGTAAGGGAATATTCAGTGCAGGAGACAGAGCAGCATTTGAATAAGAATAGCTGGGGGTTCAAAATCACTGTGACTAGGAGGGTATGACTGGGTGGGAGTTCTTTAATCATTAAGAAATGAGAAATGGTTCATCCTCAAGGGGAGACATTTCAGGGTCTTATTAAATTATGTCCAGCAGGCTTTTTATTGCCACTCATATATGGCAATCCATTTTCCATCTCTGTGCCATTGTACTGACTGTCTCCATGCCTCAAATTCACACCCTTTCGCCTCTGACCATCTTTAAGACTTTGTTCTAGGGCTACCTTCTACGTGAAACTCTTCTTGATTCCCCCCAACTGCTACTTTCCCCCAAATCACATTGTATCTATTATGTATATATTGTCTCTCCAAAAAAGGAAGCTCTTTGAAGGCAAGGACTGTTTTAGCTTTGTCTTTTTGTCCTTATGGTCGAGTAAAGTGGCTGGTACATAAATGCTCATTGATGAGCAGATTAATTTAAGATCAGTTACAGAAGTTATTTCCTGTCTCAGATAATGTATATAAATTTAGTGTCTCTTTTTGGTGGGTGGTCAAAAATGAGTGGGAACATGGTAACAAAGTAAATGGTAAATAATTGTTTTTAAAAAAAAAACTCATCCCTTTATGTTTTCCCAAAGTCACTGATAGCCCTAAATTAGAAAAATATTTGATAAGCTTTAAGAATTCTCCTAAAAAATTTACCAGAAATATCCTTCATTCTTTTTTGTTCTTGGTCTACCTTTGACCATTCATACTTGGGCATGTATCCTTTTTATTTATAAGGCCCACATCTTTTAGACAATAAAAGATAAAATTGGATCCAGTATAACTGTAAATGAAATATTTAAAGGTAGAGGCTAAAATTAGGTGCAGTGTACTATTGAAAACTTTGCAACAAAATATATGCACAGATTCACAGTTGCTGCAAAATCAAAAGCAAATGCCTTGCCTTTTCTTCGTCTTTAAATGCCAAAGTAGACTTTTACCTTAGGCATACAAATGCATCTGTGAACTGAGTGAAGTTACTACCTCCAGTAATGCAATTTATAACCTTAGAACTTTGCTTGGCCATTCTATGTGATTCTGGTCTATGTTCTTCCTTAAATACCTGGGAGAAGGTATAGTGAATGTGCTAGGGGCATTTCTGTCTTTCTCCTGATGTTGCAAGGATACCAGTATAGTGTATGGACTGCCCATCATTTGGTTATCCTTCACTTTTGCCACATATATAGCCCATTTCCCTTTTCTCCTATATGTTTCTTTGATGACACCTTTTATAATAATTTTTCATAATTCCTTGTTTATGTTATAGCCTATTTCTCTCCACCATGCACCTGTCCATTGCCCTCTGGGTGATTTTCAGTTTAAGTTCTTCAGAGACTGTAGTGTTCCATGACTCATAACAGTGTAACATCACTGAAAGAACATTAGTATTCAAAAGATGGGCCTCTGTTTCAGGGAAAAATTTGGAGTCATTAAAGGAATTTGCAGTTTCTGAAAGGCCATCTAGCCTATTCTGTTCAATTGTGGGCCAAAATCATTGGCCATTTTTAAGGCCACTGACTATTCTTTGACCAGTTCCTCCACAAACTCACAGCTTCTCTTGTCTCCCATAGCAGAGACTCTGCTGTGGAGGTTTTATCCCTTTCATTTCTGGAACTTTTACCCTACCTGCTCCCAAAGTTTCTTATCATTTGATGACTTTCTGCCTCTCCTGGCTCACTATTTCAGAAATATACTAGCCACCATGTTTCTCTTCACTCCTTACTCTCTGCCTGTCTCTTCCACATTCTTTCCAACCACCTTGCATTTGTCCATTGCCCTCTGGGTGATAGAAATGTGATGAAACAACTTAACCTGTGCCTGGCAATCTCCTATCCTATGTCCTGACCTGCCTGTGACTTTCAAGTCCAAAGTGCTGTTTCCTGATCACTGCTCTCCTGTGTTTGTTGTCTCCTTCCATTAAAATATTGGCTACTTGAAGATGGAGAGAATCTTTACATTTATATCTGTGTCTAGCTCAGTGTTTGGCATAAATGCTTTTTCATTCATTCATTCATGATAATTATATTGATGGATTAAACTCTGTAGGATTGTCTGTCTTACTTGAACATCATAGTCTGAACAATAGGTATTCTTCATTTTGTTTTTCCTTTGTGGTTAGTTGGGTCAAACTCTTTTCAGTCAATCAATCAATCAATAAGCATTTACTCATTATTTCCTATGTTCCGGGTACTTTGCCGGTGGGGCTACAAAAGTGAACTGGAAATACAAAAGTGAGTCAATTATTTCCCTTAAAAAGACATCATAATAGGGGATTACAGCATGTGTTGGGGCCATAGAGAGGTGTTTTGGCCTATGTAATCACAGGAACTGATTATAAATGTAGGCAGTAGATTTTTATGTGCTTTCTAGTAGCAGTGGTAGTGTTGATCTGACCGTTGTTACCACATATGGAAAGTGATGCTTACGCTAAGTAGTCCTTAGTGTCTGAATGATGGCTGGATGTGAGGTGATTCAGGGTTAGAGGATGCTAGGGTTTATGTGCCCAAACCTCGAGTAGAGTCCTGAAGCTGAGCCAGCTCACACACCAGAGTGGTAATGTATTATCTCTTGAGATGTAAGTCCTGTAGTGTTACTGTTCCTGGTGAAGAAAAGAAGGATTGGGGTAGGCAAATGATCAACTGCTGTTACTGTGTAGTCCATGGATGGCTAGATACAATATGAAGCATGTTCTGAAGCCAGCCATTTGAACGTTTTGAATCTTATCTAGAGATCTCAGAAGTGTTTTGGGACACAATGAACACCACAAACTGGAACATCTGGAGGATCTCTCTATCTATAAATCCCATAGTCTAACTCAGACTGGTCCACTGATTCATGCTCAGAATCAGAACAAAATGAGACACTACAGTCTTATCTAAAACTTAAAAAGAAGTTTACTTAATAGTTTCATGGAAAGGATACTCGTCAAGGAAATAATATTAGTTTATGTAGATATGCCCCCCCATGTGCAGATTTGTCTAGTCAGCAGGGTGTGTTGGGTCAGGTGGGTGAACTGGGTTACCAAGTCAGTACACTTCCAAGTCGGACATCTGCCAGCTCTGTGGGGCACTGCATAGTCATGAACTGACTTTCTGAAAAGTCAAATCAGTAACTAAAGCCTTAGCCCTTGCACCATTGAAGTCTTGAGGATAACCTTCTAGCCTTTTAAGGAAACGTAGCTTAAACTTTGTGGCAAGACTTTAGGAGAAGTTATCACAACACTTCAGGACTTTAGTAGCTATTGTTCTTGCATATTATGGAATCCACTCTTGATTTGAACCATATATTAAATCTCCTCAATAACAGTGACAGATACCCTTGGTGAGCATACATATGTCTCCATGTCTTATAACTTACCTGATATAATATCAAACAAAATTATCTCTGTTGCAATACTTTTGAAGGCATCTCAGTTAATTTTGATGTATTCATAGGAGACATCTTTTTGAAGGAGAGTTTTTAAAATGCTCTACTGAATCAAATGTCTTTTTATAGTCAACTAAAGGCACAGAAGTATTCCATCTTTAAACCAATTTTGTGATAAATAAGATGTGGTCTCTTATCGAATATTGCTTGTAAAATTTCACCTGATCCCTTCATCAGATATATCCTTTGTGGATATAGCTTATTCTCATAAAAATTGTATATAGATGGGAAATTAGCATATGATTTAGTAATTATTGATATTCTTTTGGCTGCCTTTTTTAAAAAATAATAAGGTCTGAGTTGTGTTTTCTATGCCTTTTAGTATTTTTGGATACCTCAAGAATTGACCTTTCTATACTGTCACAATTCTGGCACCTCTAACGTTTCCTGTATGCATACTTTTCCCATCTTTGTCCTCTTCAACACTAAATCTTCGACTAATATTGGAGTCCAAATGTGATAACTCTGCTATCCTTGATGTTTTTTTAAAGTTTGTTATAAAATCTTTGCATTTCTTTTCTATCTTCCATTTGTTGTCATCCTTCTACTTTCATCCTTAAATGCTCTTGAGATATGTACTTATTTGGGGCTCTTACCAAGTTTTCTTTACATTAGTAAAGTTTTGCTTGTCACTATTCTCCATTTTATGAGACAATATTGTTCATAACTTTCCACCTTCCTTTTCTGTAAGATTTTACAAGTAAGCATATATCATAAACTGGTTTTGCCCAGGGACGGCTGGCATAGCTCTCCACTTAGCAAGTTAGCCAGGTATTTGCTAACAAAAGCATTTTTATGTCTTTTAGGTCTCGGATTTATTAATTTACTTCAGTTAAATTCTCCATGAAATTGTAATAAATTGGTACATGTCTCATTTTTGGCATAAATAGCTAGTTTTATTAGGTCAGGTCAGAGTTGTTTTAATCTTTTTTCTTTTCCATTTTCTTTCTTCTAGCTTTGTATTAATTTTGATGCTCTACCAAGTCAATGGTCTACACAGACTGCTGGCTGATTCAGGAATGACTCCTACATCATTTCCTCTCTGTTGGAATATTATTTAATTTCCTATGATATTATTCAATTTTCACCATATTTAGTGCCACAATTCTTTTCTTAATGGAAATATTTATGATGTGTAGGTAGAAAGTGTTTGCGTGGTCAGTAAGTCTTTGGCCTCTCATTCCTTATCTACATTTCCATCCTTTTCCCCCCTGTTCCTTTGAAACAGATGTTAGTGCATAAGCTACCATTATTTTAATGGTCTTTTTGCAAATACTTATCATGAGCACTGCAATACCAGATGACCAAATGTCTCAGGAAATGATGAAACAATGTTTCTTGCTGCTTTCTGAACAGAAGAGAAAAGCCATTTAGTCAGCTCCTTGAGCCTCTCCAAGGAGAACCTATGAGTGATCTCTCCATTTAGTCACTACTTCCTTCTAGTTTTAGTTATAATGCAAATGCCAAGATTAATATGGTGCAGTTCCTTCAATGCTATGTCCGTTTGTTTTGTGGACAGTGGACAAAGATCTCATATCTATATTATCAGTAGCTACATTAATGTTAGGTGGTTGAAAACTATGATTCTTACTACCCTTTGCTATTTGTTGAACATAATTTTACCTTCATCTGTTATGTAGACCTACCTAGCAAATAATGGGGACATCTGACTAATCTACAAGGTAAACCAAAAAACAGAGATGAAGGGTATATTTGTTTTAATGTGGAAGAAAAAGCAGGGATAACACGTTTCCTACTTTTATTAAAGTTTTCTCATAAACTTACCATACCCTTGTGCTAATTTTAACACTCAAGTAAATTTGGAGGGAAGAAAAACAGGCATTTATGTCTTTTTCCTTTCACATATGGTAATAATCTAAGTGAATCAAGACTTTCATTTAGCTTTAACTTTTTATATAATTTTTCAGTAAAGTTCAGTCTTTTGCATTTTATTGGGCAACTGCTACAAAAATGTGGTACTATAAATTCAGAATTATTATTTTGCTCTTAAATCAAATGGAATATAATTCTTTATGAGCCCTTGCCCAAAGTCAGGCATTTGGATAATTTCCAAACACAGTAAAGGAAGGACTAACTATCCTTCAACTATTTTTAATAGTTGACAGATAGTAAAAAGACAGTAAATAGTAAATTTAATAGTTTAATAGGAGACTATATGGTATTTGAAGATTTTATCCTATTCAGAAATACCCAACTTAACATGTTTTTTTTACAAAAGCCCATTTGTTGAATTGTTTATGGGTATATAAGCTTTACTACTAAGATGAGTAGTATCTAATGTTGCTGGCATTTTAACAAATGTAATATACTATTACCATCTCTACTGTTTATAAACAAAATATTATGTATTCATTAATCCATACATTAACTTTATGAAATATGTGTTTAGAATTCATTGACCATTTTACAAGTGAGAAAACTGGGCCACAAAATGTTTTTTTAAATAACATTCATTCTGCTCTAACCTATATAAGCTATATACTGAAATCTCTGTTTTTAAAATACTGTGTGGTGTTATATCCCTGAAGACATTATTCAGAAGTGTTTCTCCACAGTCCTATTCTATTGAGAGATAAGAAGTTTTGGGGCTTTCTAGAGGGAAAGAATTGTAAAGATACCGGAAGTACACAAACCCAATGTTAGCTACTTCTGTATTCACCTCCTGCTGCTAATTTTAGTGCTTCTCTCTTAAATCTCTTTATGTGAGTTCTCCAATTTCTCCTTGTTTACTTTTATAAAGGCTTCTCCAGCTCCATAGCGCTATCTATGGCAATTTTTGGGGCATTAGTGGTAAGCTCCTTGTATTGATTTGTTAATTAAGACGAATACTCATTTAGATTATTATTTATATTATTTTAGTATGTAATTTATTATTTAGTATGTATTATTATTTATATTATTTTAGTATATAATTAAATGACTAAATAAAAAGTTGAGTGTGAAATTTCAGTTGTGTTTGTATGTGTATTTAATGTCATTTAAACACTCATTTTTTAAAATTTAGAACATTTTTATTAAAAAATCAGAAAAGTATTTTTACTATAGAATGTAATTTTAATTAATCGTTTCCCTGGCCAGAATCATCTGTTAGAGATGATATGAAATGCTTAAAAACTATTCGTTTGGAGACTTTAAACAGAAAACAGAACCTGAAATCTAAACGGCAATTTATTTAAAGTGCTTCTCAATTTGTTTAGTTGCTACTCACAGCTGCCAAATTCCAGAGGATTAAGAAAATCATTCCTGGCTATTCACTGTTAATTTTAAATGGGCCTCTTTTACTGTAAATAGTAATGTTAAGTTACAAATGTACTCTTACTGCTTAGTAAGGAAAAATTTAGCAAAAGATTGCCTAGCTTAAAATGAGATGATATTGTATCTATTGTGGTTTGTCTACAAAATCTATACTTTGCTAAATTTGAAATTATTATTGGATTAACTATACATGAAAGAGTACATCTAGCTAGTACTTGCTCCTGAATATTCAAGCACCTTATATCTCATTGTTAACTAAAAGGAACGTCTTTAATTAAATTAAACTCCTGAATCATTTTTCCTAGTGAATGTTTTCTAACTCCGTGCTCAAATACAAAATTTTAAGCATGGATTTACTAGCCCATAATCTTTTTCTTAGAATGAATAGAGTAGATCAGCTTCTCCTATCCATTTTACTTCACCCATTGAGAAGCAAATGCTCCTCTAAAGGAGTGAAATTATAAAACAGTCCATACCAGAAAGGGAAAAAGAGAGCCCAAATATAAAACTTGCATATCCAAATGAGATTTTTTTGAAGCATCTGTATTTCAGACTAATTGATAGTAGATTAAAAATAATGAGATTGAGGCTAAACACACTGTTTATTAATTATCATTCCAACCAAAAGATTTTAATTCTGCAAACGTAAGTCCTGTCAAGTACAAATCTCTTACAATATATAGGTGAGTAGCGATTTGCTAATGATGTGGAAACTGAATATTTTTACCCAGTTGCTTCTTGGTAAAATGTCATTTTATCCTCCTCCCTCAAAACAAAAGAAAAGCAGATTGGAAGCCACGAGGATAATAGAAAAATGTTTTAGATAAATATGATGGGAACTTACCATATCCCAGCTAAAATCTTTTCAATTTTATCTTTAACCTGGTACTTGAGGTCCATTTCAATCTCACTAAACTTACTATTGCTCCATGAGGGCAATGAAACTCTATCTCACAAAAACCACACAGTAGGTGTTCATTGTTGCATTGCATTGAACCTGACACAAACTTAGGTTTCCACCTCCTCTCATATTACTTTATTCCCTTTCATGTACTCTATGCCCATAGCCAGATTAACTGACTGTGCCTCTTTTGAGATATACTCTGCTTTCCCCTAATCAACTCTGGTTTTTAAAGTCCTGTCCATCTGACAAGACTTATATCAAATACTGCTTTCCCAATTTCTGTCCCCCAGAATTACTCTCTCCTAAACTGTCACAGCACTCTGTATCTTCCTTATAACGCCTATCTCATTCTCCTTTGCCATGTTGGCTTGTAAGGTTTGTAGAAGGCACAGTCGGTGTCCTTTTTACCTTTGTCTTCCCCATAGCAGCTGATATAGTGTTTTGAATATAATGTGCAATCCATAAATATTTTTACATGGAAATGAAATAAACAAAGCATAACAAATAAATGATACATTAACTGAATGAAGCAGAAAGATACAGTGAAAAGTGATAGCAATTTGAAGTAAATACTTATTCAGGATTTATTAATATCACAATGTAGAGCAGTATAGAAAATGAATGGGAAGTGGCTTATTAGAAGAATTAATTATACTGTGAATAGGCTACTCTTGGTTGAATTGAACCCATTTGCAGGATTTTTTTACTTTAATTTGAAAAAAAAATAGATTACAATAAGGTTTTCATTTTTAACATGTACCTAGCTTATGTCCACACTAGTTTCAAATTCTTTACTGACTTTTTTTTGGTTTCTTCAGATCTTGATATTCTTGTTTTCCAAATTATCTGCATCTTTTTTCCCCTGTTTCTTGCAAATGACTTTACTTCCTCTTAAAAATGCTAGCCTTATTAAGTATCAAGAAAATATGCTTTATTACAGGCAAGCAATTCTAGATCTCATTAGCAAAAAACAGAAGAGGTGCTTTTGATACAGATTTTTTAATTGGGTTGGAAAAGTGCCAAAAAGAATAGCCTTTAAAAAATGAAAATTGTGACAAAAAATATGATTCCTTCTTGTAAGACATGTCTTCTACTTCGTGTGTTTGTTAAAATTTTCACACAAATACAAAATTCCGTATTTGATACTAGTGCTCTATGTTAAGACCCAGTAATTGCCTGATCACCCATCTCATGGATTCAAGACACCCAAATATACCAAGTCCTGAGCAAAAAGCCCTAAGTAAATGTTAATCTTTTTACTTTATGAATTCCTAGACTGGTTGAGGAAAGTTGAGTTAAATCTGAAATTCAAGTCATAAACAAGCATTGCTTTTATGAGCTAATGGCCTCCTGTATATAAGAGTGAGTGCCTGGACTCTAGTCCAGTCAGGACCTTGAGAGCAAAACCCTATCTCCATGAGAACTGGCCCAGTATATTTACAAAATGAGCCATGGGGTGAGCCAGACTCTTCCTTTTTTTTTCTCTTCAACCAATAACAGTATTCAGAGATGTTAAAATATAACTCTAGGTATAGAGGAACAACATCTTTTTTCCCCACCTACCAGTGCCTCATAGACAAGGAGAAGCAAGGACAAGCAGTGAAAACTCATTCATACTTGTTGGAAATAGGACTTTTCATATACAGAAAGGGAAATCTGAGAAGCCATCTTTGTTGCTGTTTATACACACACACACACACACACACAAAACGCACGCCCGCACACACAAACAACCAGTATAGGTCCATTTTAAGATATAAGTTTGAAAACTCTGTTATTTACCATCTTTAACTCTTCTAAAGTCTCAGTCATATATTCATAGCATTGATTTTTGTGGCAGCAGAGTACTTGATACAAAATAGGGGCCCATTGGTTGGAAAACAGTTAAACAAATTATGCTATTGGAATGTACAATGGAATGTTCGAATGTGGGACAATTTATATGAAGTGATTTAGAGAGAAGTAAGCAGAATGAGGGAAATAGTATGTTCTGTGTGTACAACTATATAAACAGAACATTAGAACAAAACTCAACTTGGTATGATTATAATGGCCAATTTTTGTCCTTTAGAAGGGATGGAGAAATGTAATTCCCTTCTTTGGTTGGAATGGTGGGCTATAGATGGGGAATGTTGCATACTATGTTAAAGTGATTGATAATATTAGTTTTGCTTAACTATTTTTTTCCCTTTGTTACAATGGTAGGATCACTGAGAGGAAGCATGAGGAGAGAAGTATATCTAGAAATGACTAATGTAAAGCCAAAGGGCATAAATAGAACTTTAAAAAATTCACTAGTAACCCTACTACCTATGATAATGCATCTGAGTAGGAATCTTCTAAAGGCTGGCCTCTATGCACATGGAAGTAATAGTAGGGGAACAGGGAAAGTTATTTATTTATTATAGTTATTATTGTCCTTAAAAGCACACTATATCCTGTCTTTTATATATATCTTCCCTCCCCAACTCAAAAAAACAATAACTAATTTGGTTGATGAGTTTTCTATGTATCCACACTGAGTTCTTTAGTCATCCACATTCCTTTCCTTCTTGTTGGAATTGAATTTTAAGATTTACAAGGCACTTTCTTCAAAATAACTCTGTGAGGTAGATTTTCAAAGTATTAGTATCCCTATCTTACAGGTGTCAAAACCAAGTGTCTGAATGGGGAAGTGAATTGTAAAGGGTCTCTACACTAGTGTGTCAGAGCCAGGATGTGAACCCAGTGTAGACTGGGTTCTGAGTGTAAGCCTCCTAACACTACGTTGTTGTTCAGTTGTTGAGTCGTGCCTGACTCTTCTTGACCCACAGCACACGGACCATAGCATGCCAGCCCCTTCTCTTCTCCACTAACGTGTTGAATACCTTCTAACCTGAGGGACTCATTTTCCAATATCATATATTTTAGCATTTTAATAATGTCAGTGGGTTTTTCTTGGCAAAGATACTGGAGTGGTTTGCCATTTCCTTCTCCAGTGAATCATCTTCTGTCAGAACTCCCTCTGTGACCAGTCTATCTTGTGTGACCCTGCATGGCATAGCTCATAGTTTCATTGAGCTACGCAAGCCCCTCTACCACAACAAGGCAGTGATCCAGTAAGGGAATTCCACTATGCCATGCATCAAAGAGCCAGTTCAAATACCACCTCTCCTTCCATGTATATTTCCCCAATTCCTCATTCATTAATTCAGTTAATACTTACTAATATCCTATGTTGCACAGAGCACTATGATATTACAGTTATAATAATAGCATTTATGTAATGCTTTAATGTTTTACAAATACTATCTTATTTGGTCATCCCACAGTTGTTGGGAGGCAGGTGCTATTATTACCCCATTTTACAAACAAGGAAACTTAGGATCATAGAGTTAGTAGATAGCTGAGGTTGGATTTGAATTTAGGTCTTCTTGACTGGGTCCAGAGCTCTGTCTACTGAACCATCTAGTTGCAAAGGAAAAGTTTAGAAAAGACTGTGTCCTAATATTAAACTATATAACAGAGTGAGAAGACACAGATGCTGATACCTATAATGTAAAATGGTACATGATAAATGCATGTAACTATAGAAGCAATCTTTAGGATGACAGTTTATTGGATGAGCTGCATTCAAGTAGTAATTATCTTCTAGATCATTTACACAAAGCTTTTACTCTGGTAAGATTTTTTAACATATTTTTATTTTAAGTCAAGGAATAAAATAAAATTCCATTCTACTTTTCTTCTACCACTCTACAAAATTCTATGATTATTCTCTTTTGTTAATAACAGAAAATTTGGGCATAAATGGAGAAATGGAGATATTCCCTGAACTTTTTGTTTCTAAGTACCAGTATTTTACATCTTGTAACTTAGAAGATAGGAAAATTACAGACTGAATTTTTGGTCTTAATTGCTGAAATTATGTAGTTATAACAAATTATAATTAACTACTTACCCATCTAGCCTCTTCAGCACTAATCTAGATGATAAGCTTTCATTTATTAAAAGTAGTGGAGAACCACGACTAGCTGTCTGTGTGTGTGTGCGTGTGTGTGTGTGTGTCTGTGTCTGTGTCTCTGTGTACGTGTGTGTGTATGTTGCTATATACTTTGTCATATAAATCCTGTATTATAAATCTGCCTTCCAGCTCATGCCCGGGACCAACATTACTTGTGAATAGATTTCTTTGTAGAGATCACCTGTGTATCAGTTTTTTAATACCCAAATTACAGCATTAACTTGGATTCTTTGGGGGGTTCTCGATGTGCCTAATCTTTTAAAATATGTACTCCTACACTACCAGGAACAAGGTTATCAACTATTCTATGGACTCATCTAAGATATCAATTTTAATTAGTTCCTAGGTCTGGATTCTATTACACTGATGACACTCTTCAATTAATATTCATGTTTTTAATACATTCTTATTTCATCCACAAAAGGCTTAGGACATCCTCACATCCTGCCAGCTAGCAAATGCCTACATTAATGGACGTGGCTTGCATTTACATCTAATTGTCTACTCCTAGCCCACATCTTGTGTTCTAGGATCAGCCTCATAGACCCTGTAATCTATGAATGTGTGTGTGTTGGGAGAAAGTGGGGGTGGGAGTACATCTCAGCTTGATGAGCACTGATTAGCTTTTGCACTTGGCTCTCCCACTTACCCAGTGACCTGCTGTGTGTTTCCTTGTGCTTTGTGCTGAAAGAAAAAAGAGCATACCATTTCATTTCCCACTAAAATAGAAAGAAAATGTTAGCCTGCATTTCATAAAAATTGTTTTTCATCTTCATATCTTTATTTTCTGGAACTCAGTATGGTTTTTTATTCTTTAATAAATAGACTAAACAATGAAAATGTCATTGCTTTTAATTTAATTCAAAATATTTTTATTGTGTCAATCTAATAGTACTCAAAGACTCAAATAGATCTGTGATCCCATCAATTTGGGAGTTCCTGCAGGGGTGCAGATTGCAGTTCATCGATTTTTGCCCATCCCGTATAACTTTCATGTCTGTCTTTCTTCCTCCCAAGAATTCACCAAAGGGGTCCACCTAAAAATGGAAGAGGCCTTCCTCAATTTCACCTGACATCACAAAGCTACCAGCAGAACACTCATGTCTTCCATCTGTCATTCATCACTTTTGCCATGTCACCAGTCAATCTTCTCTTTCTGGAACAGGACATTGTTTAATGTCCTTTGATGACTTCCTTTGCTCCTTTCTCCTTCAGAGTTCCATGATGGTTATATGGCCTTATGAATAGACTAAGGCTATTTTCTGAGCACAAGTCTAACAATCATGGAAAGGCATATCACCAGTAGGCTGGCTGATAATGAAACTTTTTTGGCCATGGTAACCTGTAAAAGAAAGATATCTAAAAGTTGGCATTTTAATTGTTGGAAGTTTCAGACCAAAATATATAGCTTTGGTAAAATTTTGGATAAATAATAAAATGGATATGTTAAAATATCAGATCTTTGTGCATTTTTATCATGAACTAACATCTTTTTTGTTCATTGACATTTACTGAGTAAATATAAATAAAGATGAGCGATTTATATTTCAGGTTGAACTCCCACCACCTGATCTTGGACCAAGCTCTGCACTAAGCCAGACACTTGCATTATTGCGTGAAGTTTTGGCATCTCATGACTCTTCAGTTGTGCCATTGGATGCTCGTCAAGCAGATTTTGTACAGGTATGTTGCCAGTTCTTTTTTAATTTTTAATTTGCACTTCCATTGTATATTCTATTTAAGATTTAATGGCTATATATAATAAAAAAAACTTTTTAACAGCCCCTTTCTCTCACTTGGTTTTCTTTAAAATAAATCAATTTATCATCATTAAAAAGGTAAGTTTGTTCAATAACCATACAGTTATTTAACTTTTAAAAATATTAAGCTTTATAGATCATGCCTTTGGAAGTTTTTCTTACAAATTTATATAATCTTCCTTCCCTCTGCTTATTGATACTGAAGTACTTTCCCTGTATTACTACAACCTAGGAGCATAGAAACTTTCTTGTGAACTAAATAATGTACAAATTGTATTTCCTTTTCAATTTTTAGGTTTTATCATGTGTTTTGGATCCTTTACTCCAAATGTGTACTGTATCTGCAAGTAATTTAGGCACAGCTGACATGGCTACTTTTATGGTCAACTCCTTGTATATGATGAAGACAACACTAGCACTCTTTGAATTTACTGATAAACGTCTAGAAATGCTACAATTTCAGGTAAAGTTAATGTTAACATTAATTCTTAGTGTAATGGAATTTTTTTCTCCCAGTGAAGGGTTTTTAAATACTTTCAAGCTAATAAACCTTGTATCTGACACAAGCATAGAGTGGATTAAAAAAGTATTTTCCACATTTGATCAGGATATTACTATGGAAGATGGAACAGAACTTCTCTGATTGCAAAGAGGTAATCAGTATGTAGATTTCATTCTTGAACTGTAAATAATATGATATACTTCTCAAAATCTGGAGCTAGTACAGGAGGTGTTAGAGAGAGCAGATATATTTTTATCTAAGTGTCAACTAGTGTGAGGCAAAACATTAGAAATTATTATACCATTCACACTAGTTCTACAGACCAAATGGTTATCACTTAAGCTTCTCTGTGATGCTTAAAGTAAATGAAATTATAAAATGTACTGTTATAAAAACACTAATTAGAAATAGTGATTTTTTGATGGTAGTTAATACATTTTTAAGGAGTTGACAATGCCATAAGCTGTCATACATATTTAAATGATTTAAGGGGTAAGAATTAATTAGAGTTTATTTTGTTTTTTTCTAATTACTTTAAAGTATTTTATCCTTTTAGATTTGATAGTCCTTTACATTTTTCACATGTTAATTTTCTTTTAAATTTTGTTTTTTGTTTAATTTTTTTTAATCATTAAGGCACTTATGTGTATATGTACTAATATGAGTAGAAATCTTAAAATCAGACAGGTATATCCAAACATGAATACCAGATTTTAAAATATAGATTTAGTAAAGGATGCCCTTACTTTTATTCTTTCTCAAACATCTTACTCTGATGTACTCTAACATCAAACATAAGTTGTTTGTGGTTTGATCATAAACTCATAATAGCTTAGAATTGAAAGAGATGTTAAAGATCGCCCAGTCCACTCTCCTATCTAATGCACAGAATCATGTGAGAAGTGAGACATCCCTTTCCTTTGTTGAAATTTTCTATTAGAAAGTTTATATTGCGCCTAAATTTGTTCTCGTCACTTCTACCCACTGACTCTAGTTCTGAAGAGGCTGCGCTACATGACATCCCTTTACATATTTAAATACTGCTGTTATGCTCTATCCTAAGGTTTCTTTTGTCAAGAGTTAAATTCCTCTAGTCCCTTCAACTGATCTTTGTATTTTATTTTTCTTTATTTGCTTTATCGTAGCTAGTAAGAAAGAGTCTAACTCTAACCACCATAGGCTGTTGCCTACTTTTAAAGAAGAAGGGCAAATGGCCTGTTCCTCATGTCTAGACATAGCTATTGCCCAGTACAATCTTTGGTCCTTTATCATTTCATTGATTTATTTTCCTTCCTTCAACAGGGATTCAACCAAAAATTATTAAGTACTATTGTGTGCAAGGAAGGCTTTATGAGAACAAAGATGGAATAAGACTCACAACTGCCCTCAAAAACTTTTCCAGTTTAATGGGGGAATAAAGCTCATATACAAACAACTTACATACAATACAAAATGGGATAAGGACAAAGGAAAGCGTCATCACAATGATGTGAGGGATTTCACAAAGGAATTCTCACTTTCAGCTCACAGCTTCTATCAGAATTTAACTAGGAAGGCCAACAAAAGCTTTTTTAAATGGTGTTTAAGTTGTACCTTGAGGGAAAGGAGAAATTTTAGTAGTTAGATACACTGAAAAGTCCATTCCAATCATGTAACATGGCATCATAAAAGACATTAAAAGGAAATAATGAGAATGAGGATAGTGAGTCATCTTGTTTAGCTGAAATATAGAGTATGTGACAAGAAGTAGTGTGAGATAAGTCTGTAAAGGTAGGTTAGAACTAGATATTGAAAGGCTTTGAATGCTAAAATAAAGAATTTATTATCCAGGAGGCAGTCAGAAGCTGCAAGTATTTTTAGCAGAGGAGTGATGTTGTCAGAACCGTGCCTTAAGAAGCTTTCTCAGAGTAAAGGATCAATTGAAGATGGAAGAAATGGTACACATGAAGATCATTTAGGAGATTGTTACAGTATTTTGGGCCACCAGTGATGAGAGCCTAAACCAAGGTAGTTGTACTGGAAATAGAAGGGAAAAGACTTATGGGAGAGATCTAGGGTTGGAAGCAATTGATAATTATTTGTCTATAACATTTGAGGAGGAGGAAAGGAGTCAGGTAATGCTAAAGATAATGCCTGGGTGATTAGGTTGGTAGTTCCAACAGTAGGAGAAGAGAAATTATGAGAAGAGACAGGTTTTATGAAGAAATACTGGTTCATATGGGAAACACGAGCTGTCCGCAAGTAGCACGAACAATCCTTTGTTGAGTTTGAGAGGTCAGAGAACATCCACTTGGAGAAATCCAGCAAGGTGATCATCTCTGCAGAGTACGCAACCAAGACCTTCCTCTGGCACACAAATTTCCACCACCCTTCAGTGTAAGAATATTTCTCTCTGTGCTACAAGAAGACTGACTTTTCTATTGCCTATTTTCACCCTGTAGACATATCAGTGATAAATAACTGGGATTGAATCGTAGTCAAGAGAATTACCATCAAACCCCTTCCTCCTTTAAAATAGTGTCTTCTTTGTTCTATTTCAGATTGAAGCACATTTGGATACACTTATAAATGAGCAGGCATCTTATGTATTAACCAGAGCAGGTCTGAGTTATATCTACAACACTGTACAGCAACATAAACTGGAACAGGTGAGAACGTAGTTGTTAAACAGCCATATATTTTGTTGAAAGCAGTGGGTAACTGAGCCTCATAATTGTAGAGATTGTAGAAAATAAGGCTCGGATACATTAAATGCAATTTGCTCTGTACCCTATAGTATCCCTAATGAGTCTGGTAATAAGATAGTCAGCTGGAATTTCTCTATCATACTCTAGAAACTTCTTTTTTTAAAATCTGGAAGCAAAGAAGAGTTAAAGTGTGTTAGAGTAGATAAAAAACTGGAATAGGGGTTAGAAGATCTGAATTCTAGACTTGGATCTCAAACTTACTGCTAGTTGTATGACCTTTGCAATTCACATGTGGGAAGCAGTAAGTGAAAGGGTTTGACTGGGCATACAGTTCATGATGAGGAATAATATATAATCAACTTGAAAACATAGACTGTGGCCTTATTGGGGAGGACTTTAAATGCCAGACTGATGATTTTGTGTTCTCTTTTTGAGACCCTATCTGTCAGGTAATCATCAAATATTAAGTGCTTCCTATGTGCCAGGCTTTGTGCTTAGCACTACAGAGAAAAGCTAAAACACAGTTCCTGCCTTCAGGATGCTCACATTCTAAAGAGGGAGATAATGTACAGCTAATTATATAAATAAAAGTTATATGCAGTGTAAATGGAAAGTAATCCCAGAGGGAAGGCATTAGCATTGTGGAGAAGGGGGAAAGGACTCTTACAGAAAGTGGGATTTGAGCTGAGACTTCAAGAAAACCTGAGAGGTGGGAGCCAGCCAATATATCTATGAATGGAGTCAGGAGATGGAGTGTCATGTCTGAGGAACATGAAGTAGGCCAGTATAGCTGGCACATGGTCCACAAGTTGGGGAATAAATGCAAGAATACTGGAAAGGTAAGAGGGGACTTAATTATAAAGGACTTTAAAATGCCAAACAAAGGATTTATATTTGTATGAGGAGCTAGTAGGGAGCCCCTTGAGTTTATTGAGTGGGGTGGGAAAAGGGAAGGGAGGGGTATTGCGGGAGGGAAGCAAGGTCAGACTTGCAAGTTAAGAAGATGATCATTTTGACACCTGAGTAGAGGATTGACTGAACAGGAGGTTATTGCAATAGTCCAGCCATGACAAGATGAGGCCCTGCAGCAGGGTTTGACTGTGTGAGTGGAGAAAAGGGGCCTTATAAGAGAGATGTTGGGAAGGAGGAACAGACAATACAGAAACAGATTGGGTAAGTGGAGTTTGTAAGAGAGTAGAAGATTATGACACCAAGGTTGTGAGATAGTTGACTAGAAAGATAGCCATGCCCTCAGCAATAATAGGGAAGTTGGAGAAAAGGAACGATTTAGAGAAAGACTATGAGGTCTGTGTTGGACATGTTGAGTTTGAGTTCGCTTACAAAAAAACCAATTTGAGATGCACCAGAATCACTAAGATTAGAGCTCAGGAGAGAGCTGTATAAATATCTAAATCTTGGAATTATCTACATAGAAATCATAACTGAATCCTTTGGAACTGATGAGACGAACAAAGCATATAGTGGAGAGGGAGAAAGAAAGAGGACCTAAGCAGTATATCAGTGTGAATAGAAGTCTGTGCTTGAAGACACCTGGGTTGAAATTCTGCCTCTGCCAATTACCAACTCTATGATCATGGGCCATTTAATCTATATGAACTTAATTTCCTCATCTATAAAATGGGTCTTATAATATCCCTATAACCTAATTCAAAGGTTCTTATGAGGCAACCGCAAATCGTGTATATAAAGTACTTTTCAAACCATAAAGCACCATACAGATGTCAGCAGCAGCAGCAGTTGTTGTTGCTGCTGTTGTCAGTACACCCTGCCTCAGTACCTGGAAACAAAAATAATTTATAACCTCTGTATCCCTCAGACTCAGAATCTAATGAATTGGATTCTTCTTTAGTATAGGACTTCATCTGACTCAATTAACTAGTGACATAAACTATAAGAAAAAAAGTGAGTCAACCAATTCAGAAGAATTATATAGAATGTCTACTATGTGTTAGACTTGTTGTGAGATATTAAGTTGGACTACCAGTCTAACCTCTTCCTCACCAAAGGTTTGCATCCTTTCCATTGGATTTCATTTTTCCTATAGAAACAATTCTATAATGCAAATGAATAAAAAAATACAATTTGTTATATAAAATTTTGTTTTTTTCCAGTAAAGCTTTTAAGAATATATTAAGTTCACAAATCAAGTGAAGTTTGTTGAAATTTGCATTATTTAAGCCTTTAAAATGCATGACTAACATCATCTAGGCTGGGAGATTTGAAGGTCCTGTGAATACTGAATTTTGTGGGCATTATGAAACACTTTTTTTCTTAGTTTTAGTGATCCTTACATCTGGTTTTGTTTGTATACTCTCTTTCTGGTGATAAATATGAGCTTCTCTTCAGTTTTCCATAGAGTATGTAAAAATTTCTAATCCTTTCTTAAAAATGGATGTGCAAGAGTAGAGTATAAACAGATTAGTTCTGTGAGGATCTAGCTTTTTATTTCAGATGTAGAAAGCTTTTGACGTAGACTCTTTGCTAGTCTCACTTAGGATGTTTCAGTGAAAGAGCATTATGTTTAGAGATAGGCCCTGGATTCAGACGCCCAGTTCTGCTACTTACTACCTGTCTGTTGTTGGGCGGGTCACTTTCCTTCTCACCCTTAAAATTAGGGGGTTGGAATCAATGAACTCTGAAGTCTTTTTCAGCTTTAATTCTGTGATTCTCTGAACTCATTCTCTGAACTCATATCACTTATAATCTGTATGGTGCAATTCAGCATTTAATTACATATTGCTGTACATTGTTCACTTTGCTTTAGGCTTGTTATTTTCTCCCCAAGAGTATAAGGTCTTCGTAGATAGGGGCCGTATCTTAGTAACTTTTCCTGTCTACCCTGGTGCTGAAAACATAGTACTCAGTAAATATTTTTTGGCTTATTATTTAATGATTGACAAATTAAAAATGATTGTTATTTTACTAAAGGTACTAGTTCAGGGTTTCTTTAAATAGGAGTTCCCCTAGTGCATTTTATTGTTCATTTACAAATCATTAACTTCTTGACAGAGTTTGGGAACATAAAAATTTAATAAACCTAATTTAGTAAAGCTACAATAATTGAAAATGAGAAAAAAAATACTCCAAAATAACATAAATAGGAAAATGATAATGATTTACAAAACGTATTTTAATTGCAACTTTTTAGGAACATATCTATTGAATTAAATGAAATATATTTGTAACAGTCCTGAGTTACAGTTTAAACAAATATACCTAAATGCTTTGTTTCTGAATAGTTTCTTCAAATTCTTTGTTCCCTTGAATTATTCATTTAAATCAATTTTTCATTATTTTAAACAAGTGGCATTTTATGACAGATAACATTTATATAATTAAATGTAACTCATGGGAGGTAGATTATTTGTCCTATAACAGATAGTTTAGCTGATTAAGTGTAGTTATTCTAAGATATTAATTAAATAGATAAAGCATTTCTGTAATATAAATTTTGCTTACTAACATATGACTTGCTTTAATAATTACCCAAAATACAAAATGAACGCAGGAATTTGAAAGATCAAAATATGCATGTATAAATGGGATTGTGTTTCTGGCACCTAACAAGCCTTTGCTTAAAATATGCTATTTGTTCTTTCTCATTTTATATTTTTACTATATTTAATGTTGAATTCAAATAAATTCCAGGAGTTCTAACTCATATTCTATATCAGGAATTCTTAACCTTTTTTGTGTCATGGGCCCCTTTGGCAGCCTGGTGATGCCTAGGGAGCCCTTTTGAGAAGAATTTTTAAATGCACAGAATAAAACACAAAGGGATAAAAAAAACCAGTTATTTTGAAATACAGTCTGTAGATAGGAGACTACAATTACATGTGATCCATCATCAGGTCTAATCACTACAATAATTTTGAAGTAGTGATGAACATAAATGATATTTTAAAACATCTACGATTGTGAAGTGATATGAAAACACCTGTGATTTCTGTTGGTGACAAAATCACCAGTATTGTGGCTTGTTTCTACTTTCATAAGTGACAGAATTGCTAAACTTCAGTTAGAGTTTAGTGAAATTAGAAATGTAATTTGTTTCTCATCCAAGTTTATAGACCTTCTGAAATCTGTCTGTGGACCCCATGTTAAGAACCCCTGCTCCATACAAAAGGTGTCTAAATTCCCTAAGTTCAAAATGATATTCTTTGAACATGGGGCATTGTAGATGGCCTGCTTCCTGAATAAAGCCCAACCTACTGGCCCTAGGCCCCAGCCATGGTCTGAAACTATAAAGTACATGTGTCATAGAGCTGAGGAAGTAATACATTCTAGATTTTGGGAGCCACTTGTACTTATATGTGGGAGGAAAGAGAAGGAATATTGAGTACAGGACCAGCTACCAGGCCAGTTTGATGAAACAAAGAGTGCAGGAAAGGAAGTAATATGAAATCATACTGGCAAAGTAGGTAGGAGCCAGGTTGTGGAGGGCTTTTAAGGTTGGGCTGAGTAAGTTGTAGTTTATTTTAGGGTCAATTGGGAGCCATTGCAGATCTTTGAGTAAATGGAGATGATATGGAAAAATCTGTTATTTTTAATGCTTCTAATAGTTTAAGCCTAGGCAAAGTAATCTTTCTGGACATTTGAAAGTGGAGACCAATCTGTGAGTGGTGAAGTTTTACATGATATACATATATGTATATTTTTTAATAAGACCTGTGATTTCATTAACATGAGGAACTCATTGTGAAAAACTTCCCAAAGCAATGCATGGGAACTTCTCTTCAACTTCTCTTCAATTTAAAGTCTTATAGAGTTGCCTTGATCACCAGGAAGTTAAATGATTTTCCCAGAATCAAACATCTGTTATGTGTCACAGGTAGGACTTGAACCCAGGTCCTTCTGGATTTCAGACCACTATTTCTTTATCCGCTATACCATATTGCCTTACATATTGTCTTTGCTTGCTGTTTTTTAGGGTCCCTTAGCTAACTTGCCGAGCCTGGATTCAGTCTCACTGAAGGCAGCAATGGTAAGGAAATCATAATTTCATATCAAAGCATTATTATTTGTGTTTCTCGAAGGCTTCTTTTTAATGATGCCTTCCTTCTAGATATAATTTGTCTCCTGTGATTTTTTTTTATGTCTGCCTATAACATATAGCATTTATATTAGTCTAAGGATAGTTATATAGCTGATATTTCATTGACTCAGGCATTTTTATACCTTTATATACTACACACACTGAAACATATACATGTTCTGCAGTGTTCTGATATAACCTAACACCATATTTTTTATATATTGTTATATTTCTAAATCCCCCAAACATAGCCTTAAAACAAAAATGAACTCCAATGTACCAGTACTTAGAGATGTATACAATACAGATATATACATGACATTTATAATAACATAAATAATTATATTAAATAAATATATTTTGGTACATATGTGCACACAATTATTCACAAATCAATATACATCTACATGTAGGCATATAGCCATATTTACATCACCTCCCACATTCCAAATTTTAAGATATAACTTAAATTTAAGCTATATATTTTAAAGGTTACCATCAATTATATTACTTCTGTGTATCATAATTCATAAGAATTTCGAGGCATTTACAAACTTTGTAACATTGGTCAACCGACTTTGGGGATTGGATATACTTAAGGCCAAGAGGGAATTTGGTAGTATAGAAGAAGTATTGGCTTTGGAGTCAAAGGACCTGCATATTAATGAATTAAGTATGCAATTTTAAAAATAAGCAGACAAACTCAAACTCAGTATCTAAGAAGAAGTCTTGAAAATTTATGGAGAAATTTGTCTCTAGGGTGGAAGGTGAGAGAGGGAGGAGAAGGGGAAAAAAAGAAAAAAAGACATTTACATGATAACTTTATTAAATATTTAAAAGGAATAGCAAGTTGTACATAGAAGATTTGCAGTTTCATATGTAATCATCTTTTTTTATTATACTATGTTATGGAAATGATTGTTTTATTCCATAAATTAAAAATAAGATAAATAAAACATAAAAAAGAAAAAAATTAATTTTAAAAATGGAAAACAAAAAGACCATAGAAATGATAAAGCAAAAAGAGAACAGGGTAAAATCACAACAGATAAGAAATAAAATTAATTGTCAAAACCTTACTACATGTAATCAGTGTGCTAGCAGAAATTAGAAGATTGCTTACAGAAATTTAGGGACTAGAGAGAGACTAGGCCTGTTATTTTATTGGTATGTAAAATAATTCATCCAGTTCTAGAAAATTAAATTGAGCAAACCATAAAGGAACTACCAAAGGAAAAAATAGTCTGTTCCAAATGGATTGATAGATCAGTTGTATCAAATATTTAAAGTCCAGTTAATACTATTGCTGTACAGATTCTCAAAAAAAATAAGAAAGCATCCTATCAAAGTCCTTTTATGAGATGAATATAGTCTGATAACAAACAAGGACAAAGCAAAAAAAGAGAGAACTATAGACCAGTCTCAACAATGCATATTAATCTAAAACTTTTAAATAAAATCCTTGTATAAAGACTGGATGAGTATATAAAATATAAAGTAAAATATATACATATATATCCAAAATATATTTTAGACCAATATGGATTTATATATGGGAGATACGGATAGTTCAACATTAGGAATATAATTAAGATAATCATATTAAAAAATAAAAAACACTCCAAACCATATGATTACATCAATAGATGCAGAAGAAGCCATTGGCAAAACTTAACATTAATTTTTATTAAAAAGAAACATACCTTTAGCATAAGCATAGAAGGGCCATTTTTTAATATAAAAAGGCTGTGTATATTATATGTGTGTTCTAGAATTTATGTATATAGAATTATTTTCAGTAGGGAAAAACCAAAAGTTTTTCCTAGTGAATATAACTATAAAGCAAGGATTCTCCCTGCCCCCATTGTTAATTGGTATAATTCTAAAAATACTAGTAATTGCAATAAGACAAGAAACAAATTAAAAGCATAAACATTGGCAAAGCAAATACAAAAGTCCCTCAATTTGCTGATAATTTAATTTGAAGTCAAAAAGATTCATTAAGCTCCTACTATGTGTTAGGCACATAGTTAAGAGTTAGGGCTATAAAAGAAGATTAAAAAAAACAGTCTCAGGCTAATGGGGGAGACAACGTAAAGCTATGTATAAACAAGATATATTCAGAATAAATTGGAGGCAGTCTCAGAAAGGAGGCATTAAGATTAAGCAAAACAAGGAAAGGTTCTTTCAGAAAGTAGGACATGGATGAAGCCAGGGAAGCCAGTAGGTGATGAGAAGGGAGAGTGTTTCATCCTTGGGGGACAGTGGAGGACAGAAAAGTTATGGAGTCTGGAAATGTGGTGCCATGTGGGAAGAACAACAGGGAGGCCAGTGTCACTAGATTTCAGAATACATGGGGAGGAATAAGTTTTAAGAAGACAAAAAGGTAGGCAGGGGCCATCTTATGAAGGGCTTTAAAAACCAAGTAGAAGGTTTCCTATTTGATTTTGGAGGTAATGGGGGGGGGGGTGGCGGTCACTAGAGTTTGTTGAACAGGGAGTAACCCAGTCTCAGCTGTGTGCTTTATAAAGATCAGTTTGACAACTGAGTAGAGGAGATAATACAAAAAAGAAATAGTACTTCATTTAATTAGATAGACATAACACTTAAATATATAAACTACCAAGAGGTTACTTTATAAAGCAATGCAAAATAACAGGTCATTTGGAAGGAAGATGTCAAGACTCTCACAATGAAAAAAGCAGAAATAAAAGAGGAAGAGTACTCTCAGACCTCATATTATAAAGCAATAATTGTCATAACTATTCGATACTCTTATTTTTTAAATAAAAAGTAGATAACTGGAAAAATATAAATAAGGAAGAATCAGAAACAACTGAACTCAATAACCTCGTGTTCCATAAATCTAAAAATGTAAGTTAGTTTGGGAAGAACTCCCTTTTTGACAAGAACTGCTAGGAAAATTGGAAAGCAGCTTGTCAGAAATTAGGTTTAATCCTACATCTTACATCATATATCAAAACAAACTTGAAATGCATATGCAACCTAAATGTAAAAGGTAACACTATAAATAAAATTGTAAAGGACAAGATCTCATGAGTTTCACATTTATGGCTAGGGGGAGAATTATTAACCAAAGAAGGGATAGAGATCATCAGAAAAGATTAAATAGCTAATCTGAATTACATGAAACTGAAAGGCTTTTTTTTTATTAGAGCTACTATAACAAATGAAAGTGTTGACTGACAAAAAAAATTTTGTCAAATGTTTTAGATAAAGATCTGGTTACTTAATCTGCATTAAAAATTGAGACAGAGCCATTCTCCAACCTAAAGTGGTCAAATGATATGAACAGATAGTTCACAAAAGAATTGCAGAGTACTAATAATCATGTGAAAGTTTGTTCTGAATCACTAAGAAGAGAAATGCAAATCAAAACAACTTTGAAGTTTGACCTACATTCACCCAGAAAACCAGCAAACGTGACAAAAAAAATGGTAATACTCAATGTTTAAGAGAGTAGGGTAAGACAAGTACACTAATGTATTGTTATTGGAGTTGTAAATTGATCCAACTTTTCTAGAAAACAATTTGGATTTAACTAAATAGTTAACTAAGTATCTATACCCTTTGATCCAGAGATCCCATTATTAAAACATGTCCTCCGGGAAGGTAAAAGCCTGAAAGAAAAGTTCCATGAAATTCTATCAACCAAGACACCTAGAGCAGATCTTGCTGTGACCTCAAAGAACTGGAAACAGTTTCCTGTTGATTGGAAAATAACAAAAACATTGTGATACATGAATGAAATGGAGTATTACTATAGTATAAAAAATGATGAAAAAAAAAAGAAATGATGAACATAAATAATTTGGAGAAACATTGGAAGACTTATATAAACTGATGTGTATTGAAGTAAGCATAATTGGGAAAGCAATATATACACAATAACTACCACAAAAATGTAATTAGAAGCAGAAAAAAAAACCTGAATTTTTTCTAATTATAATGACCATGTTTGACTCCAAAGAAGATTTGAGAAAATACTTCTGTTAAGTTGGGGAACCACCACTGATTTGTTGGTTGGTTTTGCTGAATTGCTTTTTTTTTCTTCTTTATTTTTTAATGTTTGGTGTAAGGCGTAGTAGAAACATAAATTCAAAATGAATGTGATAGGAAAACATATAATATCAATAAAAGTAAGATAACATGTTTATTGAATTGAACAGATCATTTATAAAGTGGAGAAGATAGAGTTGAAGCCTAACAGTTTTGTTTCTTGTTTAATTGCACTAAAGAAATATTTGTTGGGGGGAGGGGTGTGGGTAAAGGTGGTATAGAGTAGGGAGGAAGAGATTGAAACTGATGATTAAAATGAATTGGGCAGTGCCAAGATGGCAGAGTAAGGAAGGAACTCCCCAGAGCCATTCCCTTTTCTTCTCTAAATAACTTTGCAAACCTCTTCAGAACCAATTTAGGAGTGGGGAAGCAAAAAGGTCTGTCTCACTGGGTGGGAGGGGAGTAGAGTCAATGAACAGCAGCCGAAGGCTGCACCCCAGGGGGCCAGGCTATGAGCCCTAGGACAAGCCACTACTGAGGCCCTCACCCCAGGCAAACTAGCAGCCTTAAGGCAGACCAGCAGCACCACGAGGCCCCACCCCTAGTGCTGGCCATCAACAAGGCCCCACCTCCTTGCTGGACAGCAGCAAAGTGACATCCCTGAAGTGGACCAGCAATAAGGCTTTGCTCACAGAGCAAGCCAACAGCAAAGCCATACCCATGGAACAAGCCAGCAATAAGACCCCAAGACCTGGCACAAGAAGCTTGGGACAGTATAGGAGCAGAGCCCAACTCTTATATAAAAGTACAAAGTCACAAAATAGGCAGAAAAAATGAGCAAAGGACAAAAAAATTAACTTGACTATAGAAAGTCACTATGGTGACAGTAAGGATCAAGGCATAAGCTTAGAATAAGACAACAGTGTCACAGTGGCTATATGCAAAGCCTCAAAGGAAAATGTAAATTGATCTCAGGCCCAAAAAAAGAACTGGAAGAACTTTAAAAGGATTTTAAAAATCAAATAAGATTAAGAGTAGAGGAAAAATTGGGAAAAGAAATTAGAGTAACACAGGAGAATCATTTAAAAAGAATCAATAGCTTGCTAAAAGAAACACAAAAATGGGAAAAGATATACAAAATTCCCTGAAGGAAACAACTCAAATGGAAAAGGGAGGTACAAAAGCTCACTGAAGAAAGTAATTCCTTAAAAATTAGAATTGAGCAAGTGGAAACTAAAGATTCCATGAGACAGCAAGAAATGATGAAATCAAGAGAATTTTTAAAAATAGAAGAAAAGGTGAAATTTCTCATTGGAAAAACTGACCTGGAAAATAGATCTAGGAGAGATAATTTAAGAATTGTTGCACAAAACAAAAGCCATGACTTTAAAAAAAGAAAAAGGGGGGGGCATTGATATAGAACCAAAGGGCAGAATAGATGTCAAAAAGATCATTGATCACCACCTGAAAGAGATCCCCAAATGAAAACTCTCAAGAATATCAATAACCAAATTCCAGAGCTCCCAGGTCAAGGAGAAAATATGGCAAGCAACCAGAAAGAAACAGTTCAAATATCATAGAGCCACGGTCAATTTACACAGGATTTAGCAGTTTCTACAGTAAGGAACTAGAGTGCTTGGAATATAATATTCTGAAAGGCAAAGGAGTTGGATTACAATCAAGAATCACCTATCCAGCAAAACTGAACATAAGCCTTCAGGGGGGAAAATGGAAATTTAATGAAATAGAGGATTTTCAAGCATTCCTAAATAGAAGACCAGAGCTGAATAAAAAAAAAAATTGATCTTCAAATACAGGACTCAAGAGAAACATAAAAAGGTAAAACAAAGAAGAGAAAACATAAGAGATTCAGTAAGATTAAACTGTTTGTGTTCCTACATGGCAAGATGATACTTGTAACTCTTACGAACTTTATCATTAAAAGGGCAATTAGAAGGAATATACATAGATATAGGGTGTGAGTATGAGTTAACTATGATGGGATGATATCCATAAAAACAAAATTGAGGGGTGAGGAAGAAGATTGTGCTTGGAGAAGAGGGAAGGGGGAGATAGAATAGGATAAATTATCTCGTTTTTTAAAAAGGCTTAAAAGAGCTATTACACTGGAGGGGAAGATGGTGGCAGGCAATGCTTTGAAGCTTACTGTTATCAGAATTGACTCAAAGAAGGAATAACATATACACTCAGTTGGATATAGAAATCTATCTTACCCTGTAGAGAAGTAAAAAGGGATGGAGATAAGAGAAGTGAGGGAGAGGTAGGGACTTGTAGGAGGAAGGACAGATTAAAGGAGGTGATGCTCAGAGATAAAACACTTCTGAGGAGGGACGAGGTGGAAGGTGAGAGAGAGAAAGATAAACAAGGGAAAACTAGGATGAAAGGAAATACACAGTTATCCTAAGTGTAAATATGAATGGGATGAACTAGCCCATAAAACAGAAGGGGAGAGCAATGGATTAAAAATCAGAATCCAACAATATGCTGTTTACAAGAAACACATCTGAAGCACGGAAACACACACAGAGTAAAGACAAGGGCTATAGCAGAACTCTCATGCTTCGGCTGAAGTGAAAAAAAAAGGCAGGCACAGCAATCATGACCTCTGACAAAGCAAAAGCAAAAATAGATATAATTTTAAAAGATAAGAAAGGAAACTGTATCTGGCTAAAATGTACCATAGACATCTCACTACCATATACCAAGATAAAGTCAAAATGGGTACATGATTTAAACTTAAAGAGTGATACCATAAGTACATTAGGAGAGCAAGGAATAATTTAGCTGTTAGATCTATGGAAAAGGGAACAATTTATGACCAAAAGAGATAGAGAGCATTACAAAATGCAAAAGGGTTAATTTTGATTATATAAAGCTAAAAAGCTCTGCACAAACAAAACCAATGCAACCAAGATTAGAAGAGAAGCAGAAAGCTGGGAAACAGTTTTTATAGCAAATACCTCTAATAAAGGCCTCACTTCTCAAACATATAGAGAACTAAGTCAAATTTATAAGAATAGAAGCCATTCCCCAATTAACGAATGGTCAAAGGATATGAACAGGCAGTTTTCAAAGAAATCAAAAATGAAAAAAATGCTCTAAATCACTATTGATCAGAGAAATGCAGATTAAGATAACTCTGAGGTACCACCTCTTCTTACCCATCAGATTGGCTAATATAAAAAAAAATATGTAAATGTTGGAGAGGATGTGGGAAAACTGGGACACTAATGCATTGTTGATGGAATTGCGAACTGATAAACCATTCTGGAGAGCAAGTTGGAACTATGCGCATAGGGTTATAAAACTGCATACCCTTTGATCCAGCAATCCTACAGTGAGGTCTGTATCCCAAAGATATTTCTTTAAAAAGGGGGAGGGAAGAAGAACTTAATTTGTACAAAAATATTTATAGCAGTTCTTTATGTGGTAGCTAAGAATTGGAAATTGAGGGGATGCCCATCAATTGGAGAGTAGCTGAATAAGTTGTGGTATAATATTTTAATATAATATTATTGTGTTATAAGAAATGGCAAGCAGGAAGATTTCAGAAAAATTTGGAAAGGCTTACACGAAGTGATATAAAATGAAGTGAGCAGAACCAGAAGAATATTGTACATAGGTATAGCAATACTGTGCAATGAACATCGATCCAAGACAATCCCAAAGGACTCATGGTGATAAGTGTTATCTGCCTCCAGAGAAAGAACTGATGGAATCTGAATACAGACTGAAACATACTGCTTTTCCCTTCCTTCTTATAACTTTCTTTCTTTCTTTCTTTCTTTCTTTCTTTCTTTCTTTCTTTCTTTCTTTCTTTCTTTCTTTCTTTCTTTCTTTCTTTCTTTTGTTTTCTTGCACAAAATGACTGATAAGGAAATGTTTTACATGATTGCACATGTGTAACCTATAACAGATTGCATACTGTCTCAGAGGAGAGAGGAATAAGGGAATAATAGAATTTAGAACTCAAAACTTTAAAAAAATATGAAATATTACATGTATAACTGGGGAAAAATAAAATATTTTTTAAAATGAATTGAGGTTTTTTTGGTTAATTCTCTGATATTGATGGGAATTCAATAATTGATGGGAATTCAAACAAATATAATAAAAATTGCGAGATTTTTATTGTAAGAGAAAAAGATGACTTATTCAGATTGGAGGAATTTTGTTTCTAAATTTAATTCCTTAAAAGAAATAGCTATGTTTGGAGCATTTCATAGGAGTTACACCTTATAACTTATCTTCTTTCTTCTCTTTTCAGGTTCAGTTTGATCGTTATCTATCTGCCCCAGATAACTTGCTAATGCCACAGCTGAATTTCTTTCTAAGTGCCACAGTAAAGTAAGTATTTTATACTTTAAAAAAGTAGTAAACATTAAAATATAAATTAGGCCCAAATTAATGTATACTTCATCATAATTTCTACTAAAACTATCAGAAATTTAACATTATAGATGCTATAGAATGAGATTTAATTTCATATTATAGATTTAGAGCTATAAGTAACCTTAAGGGTTATCTAATTCAATCACCTTTCAGTTTATAAATGAGGAAACTGAGATTCTGAAAGGTTAAGCCAGTTGTCCATGGTCGTAAATGTAGTAAGTAAGAGGGCTGGGAATTGAACTATGCTACAAAAACATGCTCATTCCTCTGTACCAGTCAGCCTTCTGTTAGCTTGGGTTGTACTCCAAGAAGAAAGAAAGAAGGAAAGAAAGATTATTGCTGAGGCCATGGTTCCAAGCTCTCATGCATGAGCAGATTGTAATGGAATGGAATGAATTTTGACAGAAATCAGTTAAATCATATATTCATACTGGAATACTCTTAAATATGGTATTTTATAGATTGTTTTGGTTGTGTGAATCTGAATATCCACTGTAGAACCTCATTATAAAATATTTTGGTGTTACACAATTTAGGTATATTACATATTAAAAATATCTACCTGAAGGGAAGGTATTATTACCTCTGTACTTTGCACTGATCAGATATCTGTATTACTGTGTTCATTTCTGGTTATCACACTTTCAAAAGGGCAGTGATAAACCAAGATATTCCCAGAAAAGACAGTCAGGATAGTGAAAGGATAGAAGGCCAATGTGAACAATTTTCTTAGAATGAGAGCTGGTCAACAATATGCTAACTTGATAAGTAAAGTTGCTAAAAACTGAAAGTATTCAGAGGCTGAATATCCATCTATTAAGGGTATTCTTTCATTAGCTTGGGTAATGTCCTAGGTGACCTGTTATGTCTCCTCTAACTCTTAAGATTCTATGATTCCAAAACACAGATTAATTACATTCAATTATACCTGATAAAACATTGTACCACCCATAAAGAGCCATGTTTTATCTCCTAATGCCAGAGTTTTAAATTAATTTTACAATATTTACAAAATACTGATATTATTTGTTTGATTTAGCATCATGTTTGAGCACTGAGGGGCTGAATATATTATCTTGTAGTTTTATATTGATTGTATTAATATAAGAAAATCTCATAACATGATGTAATTTGTAATGGGGAAAATCAAATATATTTTAGAATATTCCACTTTTAATAATTTTTTATGTGAAGGTTTATTAAAATGACTAATTTTAATTTAGCCAGTTAACAGGAGAAGATTGTTAAGATTAGTGATATTTATCAAGATACACATGTATATAATAATTTGGAGTTTTGGTTTATATAAATTTCTTTTAAAGTGATTATAATTATTAAATTATTGTAACTACACAACAAAATAATTTTTTGTCTTGCTAACTAAGTAATCTAGAATGAATTCTTCCTCTGTTTAGAATGATTAATATTTAAGTATAAATTAAAGAGACTAATAATAGTATGGGACATTTTAAGTGTTTATATTTCTTTCCTTAACCTCTGGGGTCTCATTAAGGTTGGTTTAAAGCCCAAACAGTTCCATGCTGACAGGCTTTTGGCAGATCTAAAATTTCTATCTTTGCCAAAATTCTGTAAGTTACTGTCATCTGAGAAAAATGCTTTACATTGGTCAGACTGTACCTGGACTGTTTAGTTCAGAGTATTACATTTTTTGAGAGAAACCAAGCAAGTTAATGCAGGCAGAGAATAGGGGTTATGAGGTTAGTGAGGAGACTCAAAAACGATGTCATATGGGGATGTTGTTTGCCAAATGGAGTTTAGAATGAATGTATTCTCCAAAAATAAGATATTACCCCATTATTATTTAGTGAAGACATTTACATTGCCCATTTCATAAATTAAAACTAGCGGGTTTTGATGATCATGAAAGACTTTTTATAATTCTGAATTTCTTGGTCTTTTGGACTTGTACTTTGCTAATATAATATTTAAATATTGCAATCATAATGGATAATATAAATTAAAATGCATTAACAAAATCTAAGTATATTGATTCTTCTGAAATTTCAAATGAGCTGACCTTTTTTCTTTATATTCGGAAAAATTAAATGCCATTTTGAAAAATATTCTAGAGTGAAATTTAGTTAGTAATTCTGATTTTCCTCTGATTTTTTGCTTATGTGAGCAAAAAATGTGATAGTTACTTTTTAGAAATATATTGAGAAAATCAGAGTTTATTTTGATATGTGAAACATTTTAGGATAATCAGGATTTTTTACATCTGTTTTCTAGTAATACGTTTTTATGATCAACAACCATTCCTACTTTGAAAACAAATAATTGTTGTCCTTATTTTCATATGTTCAGAATGTATTTTTTTACTTATACAGTATATTAAACAAAAGGTAGAAAAGTTTATTTTATTATTATATTATTTAAAATAATATTTTAAAATTATTCATTCACTGGTAAATGAAAATTAGTTTTGTATATTTTCATATAATATATGTTATTTCCCTTCCCTTCTAACAGTATTTTACTTAGAGCTCAAATATATACGTGTGTGTGTGTGTGTGTGTGTATATATATATATGTATATGCACATATATATTTGGACTTAAAGTGTACTATAAATACTAGATATATTATTATCTCATACTTACATAGTGCTTTAAAATTTGTAAAGTGCTTTATGCTTATTATCTCATTTGATCTTCAGAACAGTCCTTGTAAGATAGTTACTCTTATTATCCCCATTTTACAGATGACAGAAATAAGTCTTTAGAGAAATTAAGTAGCTTACCCAGAGTCACATAGCTAGTGAGTGTCTGAGGTGAGATTCAAACCTAGGTCTTCTATACTCCAAATCTGCAAAAATGTTGTACTCTTGAAAATTTTAGAGTGCTTTTTTTCAGTTCTGGCCTCCAGCATGATGCTTACCATTGTTTTGATTCCTGCGGGTTATCATTCCTATATTTTTTTTTTTTTTGGTTGCTGTATAGTAACATTCTCTGACCACATCGAGCCTTGCAATTAGAATTAAGTAAATGGGATAGACGTTATTCAAAGTTGCAGAAATTGGAGTAGAAATAGGGAAAATCGACTTTTAAAATTCCATAATTTGGTAGACTAGGGGTAGTCATAGGAACTGCACTTGTAATTGTGGTGGCCTAGGGAGCAAAGTTGAAAGTCTTAGAAAGTTACCTCAAGCACTGAGAGACTGATTAAATGACTAGTCAGTCACACAGCCAAGATATGTCAGAGGCAGAGCTTGAATTGAGGTCTTCTTGGCATTGTGGCCAGTTATTTATCCCCTAAACCACACTATTTCTTTAGTTAGGTTTGGTAGAATAAAAACTTAGATTATTTAATGCACTCTGAGTATATAAAGGAAATGTAAACTTTCTCCACAAGTTTCCTTTACCTCTAGTATTTTTGCATTATCATTTCCACCAGAAATTGAGCCTACTTTCTTAATTTTCAAGGGAAGGTGAATTTATTCATTTACAACTTTCTTCTTTTTCTACTCTTTCCATTTCTTTAACCACTTTTAAACACCTCTCTACTTGCATGGGCCATCCAGAGAATCTGTGAATGAAAGCAGAAAGGATGGAAAATCCTAGACATCAAATTACATGTATTCCCTAAACTGATACAAGTCTTTCTAGTGGGTTATCTTTGTATAACAGTCATATTCTTTCGCTTTAAAAAATATATTGTGCCATATTAAAGAAAAAAGATTGTATAGCCTTATTACAAACATATATTTGCCTGTAAAATTTGAGAATTTGACTAGATGACCTCTCAGGCCCCTCCTAGCTTTCGATTTATGACCCTATAATCCTTTTATGTGTAGTTCTGTCTCCCTCACATTCTTTGAGGCCAGTCGTCCTACTGGGGGTGTAAGTGCCCCTGAAACAACAAGTGGACCAGGAAGTATCAATACTGAGAATCTAGTCAAGCAGGAGGTGGAGATGAGTTCTAGAAAGACCTCTACCCTCTTCCCAAATTCTCTCTTTCTGTCAAGGGCACTGCGGTCTTCTTGTTACTCAAACTCAGTCTTGGTGTTATCCTTTACTCCTCATTCTCACTCACTTCTCATATACAGCCTGTTGGCAAGTCCTCTTGTTTCATCCTTCACAATATTTTTAATATGTATCCCCTTGTCTCCTCTGATAGCCATACTGAACCAGACCCTCGTTACCTCACACCTCCAATATTGCAAGTCTTCTGGTTGGGCTCTCTGCCTTAAATTTTTCTTAAGGCTTCCTTCACCAGGCTGGCAAAATGAGTATAGGTCTGACTTTGTTCCCCTACTTAGTAAACTCCAATGGTTCCCAGTTACCTCTAGGATCAAATTTTAAATCTTCTTTGGCTTTTAAAATGCCTCACAACCTGACCTCTTTTTAGTTTTCCAATCTTCTTACAATTTATTCTTTTTTACATGTTCTACAATCCAGTAACACAGGCCTTCTTGTTGCTCACACATGACATTGCATCTTCTAACACCTTATCTTTTCAGTACCTATTCTTCCATGTCTGTAATACTTTCTCTTCTTGTTACTCTCTCTTGAATTCTCTGGCTTCCTTCAAGACTAAGTTCAAACCTTACCTGCTGCAAGAAGTCTTTCTTGCTCCCTACCACTATTAGTGAGAGACAGAGACAGAGAGCGAGAGCACTCTTAGCACTTAGGTGCATAGTAAGTGCTTAGTGATTGTTGATTTAACTTGACATGACAGTGGGTTGAGGTCAGGGTATTTAGAAGAACAAATGAATACTACAGATTCAAGCAGGGAAGCATTATCTAAACTTTAGATTCTAAAGTCTATGTGATCCAGTAAAGAGCTGATGTGTACTGTGGGTTCATGTAGAAGAGCCAAGTCAAAAGTCTAGAAAGTCGATGGATCCAAGTAAGCAAGCAAAGTCCAGAGTCAGCAAAGTCCAACAAAGAAAAGGAAGAGCAAATTAACTTATCCAAAGTAATGCTAGTGAACAAGATTATGACTACAGATCCTAAGGCAAAACCTTTGCATTCTTGACGAGTCTTATGCCCTTACTTTTGTGTGAGTGGACAAGGTCTCTCTAAGGTCTTTGTTTGCAGCCAGAATACCGAGTTTGTCCCTGAATCCACCAGGCACTCTATTTTGCTTTCTTTTCTTCTCATATCATGTGGTACACAGTGTTTAATAGATGATATTTTAATAAAGGGAAATAAATGTTCAGAATATGATCTTAACTTTTGAAGTTTATATTATAGAAGGCAATTGATAAATCTCCCAAAAAATATCCCCTTGCTTACTAAAAAAGATGGAAGATTGGGCTGAATGAACTGCTGGTTTAACCCAATGTGATCATTTTTATATTGACAGTAAAAAGGAATAAATGCATTTTCTATAACCAAAGACTTAGTAAACAGCAATTTAATATTCATGGGCTGCTTCATAAAGTAATGAGTACCCTATGGCTTATAATTTTAGAGGCTACATGCTAACTATCAGGAGTGTTTTAGAGAGTATTCTTGCCCATGGATAGGACTTTAGCATCACTTTTGACATCCCTCCCAGATAATTTTGTAGTTGTGGGTCATTTAGTATAGAATTGAGCACTGGAAGAGTCTTTAAGATATAATTTAGTCTATCGTCATTTTACAGATAAAGAAACTGAGGCCCCAGTGACTTGCCCAAAGACTCACAAAAAGTAAATGGCAGAGCCTAGATTTGAACCAGTCTTTTGACTTCTTTATTTCATTCTCATTAGCATTAAGTTGCCCTCTTAGCTGTGATTCTATAATAAAGCTCTATTTTTCAAATCACAGAAACTGAATGTTGAAATAAACTATTTTTAGAAATGTTAGATTTATGGTAATGACAAAGATTGTATCATGTTGTTATGGTAACTGAATGCTAAAGTACTTATTAATGACAAGCACACTAGTTCTAGAAGTGAGAGAGTTCATTTTTCATCATAGTTCAGTGCTTTAAAAATTATTTTAAAATAAAATAATTTCTGTGAAGTATATTTTAAGTATGAATAATATTACCTGCCTTTCAGTTCCATACTAATCATTGCATGAAATGTTTAACAGTTTACATGATAAGGTAGCTTAAAAATTTTTTCTGGTACATTTTTATAACTATGTATGTCTTTTTAACTAGATGAATATATAAATTTATCTACCAACACTATTCTGGGGTTTGCTCATAATGAATTGAGTAATTTTTCTCTTTTTTAATGTGCAGTAGCAACTGATCTGCCTTTTCAAAGATTTTTTTTTCCTTTCTCAAACAGTGAATCAACTATAGTAGCTTCTACACCAAATCATATAAGGATATTTTAGCCAGTCATTCTGGACAGTAAAGGGACCATGTGACAAAATATGAAATTTTAAATGAGTATTTTAATAGTAGCATAGGGTGCAGGAGTATCAACGTACCTCTAAGACACTTTCCTGTCTTTACTGGAACTTTATGAATAAAATGTCATCATCTAGAAGACAGCAACCAGCTACTGCATTTAAAATTCTAGGCATAGGCCCAGAGTGATCAAGTCATAAAAGTACACTGTTGAGCTACATTTGCCTTCTGGCTTGTGACCTAATAGAAGATGTACAAGCAGGTTGCTATCATTACCAGTTCTCAGGGAAAACTACTTAACTAACAAGCATTCTTCTCTGCCCATCTATTAGGTGACAAAAGGACAGATGTACTCCCTCTTTTTAGAAACACATAACTAAGCTAAGGCATCTGTTTGCTGCTAGTTGTCAGATCATATTTTAATTATGAGCATAACCTGGCAAAATAAACCATTGAATCTTTAGGAACTCTGCTGATTAGGAATGACTAATAATTTATAATTTGGGGCCTAGATAAAATTCATCTTTGTAATATCTATAAAGAACAGTTTCAAGAAGTAAATTGATATTGTAAACCTCAAGAGAATACTTGAAATAATATCTTGAAACCTCTTAGAAAAATAGATAACATTTATGGAGCTCTTTAAGGTTTGCAAAATGCTTTGCATATGTTATCACATTTGATCTTCACAACAATTCTGTGAAGTAAATACTGCTACTATCCCCCTTTTCCAGATGAGGGGACTGAGGCAGAAATAAGTTAAATAACTTGACAGGGTCAAACATCTAATAAAGTGTAGACCAGATCAGATCCAGCCTCTAACCTGGGGATGCCTGGAGCCAAAACAGAGCAGGCTAGGGACAGAAAAGTCAGGACACAAACAAAAGTTTAATTAATTTCAGAGTGAGGAAAATGACGTTTGCAAGTTGAAGCTGCCCACCCCTAAGAAGGAGGACTTAACATGCTGGACCAAAGGCAGGTTTTACATATATAAAATCCACTAGAGGGCTGGACCATGTGTGAACAGTATTGTCTCAAGTCTTGGGTCTTGTGATTGCTTATGGAGTACAGAATCAGAATTCTGTGGTGGGAACAGGAGTGCAGTACCTGTCAGTGACAAAGAACAGAGATGGTGAATATGTGATGGATGGCACTGGGAAATAGGGTTGCAAAATCTCTCAGTGAACACCTGGTGCTGGTCCAAGCAATATACTTTGCCAGAGGGTGAGATCATTCCAGAGCGCAAAAGATTATTGTTGTTCTGATCTCAGGGCACAGCCTGCTTGCTAGGCCTTAGCTCTGCAAAACTAGGTATCTCCAAAATATTTTGACCTTTCCCCTTTTTGGCCAAACGGAGGGGGTCTGAACGAACCACTACCCTTATGGTCAGTAAAGGAGAGGCAGGTATATGCCATGGGATATTGCCCAGGAGATTTGGTTCCTTTTGGAACCTTTTGGGGAAGTGTGTCCCTGGTAATTTATTGCTAATGGGCAGGAAGGCAAGAATGTCAGAATGAGAAAATGCCAACACACACTTGAATCAGGGCCTTAGTATTTGGGCACATAACAAAAGGGGAGAGAAAAAATTAAGACAGTAGACTCAGTCCATAGTCTGGAATCTTGGGAGAGCTATCTCATCTGGATGTTGGCAGCTTGTGGGTCCATCCACTGAGGAGCAGGAGCTTACTTCAGGTGATCCAGGTTTAAACAATGCAATAAAGTTTTTCTCACAATTCCCATAATTACATAATTACATAAAATCAGGTACAGACCACATTACTTAGAAGGCTCACAATGGACTAGTTCTGAGAAGGGAGATTTACATGTCACTAAGGTAACCAAGAAAACTTAAACATTAACATCAATTCCCATCTAACAGAGGCACAAACTAACCGAACACTCTTTTAGCCTGCAGAGGAGGTCAAAGCCAGAACAGAGCAAATAAGAGCCTTCTGGCTTGCGGAGGCTGGAGCTTAGCGGGTAGGAACAGTTGGTTAGGGGAACAGGAAGGATAGAAAAGATAGTGCCAGATGTTTCATGTGGTTGTCTGGTCCCTAGATACCTTTTCGTGGATGATATGTTTTATTCTTTATTCTTACTCAAAAGGGGGCTTTGTTTCTCTGGTTCCAAATATAGAGGTTCTGACCTAATCTAATACAGTCACCTAAATTCAGTTCTCCAATTTTGAAACTTCAGAGCATTTCTATTTATATATCATTTGCTGTCTCTCTCTTTACCTAAATCCTGTACTTGACATAATGTTTGACAGAATTCATTTGTAAATCTGTCTGGTTCTAGCACTTTTTTCTTAGGAAACTCATTTATGGTGTGTTCTTCTGTCTTTTAAAATTATCGGACAGATACTTTAAAAATGGAAAATATTTCATTTTCTGTTCCATTGTCAATACAATTTATGTGTAAAATCCAATTAATCCTTAATTAATAAATCCTTCGAACTTATTACCAAAACATACTCAAAGCCTGAATTTCCATGATAGATAAATTTGGAAGCCAATCATATACATTTGTGTATAGTTCTTAGAGAAAACAGACTAAGTCTGTTGCTCTTCTCAATTTACTATTCCAGTTAATTAAAAAAAAAACTTTTATATTACATCTTTGTCTTACTACCTTGTCAAATCATTTCCTGCTTTGGAGGATATAATCCCTAGGTTAAAATTAAAAGATGTTCATATTTGAATCTTATTATAATAACTCAGAGATGTTCCAGTATCAAATTAATAGATTTAGTGTTGTGCTTACAAAACTTCTTGATTATAGAAATTTGCTATAAAAGGAAAAAGAGGGATATAATTATCTCAAACAGAGGGAAAAAACTCCCTTAGCTGTGTTGGAAAAAAAAAAAATTCCCTTAACTCTGTTTGATTCCAGGCATGAGTTGTATTTGACAGCCAATCATATAGTCACAGAATATTAAAGGCAAGGTTTAGAATTAACCAAGTGGGGAATTTTCCTTTTCAGCAAGGAAATAGCACAATGGGGAAATAGAGTCAGGAGGATCCTACCTAAATTGTGCCCTACCTAGGTCGTCCTTGCAACCTTTCCCAGGCACTAACATCTACCTTTAAGCAGTTCTCAGACTGCTTCACGTGCCATTTTCTACTATTGGCTTTATGACAGTTCAGACAATTATCCTGATAATCAAGAGTTCAAAACAACAGTAAATTTACAGTTCCAGGAATTTTTACCTTAAGTAGCAAAACTTCACTAACCTCAGCTTAGAGCTTGGATATCTTTCCTCATGTTTCGCTAATAGTTAACATTTCATTAATCCTTTACTTACAAAATATATAACTACCCATATTATGGGGCTTCAGACATACAGAAAATGCCTAATAGTTGGCTCATCATTAATATATTGAAGCTACATTTTAAAACCACATTATATACTTTCACAATAGCTGAGATTTTCAAGTGAAAAATTTGCTATTATAGTAAATATAATTAGTAGTAGTACCTGTTTTATAAATAAATATTCTTCATTAAATATTCAACAGCTTTCAAATATCCAGTTTTATATCACATCTTTTTAAAAGCCTAATTCATATGTAACAACATCCAGATTAAAAATCGCTTTGTCTAACAATGTTTCTGTTTTACAATGGTCTCTCAAATTTCACAACACAAATTTAGAAATACAATGATAACATGAACAATAAACTTCAGATGACATCAATTGCATTTCCAAATTATCACACATAAAAACCATTGATCTTATTATCGTTGGCATTTTAAAATCACTTTAGAGTTATCAGATATAAAACAATTACATTCAGTTAGAGAAATAATAATAATGTAATGCTCAGCATATGCCAGTCACTGTGTTAAACACTTTTCAATCATTATATCGTGTTGATATCACAACAACCATTATTATTTTTCTCTTTACAAATCAGGAAGCTGAGGCAAACAGAGGCAAAATAACTTGCCATAAATTATACCTCTAATAAGTTTTTTGCAACTGGAACAGAGAAGGGTGGGCTTACCAAGGGTAGGGGCTGGCTGGCTCCACCACTTCATAGTGCTGGGGTGGCTGGTGCCAGGATCTCCCCATTGGTGGTAGTTCCAGGTGTCATGGCTCAGGGAATGCTGGCTATGGGGCCACCTTCTCAGTTCTCCCAACAGCTGCAAGTATTGCTGGGGCTGGGTCCACTTTCAGCTGCTGGGGCAAAGTGGGCAGGATATTCTAGGGGGGCGGGTTGAAAGATACCAAAGGGCACAGGACTATTGGGGCCACTGCCATTGTGGGGCCCTGCTGTGGCTACTACCCCCTGCTCCACCAGGTGGGACACACTATAATTCAAGTTTCCCTATAATTCTCTAGTATTCTCTTTTCTTAATCTGATTTGAGATGAGAGGGGTTAACAGAGAGATATGAGCTGTAACAAGATAGGATAAAAACTGAAAAGTCAAGGAGGGGTTAACAAGAGGTTGCTATATTGTTTACCTATTTTTTTTTCCCCACTCTTCATTTCTGGGATTTCTACCAACTAGCTTTCCTTTACTGACCTGGAACAATGAAGCCATTAATCTTTTCAACTTTTAAAACTTTTAAAAACTATTATAATATTTAATCCTTATTTTTTCTTAAAATAAATTTTACAGAGTGATACCCCAAAACTTATTAAGATGTTTCAGAAGGGGATGAGTTCCTGGAATTACCCAAAAGTCTCAGGAGTTCTCTCTTGCAATTTTAAAATGACTAATTGCTAAACTCAGTGATTAATCTCAAAACTTCCAGAGTCTGCTAAGATGTTTTTAGTGCTTCTACAGCTTTGATTATCTAACTTATTTCTTTTTTTTTTTTAATTTATTTATTTTGTTTTCAACATTCACTTCCATAAGATTTTGAGTTCCAATTTTCTCCCCATGTCTCATCTTCCCTCATCCCACTAACTCTATTTCTGTAGTCTCAATTTGGCCACGTAACAGGAAAAAAAAAAGGTGGCTTACCAGCTTTTCCTCTTTTCTTATAACCTAATCTCCTATGGAAAGCCTAAGGTGGGAGTTAGCCCTCCTTCCTGAGAAACTGAAAGTTCATTAATCTTTCCCAGTGTACTCTAGCTACAGACCTTAGCAAGGTTTTTTTCTGGCTGGCTGCATTTTAAGTCTTTCAAGGTAACAGAATCTAGCTCACAGGACAAATACAACACAGACATTCTGCGTTTTAGAAAGACATAGACAACACAGATACAAATAAAAAAAGAAGCAGAGTGCACAGTCCATAGCTGGACATGCTTTTACTAGTTTAAGTGAGAAAAAAAAGAAGTGCAGTCCATAGCTGGACAGGCATTTTACTGAGGCACACAGATCAGAAAAAAAGATCCCACAGTCCATAGTCAGACATGCCAATTCAGAGGTGTGCCTCACCAGAGTGGTCCAGAAAGGGGCCCTGGAGTTTTTCTCATAAAGAAAGCCAAGCTCAATCAAAGGCTGAGCTGGGATTGGAGCAGAAACAAAGGACAGAAGACTCACTAGACCTGGGGGGGGGGGGGGGGGGGGGGGGGGGGGTGGTCAGTCTCTGGAAAAATAAATCTCCAGTAGTACTAGTTCACTCCCATGGGTACCAGAAGATCCATTTGTCCCTGTTCCATGTCCAGTCTCACTTCTGACACCAATTAATGTCAGCCAGACCAGAACCAGCTTCTAACCTGGGAGTGCCTAGAGCCAAAACAGAGCAGGCTAGAGACAGGAGAGTCAAGACACAAACAAAAGTTTAATAAAGTTCAGAGTGAGGAAAACAAAGTTTGCAAATTGAAGCCACCCCCCCCCCCAAGAAGGAAGGCTTACCATGCTGGACCAAAGGCAGGTTTTACATATGTAAAAACCACTAGTGGATTGGACCATGACATAATCATTTTTAGGTCTTGAGTTACTGTTCCTATGGCTCCTGTGCTCATAGAGTCTTGGGTCTCATGATTGCTTATGGAGTGCAGAATCAGAATTCTATGATGGGAACAGGAGTGACAAAGAACAGGAATGGTGAATATGTGATGGATGGCACTGGGACATAAGGGGAGCCAAATCCTAGAGAACACTTGGTGCTGGTCTAAGCAGTGCACTTTGCCAGAGGGTGAGATCATTCCAGAGAGCAAAGGATTATTGTTATGTCAAGCTCAGGGCATAGCCTGCTTGCTGGGCCTTAGCTCTGCAGAATTATGTATCTCCAAAATATTTTGACAAAGGATATGAGGCAGAATTTGAACTCAAGTCTTTCTGACTCCAAGTCTTAACAGTATCCACTAGTCCATTTAGCTACTTCCTATATAAACAGCCATTTTTTAAATATTGTAACAGTTGTAAATTATTCTCATCTATTAAATAAATCTAGTCTTCCATAAACTTATCGTTATATTTCTTTAATTTAGTTCTACTTAACCTCTATTTGCATACATATTCATGCATAGCCCTTGACATACAAACAAGTGTCACTAGATGCTTTTAAATCATTTAGTACATAATTAATTTGAAGGCAGCAGTAATGAACATCTAAATACATCAGTGACGTGGTTGATTCCGTGTACTGGTTTGAGAATGTGGGAGGATGTGCATCCCCTAGTTATCCAGAATGTACTGCCTCAGCCCTAGGAACTTCCTAGGCTAGGATGCATCCAGAAACAAATTCCCAGGATCTGGACTTGGGTAATTCTTGAGCATGCGGGAGCAGAGTACCAGCCCATCTTCTTCTTAGCAGTTAGGTGGGATTCTTTTCCTTCCTGCAAATAGTGTGGAATTCCAGGGAATTCCATTTCTTTCTTTCTCCTTTCACTATTCCTGGACATGCACAGAAATTTGTCTTTGCTACTTAATTCTTATAGTAGCTTCTCCTTCAGACAAGCTGACCTTTTTTTTTCTGTCACTACTCCAGCTCCCTTTACCTGACCAGAAACAAAATTTCATAGTGAAGTGGGACAATTCTCCCTTGAGGACTACCAGGAAGAAGAAGTTTTTCTATTTAATTTTAATGGGTTTTTTGACCTAATAGAGTAATGATTCTGTAAGCCTTCATGGGTTTCTTCTGCTTCCTTTTGAGGGGGAGAGAGGAAGCCAGAAACAAGAGTTAAGCATCAAAAACACGAAGAAATTACATTTATGTAGGCTTTGCACTTTCATACATATATATTAACTCATTTGATCCTCACAACAGTTTTACAGATGAGGAAACTGAGGCTCACAGATGTTAGTTACTTGTCCAGTGTTGTACAGGCTACGGAATGAGAAATGTAGGACTGGAATCTAGGTCTTTTTATGACCTCTGTATTGCATCTCATAGAATGGAAGAAGTCAGAAAAGGTAGGTGAATAACAACAACAGGCCTATTTTGGATAGAAAACATTCTTTCTGCCTTAGTCTTATGCAAATAATGGGAAATCCATATATCCTAAAGTAATATGACTGATAATTAATTTAAGAAAATTTTCCTTGCCTCATTAGACAGTTTAATGGATTGCTGTAGCCAGAAAAAAAAAATTCATTTCTGTTGGTGAGCCTCTTGGAATAATGAGACTCTCTTCACTTAGCAATATTGGAAGCAGAGTTCAAATCTGTTACCACCCCTAGAAAAGTAACTCCAAGTATGTATTCCACTGATAATAGATCAGATCTCCTTGGTATGTGAAGATTTGCACAGGATTGTTATTATACATGAAGCTTGTCAAGTCACATGAACAAAGTTTCTGGTTATCCAGTCCAGACACATTTCTACTTGCCTACATCTATAAAAACCACACTTAAAAGAAAAGAATAATCTACTCATGATAATGAATGGTGGATTATGTGCCCATTATTTAAAAGGAATCAGGACAAGACTACAAAAAAAGTGTTAACATACTCAGCCTCTACTCCTGATAGTTTGATTTTTAGGGAAATTAGAAGCTTTTGGTTTTGTTGCATCATTGAGTGTGAGGAGCTGGGAATGATAGGAGTGGGGGGAAGGGAAGGAAAGAAATGCCTTTAATAAAGATGGGGGAGTTGATACACATTTTGAACAAATGCAAGTTTTTCCTGTTGAATGTGTGTGTGTGTATATATATATATATAAGCAGTTGGGGTTAAGTGACTTATCCAGGGTCACACAGCTAGTAAGTGTCTGAAGCCACATTTGAACTCAGGTCCTGGTGCTCTATCCACTGTGCCACCTAGCTGCCCCGAATGTATATTTTTAAACTACTTGCAGGTCTGTGGCAACCTAAAAGGAAGGCAGCAAATTGTCTGACCTTTGTATTCTTATTTTGTCAGGTTTTTTTTTTAGAAATGTTTATTTGATTGATTAGAGAAATGCGAATCAAAATGACTCTGAGGTACCACATCACACCTATCAGATTGGCTAACATGACAAAACAGGAAAATGATAAATGTTGGAGAAGATGTGGGAAAAGCGAAACACTAATGCATTGTTGGTGGAGTTGTGAACTGATCCAGCCATTCTGGAGAGCAATTTGGAACTGTGCCCAAAGGGCTATAAAATTGTACATACCCTTTGACCCAGTAATAGCACTTCTAGGACTGTATCCCAAAGAGATCACAAATGGGAAAAGGACCCGCATGTACAAAAAATATTTATAGCAGTTCTTTTTGTGGTGGCAAAGAATTGGAAACTGAGGGGATGCCCATCCATTGGGGAACGGCTGAACAAGTTGTAGGATATGAATATAATGAAATACTATTGTGCTATAAGAAATGATGAGCAGGCGGACTCCAGAAAAACCTGGAAAGACTTATATGAACCGATGCTGAGTGAAGTGAGTAGAACCGGGAGAACATTGTATATACACAGTAACAGCCACGTTGTGAAATGACTGACTTTGATAGACTTGGCTTTTCTCAGCAGTACAAGGATCTATGATAACTCCAAAAGTCTCATGATGGAAAATGCTGTCCACATCCAGAAAAAGAACCATGGATTCTGAATACAGATGGAAGCATACTATTTGCTCTCCTTTTCTTTTGTTGTTTTGTTTTATTTCTTCTTTCCTGTGTTTCCTCCCATTAGTTCTAATTCTTCTGTACATCATGACTAATGTGAAAATATGCTTAATATGAATGTATAAGTAGGGCCTATATCAGAGTACATGCTGTCTTGGGGAGTGGGAGGGAGAAAGAGGGAAAGAAAATTTAAAACTCAAAATCTTATGTTGAAAACTAAAAACAAATAAATTATTTAATAAAAAATTTAAAAAAAGAAATGTATATTTGCAAGTGAGTTATTTGTTACAGATAGGTACTGTTTGTTTTAGCCTGTTATTACAGAGAGGAGCTGAAGAAGCAAGGAGCAATGGTTGTAACTACTCAATTCATTGTTGAATGTGGACAGACTTATGCAAGTGTGTCTAGCTCATGAAAACATTGGCATTTAGGAAAATTTTATATCTTAAAATTGATTTATGTTACTGTTATGAAGGTAGCTATATCACTGTTTCTGTATGCTTGCACTATATTATGATCATAAGGCCACAAAATTAGAACCATGTCAGTTGTAGTCCAACCTCCCTTATTTTACAGATGAGAAAACTGAAGCCTAAATAGATAATTTCTTTTACCCAAAGTTACATGGGTAGTAAGTAGCAGAACTGGGATTCAGCTTCAGATCTTTTCATTCCAAGCCCTATGTACTACCCACTGTACTATTTTGTATAATATATGTTCTGATAATTATATAATATTTTATAGTTGTGTATATGTAAGTATACATTAATTTATAATTGCTTTTATGTGTGTCATATAGATAAAAATATAAAGTATGTTTCATGTTAGCATATATGTATATGTGGATAATTTTGTAAATTCGCTATTACCCATGATACTTTAAATATTTTGTTAAAATGAATTATATGCATTTGATTCAAGCTCATGGTTCTTACCTAGAACTTTTAATGCTTATTCGTGTGTTGTTTGTTTTTTTATAGAGAACAGATCATAAAACAGTCCACAGAATTAGTTTGTAGAGCCTATAGTGAACTGTATACAGCTGTGATGAATCCAGCCAATGAATACAAAGATCCAGAGACTATTCTGCACCGATCTCCTCAGCAAGTACGGACTCTTCTATCCTGACTGGATTGTTTGAACAATTTGGCAACGTTTTTCATTAGCATGATATTAAAGGTTTCTTTGTTTTCAGTCTGATGTCATTCTTTTCTGTCCTCTGAACTTTGTTGATTTGAATATTTCTTAAAATCAGGGAGAGTGGTTCTCTATGACACTGTAGCTAATGCCATTACAACATTCAAAGTAAATATCCTGACTTTACTTTGGTTGTTAATATTGGATCCATCCTTGTGTATTTAGGGGAAGATGTTCCATGTACTTACCTCTCTATTGTTCCAAATTCTTAGCTGAGATGAGGTGAGTTTTTAGGCCTTGTTTCACAACCCTTCTTGTACCCCTACATTTCAATGCCGTTGAACCTCTAAGACCCAATAGAGTGGAGACATTAACCTCAGTGAGGTTTTATTATTGTGGTTTTTAATAATTTTCAATTATAAACTTAATAGTAACCTCAACAAACCTATCCCTCCTCAAATGATCTTGTTTCTAGCTGTTTACCTACTTGTGTTGTGCTGTGGATTGTAAGCTCCTTAAGGGTAAGGACTGTTTTTCCGTTTCTGATTTTGTATCTTCCATGTCTGATACAGTGCCTTGCACTTGGTAGATATTTGTAAGTCCTTACTGAATTTAACAAAGAAAAATTTCCCCCTAACTATGAAATATAAATAGTTTATGTTTTGATAAAAAAACAATATATAAACTGAGGAAAGCAATAACACTACCAACTTATTTGTTCTCTGTCCCTTCTGAGCTTTTTCTTGCTCTATATACAAATAAACTTTTGTTGCTGATGTTATTTTTATATAGTCACAGAATATGTATATCATTCTTCTAATTATGTTTTCTTCACTTTATATTGCTGTATAAAAATCTTTCCATACCTTGTAATCTAAATATTTGTCATTTTAAGAATATAATAATATTCTAATACATTGCTAAGCCAGTTTTTTCATCCATTCCTCCTTTATTATTGAATGCTTCCAGTTTTTCATTATTTGAAATAAAATACCTTATGAATATTTTTTAAAAGATGAGTTTTTTCCACCTTATTATAGTCCTAGGAAGAACTCCATAGGGATGATTGGGTCAAAGGGTATGATTAAGGTTTTAATTATTTTATTTTCAGACTTCTAGATTGCCTTCAAAGAATATGCCAATATACTGTTCAACCAGCAATGCAGTAATATTAATAATAATCCTCAGTACACCAATTAAAGGAAGCCCCAAGTTAAATTCAACAAGAAATGTCATAGTCAGACTTCAGAACTGCATGGTTAAATATTCTAGGCAGCAAAGAAAGCCATTCACATACCAAGAAAATCAATAATAATAACTAGTATTTATATGGTGCCCACTATGTGCCAGACACTATGTAAAGTGCTTTTCTTCATAATGACTGTGTGAGATGGGTGCTATTATAATCCCATTTTACAGATGAGGAAATTAAGGCAAAAAAAAAGTTAAGTGACTTTGCTAAGTCATACAGCTAGTAA